>NC_061117.1:173554864-173689429 GCF_002878395.1 Capsicum annuum | reverse complement strand
AAATGAATTAAAACAAGGAAAAAAATAAAGTTAAGAAAAAAAATTAAAATAGAAGCTGAGAGACAAATAGGAATGAAAAGTTTAAAAATATTAGAGGTGTAGAAAAGCAAAAATGTACTTATACATAAAAAACCAAGGAAGACTAGTCTTTAAAGATTTTTCTTATGCAAGTCAAAAATCCAAAACCACCCACTATTGGGATCATCTCTTGTAATTTCCTGAAAATTGATGGGTTATATTTTGGTGGAGAAGATGATTTTGGGAGTGAGCGGGGGGAGGGGGGTAATTTATTGATTGTTTTTTTCAATTTAAATTAATTATTTAAAAATTATTTTTGGACAAAAATGACAAATGCCGTCATATCATTCGTCACTTTACACGTTAGCAATGCGTGTGTTACACGACACATTACATACTTTTGCTGATTGTGTAAAAAGTGTCAAAGTGATATATCGAGACGTTAGTTGAGTTAATGAACAATATCGACTTTAGGTGTCAGTGAAAGATCATGCAAAGTTTAAGTGTCTGTCGATGGATTTCGCCAATTTGAAATTATCAAACCATCTAATGGGAAAAAAAAAAGTAGATTTCTTGCATAATTGCCTTAAAAAACGAACATATAAAAAAGGTATTGCTGTTGTCTTTTTTCATTTATCTGTCACTAGGGGTGGGTATGGTACGGTACGGTATTTTAAACTTAGGTACGGTTACTTCAATTTTCGGTATCTAAAAGAACAATATCATTACCATACTAAATTAGTTCGGTATGGTTCAGTATTTTTAAATTCGGTTTCAATATTTTACGGTATGGTAATTCGGTAACTATACTTTATTTGATTTCTAATTACATATATTCATATAAAAAAACTATAACTTTAAATTTTAAAAACGTCTCAATCATGTTAGGCTAACAACTATCTTTGTTAATCAATTACACAAATAACATTTCAATCACGATTGAATAGTCCGAGATGCAAATTCTGAACAACAGTACCTAAACTTAAGCATAGTACTCCTAAATAATAAGCTTCCCAAAAATTTATTTTTGAATAAAAGTTACTTTTGTGTTCACTTGGCTAATGCATGATATATAAATATATTTAATAATCTTAAATATAATCTATATATATATATATATATGAGTTTTATATGTTATTAAAAAACTTGGTGCGGTATACGATATTTATTGCATAAATACCAAATACATTACCAAATACCAAAATAATTTAAAATTCCTACCAAATACCATAACATCCATATTACAGTATAAAAATATTTGATTTCGGTCTGGTATTCGGTATATACCATACCATGCCCACCCCTATCTGTCACTGGACAATAGTAAACAAAACAACGGCAAGAGCTCCGAGCTCGTGTAACACATTAATTTTGGCTCAGCTCATGTGTAATTATATTCAAAATTTGTTTTATTATGTACAAATAATCCTAGCCAGAAGCCCAGAACCAATATGAAAAAGGATTGTAGTCCAGAATGCATAAAGTAAAATCTTGACTACGACTCTCATATTAATCAACACTGCTCGTCATAGCAGCAGACAACAAGGTCTTTCCCCGTGAGGAAATGTTACTCCGACTCTGATATTAATCAACACTGCTCGTCATAGCAGCAGACAACAAAGAAAACCGGTATTTGCCCGTGAGGAAATGTTCCATTTCTAACTCACAAAGTTACACTAAATGTTACAAATCAAATACATCTTTCTATGTTTTCTTACACTATATTCAAGCAAGTACTATACAAGTAAAAAATGCACTAGTAGTACATTGATCCAATGCTTAAACAGAATGATCTTGGTCTCGCTCACAAGCAAGGATCAGAATGAAATATTGATTGCACGTGGAAGCAAGATATTGGTTTGCTACCTTCCAGACATAAGATTTATCTGACCTTCATTTCCATAGAAAGATCCAACATCTCAATCTTCTGTCGACGAAGAGAGTGTCATTAGCGCAACCACTATTAATCTCATACTTGGCCTTGTTAGGGGATTCTCATGGGTGCAAGCTTTGGCTAGCTGTGCCATCTGTGATTGATGAAGACATGGACTTCTGTAAGAAGCAAAAAGAAACAACTACTGTACCTAACAATGCTAGTTTCATTTAAAAATCTAATACCTTCCTGACAGAATCAAGGGGATAGTCGTCTCCAAGTCTTGGGTCAACTAGTTTGGGAAGGTATTCATCAGGATCTGGCTGACTAAGTACTTCTTCAAACTGTGGTCATCAGAATGCAGAATAGGTATCAATATATTACTGAAAACTAGCATCACAGCGTTAAAACAATTACAAATTACAGTAAGTTTTAAATTGCCTGTCCAATTGAAGGACACTAAAAAGGGAATGAGGGGCAAACGTATAACCCTTTCAAAAAAAAATGATTCTGCTTAAGCTTATAAAAGATCCATGCAACCGCACCACTGAAAAAAGAAAAATGCAAAAGGAATTTAACAAAGCAACAAGACCCTTTGAGTCAGTTACAGAACCATTTGGCTTGACAATCGCTTCCTTCGCCGAAATTAGTTCATATAGGACAACACCAAAAGCATAGACATCAACTTTAGGAGAGACATCACCATACTGCGCATACCTGTAGAAAAGCAATGTGCAAATCTGTCACATGAGGCACTCATAAGAAACACTTCAATTAGAAAGCAACAATTTAAGCTTTGAGCAAGACGTTGAAAAAACCTTTGTTTTTAATTAGAACAACCCTTTTCCCAACTGACTGTGTACTGATCACCAGTCACTTAAAAAGAAGGATGCAACTACATAATTATGGAACAACTTTCAGAATAATAATAGTGGATGCTCTGCTTCAAAGAAAAAAATAGGGTAAGTAACAATTCGGTCACTACTTTACGGTTTCAATTCAAAATAGGAAAACACTTACTCTAGAGGCATGTATCCAAATGTACCCACAAGTCGTGTTTGCAAAGATGAGCTTCCAACTTTAGTCAGTTTCGTTAAACCAAAATCTGCAACCTAAATCAGATGATTAACACGATAACAAAATAGCCTCCCCCAATAGACAAACACAAAAAGGGTGCCTTGAAAAACCTTTGCATGGAAGTTTTTGTCTATCAGAATATTTACTGTTTTAATATCACGATGGATGTAAACTGGTACAGTATGTTCATGTATGTACTCAAGACCGCTAGCTGAATCTAGAGCAATTTGAACCCTCTTAGACCATGGCAATGGGTCCCTTCCTGGAGATAAATTGACCAGATTGAGTAGAAGTTCTTTAAGGAACCACCTATTACTGAAAGAGTGGTTGATTATGACATGTGATGTAATTCACATCAAAGATACCTGTACCACGTAGATGTTGGCCTATGTGGCCATTCTCAACATATTCATATACAAGGAAGAGGGAACCTTCAACACAATAGCCTATCAAGGGCACCTGCACTCGATATCAATGACACCATAAGTCCAAGTGTATAGGAAAGAAGAATTACACCATGTTTTGAGTTTCAACAGCCCTCCCGTTTAAGAAGTTATCCCCTGGAATCTCTTGGTTGCAGCAACTTTTGCACTTACTTCAGAACATCAAATCAAGAAAGTGGATTTTAATCATCCTCACAATGGTCACATATCCGTCCTGAAGTGCGTTATTACCCACACCAAAGAAGATCTCACTCATCACATATTTGTAACTAAATGTTTGAATCTTAAGATTTTACTTTTCCCAAGCATCCCTTGTTCGTTTAGCTTTAGTGCAGTTTGCATCACCCCTTCTCTTCTAGGCCTGAATTCTCTTCAGAGCACTCTAGGTGCATGTCAAGCAATTTATCCAGTTGTAAATGAGTGACAGATTGTAACAATTTTGATACACTAAGTATAGGTTTCAGGGATCATAACAAACATTGAAGTACATTCTGAGGTAATCACTTGATTTATGCTCTATAATAGGATAGAAGTCTCGAGCACAAGACTACAAAACTAATGCAATCAATTGGCTAACGCCATTTATTGTGAATTAGTTCGTACATATGTATGTATGTATGTATGTATGTATTCTCAAATGAGAAAATCATAAGAGCAGCAAAAGAGACATGCCTCTAGTGGCAGGGAAGTTAGTTTTTACCAGGTTCAGGTGATGAACATTTGTCAAGACCTTCAATTCAGCTAGAAACTCCCTCATAGCTTCCATGTCCATTTTCTTGATAGCCGCTTTCTGAAATAGGTTACAGCACAAAAAGTACGGGGTATAAACACACTTGAATAATTCTTTAAGTTGGTTATGGCTAAAACTTTACAACTAAATGTAACCAAAGAAAATCACGGGACATCCTACCCACTGGAGAAGTGAAATCATGACTCGGTGTTTAGGATTAACATATGTGAAAAGTATGCAGGATATAATGTATGTCAATGCATCACTGGAACATCACCAGATGACTAAGTTATTCATTTATTTGTAAAATGTTCTTCTGCACTTGCCTTCTCTGCTCTCTGTTATTACTTATTCCTGCTTTCTCTGGACTACTGTTTGCCCACTGGCCACTTATTTCATTAGACCAGAAGTTTTAAGAAAATCACTTCTTTCATAATATAACAGGTTATACCAAGAAGTAAGAATTAAGAATAGCTCAAACCTTGCCTCTGAGCTCAGCATAGTAAACAGCACCAGAACCACCTTGTCCAATTTTGTTAGCAATGCTGAAGTCATTAGTCGAAGTAGCCAGCTCTTCATAAGTGAACTCAACATATTTATCCACAGATATGCCTGAAAGCCCTGGAGAATTACCATCAGCCAAGCCATCGGAACCTGCAGCTTTAACTGTCGTGCTGCTTGCTGGGCCTAATCAAGACAAAAGGTAAACATCTAAGTTAACTAACAAACTTTGTTTTCTATAACTCTGATACTTTCTAAAATTTGGAAGCAGAAGTACAGGAAATATCCAATTCCAATAGAGAAATCAGCTACTTTAAATTGCATTGTCAACCTGAAAGTGATCCTAGTATAAGCACCTTAAGAAATCTGGTAAGTCAAATAAATGAATGTTAGAAGAACCAAAGAGTAGGGATCAACACCTACCATGACCAGACTGATGGAGGTGTGCTTTGTTCCTATAACATCCTACATAAACCAAACCAGCCAACAGCAAGACTGCTCGTATTGCCCCTATAGATATCCCAACTATAGCGCCACCAGACAAACCTAATTATTTGGAAGTATACAACGATAAGAGTAGGTAGCATAAAGGACTTCCTTTATCATCATGAATGGTCTGAAAATGGATAACAAATAAGCCAACATTGCAGACGAAGAAAGATCCAAACCACCTGTGCTGCAAATTAGAGGGGAGAAACAATACAAATGATATCAGCAATGTGCTAGCGAGTGGAAGATCAATAGAGAACAAGATGATCAGATATTAACATCAAATATCAATGAGCTACCTTGTTGATGGCAGTGGCGGAAAGTTCCCACTTTTATCTGCATAATGAAAGAATGATGGTTCAGACGACATTGTTTCTACATTAAGAACACATGAAAGAGGGAAAATCCTGTAGTAGGCACAAGCACTAAACCAGCCAAAGTATGTGCACTAAAGGCGTCATCACTCTCCAATTTCAGTTGGCAACTTAGACTATGCAGATATTGAAAAGGAAAACATCAAAAACATCATATGTTGAAGCTGGTCAGCTTTAAAAGCTATTAAGTAAAATGTATGAAGACAGAGTTATGTCAAAAAGATTTCATGTCGAAGCTAAAAGTAATTTGAAGTTATCGGTCTCTATTACTTTGGACTTCCGGTACCGAGAAACTTTAGCATCGTATGAAACAAGTCAAGGAATTGAAATGGATTAAAGGGAAGATCAAATAAAATACAGCGTAGAGAGTATCAAAGTCCTAAGTTGGTCAGACTCAGGTCCAGGTGTATAACAGATGCGGATCTAGAGGATGGTAGGGGTGGGGATAATTGGGTAAATTAAATATATTTATAAATGAATGTATTTTTATTTGTGCATAGATTTTCTTAACTTTTTAAAATATTTTTAGTTTTAATTTATTTGTTTTAGTTTTACTCATGTTCATATGTTGGGATGATTAAATTGTATTTAATTAAATGTTTTTCAGTGATATTCTTTAGTTTTTTTCTTAGTCGCTATAATTCTTGTATATTATTTTGAAGGTATTGTAAATATTTTATATCTTTTGTTCTAAAATATTCAATTAAATTCTCTTTCATAAGTATTTCTGTTAATCTTATTTCTTCCATATCTTGTCTCTAATATTTTAAATATTCAGAGTTTATCATTTTATCCGTAGTTGTAATACTGTAAATTTCTTTGTAATAATTTATTCTAATTATACTATATCTGATATTAAATTCTAGTTTATCTATTTCGTTAATTATCCTGTCTTTTTCTTCTATGAATAATTCTATGTCTAAATCATATTCTAAACTGTCTTTTAATTCTAGTTGTTTCATGATTTTATCTATCCAAATTAATATTTCTTTTAATTGTTTTATTCCTTTTCTAAGATGGTTTTTATAATTAATTTCTTCGTATAGCCAACTTTGTTTTTCTCTAACTCTTTTAATATATTCTAACATTTTTAATCTGTATAATATCCATCTGAATAATAACTATTATTATCTGAGTTATAACTATCTGAATAATATAAGCTAAGATCATGCATATCTTCTAACCATTCTAGACTTAATGATTCTTCATGAAATATTTTTCCCATATTATTTTCTTTATGTCTTTTATTTCTAAGTTTTTAATGATATATAAAATAAGTATCTTAATTTCATTAGATATATAGCTTGTCATATTGTTCATATGATGCTTAGGTTCTACGAATAATTTGGATAACTTGGAATTGAATTTTAGTAATTTATGATTTATTAAATGCTTTATCATAATATTTACTGGTTGTTTGTTTTAATCTTAATAATTCTTGTATATTTTCATTAAGGAATTCTATATATTTTGTATCTTTAGTTCTCATATATTTTTCTAGATTTGTTTTCATTAGTCTTTCTATTAATTGTATATTTTTCATATCCATTTTCCAATATTCTAAATATATGTAATTTATCATGGTTGATGTGTAGGCTTGACATATAGATATTTGTAAGAGTAGGTAGGTAGGTGTGGTATGTAATTTATTCTATTCATAAAATATTTATCAAATATTTTTTCCCATATGATTTTTCTTATATCTATATTTTCCATATCCTTAAGTACATACAAAACAAGTATTTTAAATTTATCTATCATTTCGTCAAATAAATAAGTATTCATTTTTCATATGATGCTATTTCAAAATATTCCCTTTAATCATACACATAACAAAATATAATCATTTTAGATTACTATATACTAGATTATTCTTAAATAACATGTTCGTCGGTCACTATTAGCATGGTAATCTGGATACTTTTCCCTTAAACAGCGCCTCTACTCTGGCTGCTCTCCTATCACGGCTTTCTTGCCTCACCGATTTCACCTTTAGGATAGCATAGTTCTTAGGGATTTTTCTCCTTATCCACTTTGCTAATAAACTTCTTAACACGCTATTCTTCGAATAATTCTACTATAAAGTAACTAACATGAACTTATTTTATCATATCATGATTGTCAGGAATTTATGAATTTAGCTATTCATAATCGTGAATAAATATACCTGTTCTGGTAGGTTTGATAATTCTGGGTTTTGTTTATCCATAGCTTTTCCTTAAAAATATATCTGTTTTTTATTAAATATTCAAAAAGTTTTTTGTGTACAAGAGGGAAGGCTTGCTTTCAACCCATGAAAGTCTTGTCTTTATCTTGCCGAATGGCTTACATATTTATAGCCTAAAAGAAAACACGTAAACTATTTTCTACTTTACACTTGTCCTATTTACAAAAGACTTTACAAAAAATCTTAAACTATTCTACAAAAAGACAAAATTAATAAAGACTAAAGCTATACAATAATGACACTTTGCCATAGAAAAGTCAAAAGTTATCAAAATCTAGTAAATGCTATAATAACTTAGGCATCTAAAGTCAAGAAAACTATTCACATGTCACTTTCTTTCATAACTTTTATTATCTTTTCTTCTTTCTCTTCCATTATTGCTCCGTTGATTTTTATCTTCTAGATGGCGTCCTTATCTTCTTGGTTGATTTTTTCTTTTATTCTAGCTAGACTTCCGGGATAATATTTTTTCTCCATTATATCTTGAACATAGATGGTCTGGATATTTGTGTCCTATCATTTTGCAATATCTTGTTAATAATTCTTCTGAAATAAATTCCTTCCTAATTTCTCTTGTACTTGGTTGTTTCTCTGGGTTGACTAATGTCAGAATTCATTGTCTAGCATCTTCCATATCTGTTTGTCGTAGTTCTCTTGAATTTGAATAAATCATTTAATGATCTCTTGAATAATAGCTCCATATAGGGTTTTCATTGATATAATTATTTGCTAATTCTTAAACAATTATAGATATTCCAATAAGTCATTTATTTGCATAAAAATCAGGTATCTCGATTTTAGGTATCTCTGGCTGCTGAACAATATCTTCCGGTATAATCATATCTCTGGTTAATCCTATTTTTACAATTTGTATAACTGGTTTGATCTCGTCATATAATATCTCTGCTGGTGCAGTATAAAACTTTACAAAAAATAGATTCCCTTTGGTTATTCTTTTATAAGTGGTGAATGCTCTATATAATTCTGGTATATCTGTTAGTTCATTTCCTTCATGGGTATATACGGTATTTAATAATCCATAACTGAAATAAGTTTTAACTAAGCTTGGGTTGATTTTTGGTAGTGTGATTAACTTGTTGTAACCTTGTAATTTTTGGGTTATATAGTTAGTGTTTGGTTCTTGGATATTTGTGGCTCTGGGTTTAAGGTTTAGATAAGTCTGTATTTTGTGGATATTTTCTATGTATGCTCGGCTTATGTGGTTATAGGCTTTTTTATCTTGGTTCAAACTTTCTCGATATGTGGTAATTTGTGAGGGTATGAACAAGGGATTTTTTTTGTGTTTTTGGTATAAATGGTTTTTCAAATATCTTATTTATGTTCATGTTCTGATATCTTTGTCCACTAATTCTTTTGCTTGTACCTGCAATTGTAGATTGATAAACGTTATGAATTTTATGGAGTGTCCCAATGTCTCCTTTTAGCTCTGAAATTTTGATGTCTTCCGATCGACATAGCTCTGCACACTGTTAAGTTAGCTGATGCATAGCTTTATACTTCAGTTTAACTTCATTAGTCTTTAGCTTTTCTATTTCATTACCCATACTGTCCACTTTCATTGAAAGCGTAGTTAGGGTTTTGAGTATTTTTTCTAAAGCATCATCTTCTATTATATCAATCTGTGTAGCTTTATCTTGCTATGTAATCTGCAATAACATTTTTGTTAGTACTAATTACTTCAATTGTGAATTTAAAAATTAATATATTTAATCCTAGACTCCGAATTTCTTTCGTTGTAACTGAATTTTGTATTTTCTTTGTTAACCACCAGCGTACCTGTATATTATTTGTTTGTACAACAAACTTGTTATATACAATATATGGCTCAAATGTTAATAAACATTTATATAATGAACATAATTTTTTTTTATTTATTTCTGTTTCATTAAACATACCTGAGTAGTATCTACAATGATGTTCTAATTTTTCTTCTTCATATTTATATTTAAGTACTCCCCCATAACTATATTCACTAGCATTTGCTTCTACTATATATATAAATTTTTTATTTTCGTTTGGACATTGTAATTTTGATAACTCTTTACAAAGTATTTTTATTTTCTGAACTTGTTTTTTGTCTTCTTCATTGTAATTATCTTCTATATTTTTTTTTAAATTTTTTTCTGTAATGGCTTTAGGTTTTCGGTTTTCTACTAATTTTGGTATATATTCTCTTAGTTGGTTTACTAATTCTAAAAATGATTGTAATTTCTTTTTTGTATCTAATTCTTCTTTTGAATTTATTATTTTTTGTACTATATGTTGTTGCATTTTTACTCCACTTTTATCTATTTGTATTCCTAAAAACTCTATCTGATTTTTCATAGTTTCGACTTGTTTTCACTTAAACTTATTCCCGATTTTTTTATTATATCTGTAAATTATTCTAATAATTTAAATGTTCCTCTTTAGTTTTTGTATATAGTAGTATATCATCTATGTATACTATACAATTAGGTAATTGTTTAAAATAACTATCCATAAAGTATTGGTATCTACCTGGTGCATTTTTATATCCAAATGGTAATACGTTCCATTCATAAAATCCTTGTGGTACCGTAAATGCGGTTAATTCCTTAGAATTTTCATCTAACTTTAAGTGGTAAAATCCTGATTTACAATCAAATTTACTAAAGTAGTTATATCCTTGTATTTGTCTTATTTTTAATATCTTATTTGGTATTGGATAATTGTATGTCATAGTTTTTGCATTTAAATTTCTATAGTCAATCACCATTATACTTTTTCCTCTTTTTTGTTCACTATGTTTATTTACTATAAACACTGGGTTATTATGATTACTATTGCTTCTTTGTATATATTGTTTTTCTAATAATTCATCTATATGCATTTTAAATTCTTTTAAATCGTCAAAATTATATGTTAATGATTTTTGAGTTATTATACTATTTTTATGTATTAATTCAATTTTTATAGTAGCTTTA
This sequence comes from Capsicum annuum, assembly GCF_002878395.1. Lineage (NCBI taxonomy): Eukaryota > Viridiplantae > Streptophyta > Magnoliopsida > Solanales > Solanaceae > Capsicum > Capsicum annuum. The sequence goes on along the minus strand of NC_061117.1, from coordinate 173,678,731 downwards.
TGTTTTTTCCATCCTTTTAATGGATCTTCACTGTATAATTGTCTTAATCTTTTCTTTATTATTTCTACCTTATCTATTGAAAATATAGTTTTTTTTTATTTATCGAAAATACAATTAGTTCTACTGTGTCTTCTATATTTTTTATATTTTCTAACTTTTGTGTAATTTTTTCTCTTCCTTTTATCCAATCAGTTTTCTTTCTTATTTTATTAATAACTTTTTTTGCTCTTACTTTTTGTTTACATGGTGTTGTAAACCACCAATCTGTTTTAGTTATTATATGTGGGTATAATTTATCTAAAAATGACATTCCTAAAAGCATATCTTTTGATGTTAGTTCATAATTATAGATTTCTTTTATTGTTATTATTTTATCTCATATATGTATTTTTACATTTTTAGTTTTATATGTAATAAAACTTCCTTCATTATTAAATCCTTTGACTACTATTGGTGTTTTTAATTTATCCCATTTACTTTCTGGTAAACAGTTGTATCTACATAAGTTTGTTTCTGCTCCTATATCTATCATTGGTGTATAATACCTATTATAATATCCTTCTACTATTATTTTTACTAATACATATATTTTCATATCATGTCAAAGCTCTTTTTATTAATATTTTTTCTTTATTATATATTATAGATAATTGTGTATGTTCTATATTGTATGATTTTACCTGTTCTAACCATTTTATTCCTAATATTATGTTTGATTTTTGCATTTCTTCCTTTATTTCAAATTCTATTTTTATTTTTCTGACTTCTATTATTATTTCTTTTTCTGTCGTATCTTTAATGTTTATTAGACTCCTAGGTAGATCTGAGGATATATTACTATTAGATTTCATTTCTTCACTTTTTACTAGATATTTTGCTATATAATTTTTTTCTTGTCTTGTATTTAAAAGTATTAAATATTCTTTTTCATTTATTGTTCCTGTTATATAATATTGATTTAAATTAACTGTTGAAGTTGTTTCATAACTTGTTCTTTTTAATGAGCTTGATGATTCTGATTTTTCATGAGTTATTTTTTTTTGTTGTACTTATTCTATCATTTATTATTTCTAAATCTTCTTCTATATCTATGTCTCGTAACTATGATCATTATAATTAATTATTTTTACAAATTGTTTGAAAGGACTTTCTATTTGTATTTTATTAATTTTATTATTTCCCGTTATTTTATGTTTTGTTGTTAATACGTATAGATTTTTACATCTTGCTGTAAATATTTTACTTCCTGGGGTTAGTTCTATTCCTGATATTTTCCAATATAATACTAATGATTTATCTATATTTTTATCTGTTATTGCTACTGAATAATTCACACTTATTATAAATTTAAATTTTTGGTATATTAAATTTCCTTTTATGACAGTTATTATACTTTTTCTATCGGTTTTATAATTCTATCATCTGCTAAATATAATTCTATTGGTGTATCTATTCCTTCTCTAAAACATGCTTTTATCAATAACCCTGTTCCTCCAAGGTATACATATTTTATTGGGTCTTTACTTTTTATATCGTTTATTTCTTTATTAATTATTCTTTTTGTTACAAGTGGTATACTAGCTCTACCTTTTGCATATCCACAGTCTATTACATGTTCCTTTTAGCTTACTACGTAGTATTCTTCCTTTTTTCTACTAAATATATTTTTTATTGTTGGTATTTTGAATATTTTTCTACACTTAGGTCTAACTCTTTTCCTTTTATTTCGTCAAATTTATTATTATCAAATATTATTTTTTGATCAGTTCCATCTTCATTTAAATATTCTTCCTTTGTTATTATTTTTATATCTTCTTCAGTTATTTGGTTCATTTTTATATCTTCTTCAGTCATTTGATTCATCTAAATCACTATCTATTTCATTGTCCGAAATTTCATATATACTATCTTCACTTTCTAATTCATAATTTATATAATTTATCAGCATATATTCTGTATTTTCTATTTTTATTTCTGATATTTGTTTCTTTTTTGGGTTTTTAGGCATTTTACAATCTCTAGCTAAATGTTCTAGTTTTCCACAATTATAACAAGTACATTCTTTTATAAATTTCTTTTTCCTATATGGTCTTTTATGTTTATAATTTTTTACATAATATCTTTTTCTTGGTTTCTTATATTTATATTTTGATTTTTTGTATTTCTTATGTCTTTTTCTTTTCTTATAATATCTTTCTTTACATCCAAATTGAGGTGCTATTTTATCTTTGCAACATGCTAAATTTCTTATTAATGTTTTTTTTCCATTTTTATTTCTTCTCTATATTTTTCACATAGATTTCTATACCATTGTTGTAAAAATTTTATTCTTGCTCCTAGGGTATCTACTATTTTTGCTTCATCCCAACTCTTTATTATTTTTGAACTAAATGGTTAAGGTAATTTGTTAAAATATAATCTTCTTATTTCTTTACTTTCTTCTGTATTATATGTTCCCTTATAGTAGTATTCTTTAAATACACATGTATGTTCATCTATATAGCACATATTACATATTTCTAATTTTAACATTAAATTTCTATTCGTATCTTTTTCTTTATTTTGTTGTTGTTCTTCTTCTTCTTCTGTTCTTATACTACTAAATTCATCTCTTATAGCTACTTCATATTTTTTCAATATTTCTGTTGGTGATATTTTAGTAGTTGTTGATGTTCCTTCTGTTTTATTATCAGATCTTAATACTTTTTTACTTGCTTTGGCTAGGTTTAAAAACCATAATTTTACTGTTCCTATTAATGTTCTTTCTATATATTCTAGTGTATTTGTTGTATCTATATTATTATCTAATAATTATTTTGACATGTATCCTGCCCATAATTGTATTATTTTATTTGTGTCTATTACATAGTCTAAATCTTAAAAGTTATAATTTTTATTAATTATTTGTTTTAGTGTCCATTTGTTATATTCATTTTTTAGGTTATATTTTTTAAACTTATCTTTATAATAATATGTAGGTTTTCTTATTTCTGATGTACTAGGTATTATATTTTCATCGTCTTCTTTATTAAGAGTATTTATTTCTGTGTTTGTATTTTCTAAGTTTTCTTTATTAATTACTTCTTGTTTTTCATTAATGTTTAGTTTTCTTATGTTTTCTAGAATTTCTGTATATGTTTCACTACCTTCTGAATCATAATTATCTATTTTTTCAGCATCTATTATATTTATTTCTAATTCACTGGTTTTTGATTCTTTATTTTTTATTTCTAATTTTTCTTTAAGTTGATTTATCTCGTTTAATATTTTTTGTTCTTTATCTTTATCTTTTTTTTTTCCTTCTGTCTTTTTTCATACAGGTCTTTTTAGTATTTGTAGTTCTTTTCTAATTTAGCAATCCTATTATTTTTAGTTTCTTCTATTTTTCGTATTTCTTCTATGGTTTTATTTTATCTATTTCTTTTTTTCTATCTATTTCTTCGTTTTCTCTTTCTATTCTTACCATGACTGTCAACTTATCTTCTAGTTTTAATTCTTTTTTTTCTAACATTAAATATAAAATGTTCACCTATTTTCTTATATCTTCTTCCTAAATTAGAGAATACTATTTTTATTTTTAATCCTTCGTGATTTTCATATGTTTTTTCATCTATTATAAATTATTCTTTGTTCATTTTATTTAAATGTATATAGGTTATGTTGATATATATATTCTAGACTATCTATTGTTGATTCTAAATTTGATATTTCTTCCTTTTGTGCATTTATTGAATTTTTACTAACTTCGACAACTATGTTATACTGTAGTCTTTCTATCCTTATTTTTAATTCTTTACGTTTTTAAGATATTATTTATTTTAATTCTTTATATTTTTGTAATTTTTGTTCGTTATTCATCTAAACAGTATTTGCTATTAAATCCAAATATATACTACTTCCGTAACTTTAAACAACATAGTCTCTGATACCAATGGTAGGGGGTGCGGATAACTTGGGTAACTTAAATAGATCCATTCCTTCGTGATCTAAATTTTAAATACGAACGTCAGATTCAGCTAAAAATAATTTAAATACCTAAACATAGAGTTATATATATGAGACGTTTCGTGGAAAACTTACAAGGTATTATGAGGAAAATATATTGATCAAGAGGGGAATTCCAGAAGGTGATATAAGGAAAGGGACTGATAGAGAAATTTCTATATACAAATTGCTCCATTTTCTTCAATTTCACCTTCTCTTTTGTTTCGATTACAAGAAATCTGTGTATCTATCCCAAATTTCTCCACTGATTTTGGTCAAAGCACCCAAAAATCAATGATAAAATCGGGTACATATTCCATATGCATGTCTTGTCGACACAGATGCGGCACCGAAAGTCTAAGTTGCTTGGACTTGGGTACGGATGTCTGATACGGGTACGGATCTAGAGGTCGGATCCTTCACGGTCTCAATTCGAAAATTCGGAGATATGGATCTAGGGTAGAGGATTAGGGGTAGGAGTGCATCGGTAATAGTAGGGAAGAGTACTTTGTGTCCGGAGTTTCTTGTTCGTGGTGTTTGAGTGATGTCTATGATTTCGAATAGATAGTTCATAGTATTATCTTGTGGCTATATTGTTTCCTCTATTAGCTAGAAATGTTAGTTTATTATGCATACTGTATTAGTTTATAACATTTATGTTTTGTGTTTTGAAGGGGAGCCTTGAAGTAACTGGTAAAGTTGTTGCCATGTGACCAGGAGGTCACGGGTTCAAGCCTTGGAAACAGCCTCTGGCAGAAATGTAAGGTAAGACTGCGTACGATACACGTGGTAGGGCCCTTCCCCGGACACTGCGCATAGCGGTAGCTTTAGTGCACTGGACTACCCTTTTTTTTATTTATATTTTGTGTTTGGTATACTGTTATTGGTCCTAAGCAGGGGTATCGGAAACAACCTCTCTCTACTTCACCTAAGATAGTGATATGGTCTGCGTACACTCTACCCTCTTCAGACCCCACTATGTGGGAATATACGGGGTATGTGTTATTGTTGTTGGGGATATGGATCTAGCGATGGATACGGGTGCAGAAATTCAGTAAAAAATAATTTAAACATCTAACAATAGAACTATAATATAAATTATGAGATATTATATGGAAAACTTGAGGAGAAAATATTATCCAAGAAGAAAATTCTGAAAGGAGATAAAAAGAAAAACAATAACATAGAAATTTCTATATACAAGATATTCCATTTTCTTCAATTTCACCTTCACTTTTGTTTCGAATACAGAATTTCTTAAATCTGTTCAAACTTTCCCAATCGATTTTGGTCAAAGTAGCCAAAATTGGTTGACCAGATTGGGTTTGAATCCCACACCCACACCCATGTCGTGTCCACACAGATGCGGCACTGAAAGTGAAGAATCTAAGTAACTTAACCGAAAGTGAAGACTTCGAGCAACTTTGTCAAAGTCAGAAGCAAGCTCTTTGAGGACATTCCTTAACCATCAAGCTATGACTTTGTACAGCCCAAATAACGGTACAGAGTTACTGCAAACTATTCTATTCAAAAAGTAGATGAAAGAGGGAGCCTGTCCGCTGACACTAAGATAATGAGAAACGGAAAGATACATGACAAGATCCGAGCCTTAACAAAAATACATTTGTACAAGAAACAAATTGGAGTCATGTAGTTTTAATTCCATAAACTCATGCTCTTTAGAACACCACAATCTCCTGGGATTTGTTGTTTATCATTTTAAGTTTGCTCTAGGAAAGACTAAAAAGCAACATGTGTGCACTGTACTCCTGCTTCCATCCAAGTACCAATATAAAAACCAAGAACAAATAGAATCCCGTAAACCTTTTTTTTTCCTTTAAACCTATAAGAAGATTTTTGACTTTCATTCTGAAGCTGTTGTGAGCCATTATGGACAGCAAAGATCCTAAAAAGCAGAACCCTGCTCTTTTAAGGGGTTGTTCGCTTTGAAAACAAATTATGATGGAATTAGTTATGGTGGATAAATTGTATTGAGATTAATTGTTTGGGATTAGTTATGGTGGTATTATTTTTAAGTGATTGTTTCGTACTAAAAATAATATACATTTTTTTTTTAAAGAATAGATAGTTTGTATACAAAAATACCTTTAACTTTATTTAACTTAATTAGTTTCCTTCATATTAAACCATACAAAAGAAATTGAAATTGTTTCTTTTTTAACTCTAGTAGTTTCTTTTTTCTAAAAATACATGTTAAAAAATTTGTGTTGATATTTATTAAATGTGTATGAAGTTTTAATATTTTATGTTAAATTATTTATTCTGTCCTAAATTTTATAAAATGTTGATAATTCAAAATGTTGATAATTAAACTTTTTGTTAAAAACATTCATCATCAAAAAATGTGAAAAAAAATTTCTCTCATTTTCTATTATTTAGTATCATTAATATTTGGAGAGTTAAAATATATTTTTTTAAAAATTAAATTTTCAAACAGTTTTAGCTGTATATAAAAATAATTTTTTATTTAATAATTAAGCATGCACTAAGATAGAAAGGGAATGTCAAAATACTTTAATTACTTGTTCATAATAAATTTATTAGGAAAAATGAAAAATTGAATTAAGATTAATAAACATTTCTACAACCCTTGGATTAATTTTGAATTTTATTGTATAAATAGTTTTTATGGTGTCACTATCATTTTCTCATGACTCATCACTTTTATTACATTTAATAAACTCATATTATTGTTCTAATTAATCAAAATGAATGAAAATTTGTAGAGTAATTAAAATTTAAATTAGAGATAAAATTGATAAAAAAAAATTGATGTGAGTACTATCAAAATTTCACATTTCTCTCATTTATAGTAGTAAAGTATCGAAATATATATATATATATATATATATATATATATATATATATATATATATATGAAAAGTGATAATTGGAGGTTGATTTTGTCATTTATAGTTTTATGCCAAGTTAAATAATGTTGGGTTCATTTATACCACCCAAAAGGTGGGATAACTTATTCCGGTACTATTTGTTAGTCCCGGGATAAATTATTCTAAACTTGGCAACCAAACAAAGAACCAAAAAAAATTATTCTGGAATTATTTATTTTAATAACCCACACCAAACGACCCCTAAGTGTTTCTTCTTGCACGGCACTTACTGTTTAAGCTTCAAACAACCACACTGATATCGAAAAATGTTAGAAAGGGCTTGTTTGTGTTTCGAAAGGGCATACCTCTAGATATTTTACTATGACTAACAAAATTAAGGATTGTTTTTCGATAAGATAATTCTACTTTTATTAAATCTAATTCTCTTAGGGGTCATTTGGTAGAGTGTATTGAAAAACTATGCATGCATTAGTTTAATGTGTATTACTAATACCTTGTTTGGTATAATTTGCACCTTATGTATAACTGCTCTATTGTGTATTGAGGTGTGTATTACTAATACCTCAAAATCCATGGTATTAGCAATGCAATGGATCCAATACATACATTAACATGATTAAAGACACCATTATCCTTCAAAAAAAAAATTTCACATCCTTTCCAACATATATATGAAGGATATTTTTTGTAAGACATTGTTTTTTAGAAATTATTTAATTCATGTTATTTTTAATACATCAAACCAAACAATGCATATGAAAAATACAAGTATAACTAATGCAAGCATAACTAACACAAACATTACTAATACAAGCATTACTAACACACCATATTTTATATTATTCTTATACTCTCTACCAAACGACCCCTTAAAGGTTAAATGAAACTCTTAATCTTCCACATATGCATTCCAACAACAAGAACATGCCCGTGTATTCCCATCAAGTGGGGTCTAGAGAGGGTAAAGTGTACGCAGTCTATCCCACTACCTCAGATAAAGTAGAGAGGTTATTTCTGATAGACCTCAGGCTTAGGACAGATACCAATATAACAAACAAAACACCGAAAAGCATGCAACCACAAGGTAATACTATAATAATAGATAGTAAAGGCTAATAACAGAAACAAGACATGCACAAGGTAATACTAACAAAATATCTATTCATAAAACATAGATATCTCCAATACACCACAGACATACTCCTACCCACTAACCCTCTACCCTAATTCGCATCCTCCACACCTTCCTATCAAGAGTCACGTCCTCTGTAAGCTGTAACTGCTCCATGTCATGTCTAATCACCTTCCTTCAATACTTCTTAGGCCTACCTTTACCTCGCCTAAAACTATCCCTAGCCAGCCTCTCGCACCTCCGTATAGGAGCATTCGTGCCCCTCTTCATTACATGCCCGAACCATCACAACCTCACTTACTGTATCTTATCCTCCACTGAAGCTACCCCTATCTTTTCCCTAATAATCTCATTTTTAACCCTATTCCTCCCGGTAATTCCACACATCCATCGCAATATTCTCATCTCCGCTACCTTCAACTTCTATATGTGGAAGTTCTTAACTAGCCAACACTCCGCCTCATACAACATACCCGGTCAAACTACCACTCTGTAGAACATACCTTTGAGTTTTGTAGGCACCTTCTTATCACACAAGACTCCCGAAGTGAGCCTCCATTTCAACCACCCTGCACCAATACGGTGCGTGCCATCCTCATCAATTTCCCTATTCCCTTGAATCATAGATCCAGGGTACTTGAAACGCTCCCTCTTCTGGACGACCTAGGAATCAAGCTTCATTACCACATATGCCTTGTGTGACAAATCACTAAACTTACATTCCAAGTATTCCGTCTTAGTCTTGCTCAACCTAAATCCTTTAGGCTCAAGGATCCGTCTCCAAAGCTCCAACTTATTATTAACTCCACCCCAAGTTTCATCAATCAGTAAAACATCATCAGCAAATACATACACCAAGGCACCTCTCTTTGGATATGTCGTATCAAAATATCCATCATCAAGAAAAATAAAAACGGGCTAAGAGTCGATCCCTGATGCATTCCTGTCAAAATCGAAAAGTGCTCTGAATCCCCTCCTGCTGTCCTCACACGAGTCTTCGCATCGTCGTACATGTCCTGGATCTATATGTTAATACTGCCTTGTTGCCATTACAGAACCTACGGATAAACTCAGCTGGTATAGCTAGAATTTTGCTAATCAAAAGCTTTGTGTAAATGATAGGAGTTTTAGACAAGATCATTATGCTTGAGAAACTGTCACATTTTTCCTATGTGAGCAGTTTAGCACTACTAGAGTTGATCATGCACTTTGAACTTCCTTAGTCCATGGATATTGGAACAACTTAAGAACCAAGATAGATGACAAGGCTGAAGTTCAATTGGTCCACTACAACACTGGCATCACGCCAAAAAGAAAGGAACAAAAAGCATATCATTTACAAATTTTGCTTTAATGCTCCACACTTAGTGCTATATCCCTTCTTCCATTTTCAGTTGCGCATTAGACACATCAAAACCCATCCTTGAGGGTGCAATCCTCAATAATTCTATCCATTTCAAACTACAAACTCCAGTTTATAGTAAGTAAATAATAAACTTCAATCTAATGTAACCCTTAAACAACACATTTTGTTTCCACTACAACAAAATGCATATAGAGCTATAGAATACATCATAGCTAAATGTGAAAAGTTTCATGGCTAAACATTTTAGTCACCAAATTTTTTTCCGTAGCATTCGTAGCAATAAGTAGCGTAACTAAAAATTAGCTACAACAGACTTTACATGGTCTGTGGCTTATTGCTAATACTTACAGCTACAAAAAAAATTATGTTGTAACTGTGATGATAAAAAATATTCTTGATACGAAATTTATACTTGTAGCAAATTATTTTACTTTTTTGCCATGACAAATAAAATCTATAGTAATTTTTATATTATAGCCACAATGTCTTCTGTTGTGGCAAAAGACTTTATTTATTTGCTATGATATTTAAAATGTGTGACTATTTTGTATTTCAGTCTCATGTTAACAATATTTATATTTAGCTACCAAATAAAAAATACATAGCTATATACTTGAGTATTTGTCACAAACATTTTTATGATGTAGCTAAGAATTTATTCTTTTTGCTACAAAATGCACACCTCATAGCTCATTTGAATTAGAAATGGAAAGTGAATATTAGTTAATTTTTGATAATTATATTTAGGTTTAGCCATAAATACAGATATTCATTACTATAAATTGAGGAATATTGTCATAAGCATTATTAACCACAAGAATTTCTAAATATAATGAAGACTAAAAAGAAATTTCAAAATAAATTTCAATATTTATATTACTATAATTTAAAGAATCTTCTACAAGCTTTGTTAGTAACAAAAGTTACATATAATTGCATTTTGCAACTCTTTTAAAACACCATCTTGCTTGAATCCATGCTTCATAATCTCTTCTTCCACGGTCTTCATTCGAACCTTAGTTTGATCAACATCCGTCTTAATTTGTCAGTTATTTTCTCTTATTTCACTACAACACCTGTTGATAATAATAAAGTATTTTAACACAAAGAAAATAAGAATCATTACATGCAAGAATGTGTATACATAGAATTCAAGGAGAAAAAAATATATCTTAGATAATTTTTTGCTAAACTTAACAAATAAAAAACAAGAAAAAAATAAAAATCAACCAAATAAGTAAAAAAAACCCGTAAACCTCTTATAATATGTAAATATAAAGCTTAAATTTCATATCAATTCTAATACCCACATAAGCATAAAACTATCATTACATTAATTTTTTTTTAAATACACAATCTAATACAATATCCATATAGTAAAAACTTATCTCATTTACTTGGAGAATTTCCTGTTTAAAACCTACAAAAAAAAAAATTAAAGTAGTTAGGCAAACATCACACATGAGAAAAATCAAATTAAACTAAATAGATGTGAATATGAAAGAGTGAGGGGGGTGGGGGTGGGGGGGTGTGAGGAACAAGGAAGGAATGAAAAAGGAGAAAGAGATCAGGATTGTTAAATAAAAAGGGAAATTAGGTTAATTTATTTAATTTTTAAATTTTAGATGGGAATCTTTTATTTTTTGGTAATTTTTAATTTTGGGGGGGCAATTGGTGAAAAGGTGGCGGTGGTGGGAGGTTAGATTTGAAAAAGTTTTTAATTGTTCAATGGGTCTTTGTGTGTTTTATTCAAAATTTTATTATTATTATTATTATTATTATTATTATTATTATTATTATTATTATATATGTACAAATGCTATTAGTACTATTTAATTAACAAATATAAAGAAAAAAATTATCTAATGAAAATGTAATAAAATAAAGAGTAAAATTATGTATACTTTACTTTAAGTTAATGGGAAAAGTCAATTAAAAAAACAACAAATCCAGTGTATTCCCACATAGTGAGGTTTGGGGAGGGTAAGATGTACGCAGTCCATACCTCTACCTCTAATCGGAAGAGTCAATTATTTATATGAAATAATTATAATTCTAAAAATATATTCCTTTTCAACTTTTTTGGTCCTCTATAATATTGTTATTAATTTGTTATATACTTCATATTTTTAAAAAATCTTAGTTTATAGCGTATAATTAATTTTATGATTATTATTAAGCTTGAATTAATATTTTTAATTTGAATTAAATTTTTTAAAAACTATCCGAATTTAAAATGACTTATATAGACTGAAATTTCAGATAAAAATTATTGATATTAGAAAATCTATATAATCTATCTATACATAGCAGGAGAAACAAAATAATATTGTAATGACAAGTGTGTATTATTATTATATAATTTAATTTTGAATATTATATTAACGTAGGAATTTCAAAAAATTAAATGTCAATTCAGTTTTCTCAATATCTATAATGTGAATTTAAATTCATGTTAAAATGTCCTAATTTCTATTGGTGAAATTATACTTTCTCTATATTCGATTACTTCAGTTTAAATCTAAAATGGATATGAATTTTAACTTACATTTTTTAAGTGAAAATATTAAACTTATATAAATTTTAAATGAGTTATATGACTTAAATATAAAGTTTAAAATAGAAAATTTTAAAAATAAAATAAGGTTATTAGCCTATTTACATATAGTAGGAGAAACAAAACAATATGTGATGACAATATCATCACCATGAAATTTTAACTTTGAAAAATATTTTATGATTAAAATTATAAAAAATAAAAGTCAATTGAGATTTTTTTTTTATATCAACAACGTAAAATTTAAATCCAAATTAAAGTATCCTTTCATAAGGGAATCATACTTCTACAATGTTCAATTATTTCAATTTGAATTTAAATAGAGTCATGTATTTAAAATTTTAATTTTTTATAGTTTGAATTAAATATATAAAAATTATATAAACTATATGAATTAATATATCAAGTTTAAAATAAAAAATTCAAAAAAATAAAACTGCCAACAATAAAAATTTTAAAAATGTTAAAATTGTCAATATCTCTATCTTTATTAGTGTATGCATATTAATTATTTTCATTGAAGTATAATCTTTTTTAAAAAAATTCTAGGCTAATTTATATTTCATGTTGGAATAAAGTGTTACATTAATTAATTAAAGGTTAAAAATTAAATTAGAAAACTCATTTAAATATTATGTGTAGAAATTACAGAAAAAGGGATAGATAATGTAAAGATTATAATTTGAATTAACTTTTATTGAATAAAATAAAATAAATAAATATAATTTGATATGTTAAATAATTTATAAAAATATTAGTTGTCATATTTTTTAATAATGTTATTAGGGGCTTTGGGCTGTAGGTGACAAAATAGTTTTAAAATGAGGTGTAGGTGACACAAGTTTTAATTATTGAGTGGAGGTGACAATTACTTTATTATGGATTAAGAAAGTTGGACAAGTTTTAAAATAACCCACAAGTTTTTTAATTTATACTTTGATCCAAATGTTAGTTAATATAACAGGAAACAGAGGAAAAAATGCGCATTTCTCTTTCCTCTCATCCGTTGTTGTTTTCTCTCTCTTCACGATTATTGTTGTTCATTGTTGCTGCTGCTTCATTCATCATCTTCCGCTCCATTATCATTATCTTCATCTTCTTCTTGTTGACCATTGTTGTTGTTGTTGTTGTTACTGTTGCTGCTGCTATCTGACCAATTTCTTAGGTCAAATTTTATTTCATACATCACTTTCCACTTTGTCATTACTTCATAGGTGACTTTGGTAAGTAAAATTATGATTTTTATTTGAATTTGTCATCTGGGTACACAGTTACTACTATTTTTCCAACAATGGATAGAACCCAATCATGAATTCAACATAAGTGCCCACAATTTAAATAGATCACTCATCTAATGCATCAGATGATTAATCTGTCGCAATAGAAGATTTATCTGTTGCAATAATTAGTTATCTATTACATCAGACTGATTATCTTTTGCATCAGATTGATTATCTGTTGCATCAGACTGATTATCTATTGCATCAGACTTTGCATCAGACTGATTATCTGTTGTATCAAACTGATTATCTGTTGCAACAGATGATTAATCTATTTGAAACAACACAAATCAACCCCTGCCACAAACCCAACAGATAACCAATGCATTGCAACTCTTGTTATTACTACTGGATTCAAAATTAGTCCTTACGTCTAATCATCAACATATTTGTTGATAAGATAATAGATAGAATGAAAATTAAATATTTCCTCCGTCTCAAATAACCCATCCTTATCTGTTGCGACAGATGATTAATCTGTTTGGAACAACACAAATCAGCCCCTGTCACAAACCCAATAGATAACTAATATGTTTCAACTCTTGCTATTGATACTGGATTCAAAATTATTTCTTACATCCAATCGTCGACATGTTTGTTGAGAATATAATAGACAGAACAAAAATTAAATACTCCCTCCGTCTCAAATTACTCGTCCCAAATTTCCTAATTTGATTTCTCATTTTACTTATCTTTTTTCATTAATCAAGAAAAGATAAAAAAAAATTCCATGTTTTACCCTTTGCGTTAATCACTTTTTCATCAAATTAAAATGTAAACATCATTTAATAGGGGTGTTATGGTAAACTAGGCATATTATTAATTATTTTTCTTAATCAATGTATCATCTCAATTTGAGACGGGTTAATTTGAGACGGAGGGAGTATGAATTAAAATGTCAAATCCATGCAACAGACTAGTTATCTGTTGCAACATATGAGTAATCTGTTTGGAATAACACAAATCAGCCCCTACCACAAACCCAACAGATAAATCTTAAATCTTGCTATTGCTACTAGATTAAAAATTATTTCTTACGTCTCATCGTCGATATATTTGTTGAGAAGATAATAGACAGAATAAAAATTAAATATGAACTAAAACGTCAAAGTTGATCAAACATAATTTTTTTATTAAACTAAAACAAATAAAAATACATATACATAGACTTAAAAAGAAAGAAACAAAATAATCTAATTATTATTATTATTATTATCATCATCATCATCATTATTATTATCGCCAACAATATTCGACCGATAGAAGCAACGCCCTCCTCATCCTGCGGATCTCCCGCAACATCCTTACTCTGACAGCGGTCAACTCCCACTGTATATCATGAACCTGCCTTTGTAGTTCTCGCACGGTGTCTCATAAAATAGCAACATCCCATATTGGATTAGCCATACCTAGAATACGCATAAATTGATAACAAATGCAAAAACAAAAGTAAAGAAAAGAATTCGAAAGTAAAGTAATACAACGTATATTTACACAAAAAGCAAGATAAAAAACTTACCAAAGACGGAAAAGCTATCAAGTCCTTAAAGAGAAAGTAGTTGAAGGTGTAATATGAAAGACAAGAAAAAAAATAAATCGATATGTGTAGTAAAATGAACGAGTAAGGAGGGACCTATTTATAGAGGATTGAAATTGAACGAGTTAGGCAAAAAGGCGCGACTGTTCACCTCTATTTATTAATACTGGTGCCATTTTTATTGAGTTGTGGCAACAAATTATATATCTATTGCATCAGATAACCCATCCATGACCACAGATATACCATTTGTTGCAACAAATCTATAATCTGTTACATCAGATAATATATCTGCTGCAACATATATCTTTTTAATAATCATCATATCTTTATCTTTAATCCAAATTTAATGACATTTTAATTATATAAATTAAAAAAATAGATTTAAAAATAAAATGGCGTGACTGTTCACCTCCATTTATTAATAATAATGACTTTTTGATTACTGTGTAAAGTTATGACTTAATTAGTTCTTTTCAGTAACCGTTTCTATTGATTTGTGGTAACAAATTATATATTTGTTGCATCGGATAACCCATCTGTGGCAACAGATATACCAATTATTGCAATAAATCTACAATATGTTGCATCAGATAATATATCTGTTGCAACATATATCTTTTTAATAATCACTATATCTTTATCTTTAATCCAAATTTGATGACTTTTTTATTATATAAATTAAAAAAACAAATTCAAAAACAAAAAGTTTGACTGTTCACCTCCATTTATTAATTACATTCAAACTGGTGACTTTTTGATTATTGTGGAAAGTTATGACTTGATAAGTTCTTTTCAGTAACCATTTTTATTGAGTTGTGGCAAAAAATTATATATTTGTTGCATCAGATAACCCATATGTGACAACAGATTACCATTTGTTGCAACAAATCTATAATCTGTTGCATCAGATAATATATCTATTGCATATATAAGCTATCTTTTTTAATAATCAACATATCTTTTTAATCTAAATTTGGTGACTTTTTTATCATATAAATTTAAAAACAGATTTAAAAACAAATATGTCGAAGAGTCACGATCAGTTATTAAATTTAAATAACCGTTCTATTACAATTATAAATTGTGTTTATCATTTATTTCCTTATTATTAACTTATGAACCATTTTTCATATTAAATAATCGAAAAGTCATATCTTTTCACCCTTTCAATAACAATAACCCTTTTTATCAATAACCGCCTGTTGCAACATATGATCGATGTGTTGCATCAGATTAACCTCTGTCGACATGTTGAGAATAAGGAATAAATAGAATGATAATTAAATACTAAATAAGAATTAAAAATTCAAAGTCAACCACCATGTCCAAACATAGATTTTTGAATCCCTTGGGTAGATCCGATATACAAAAGGAGGAAAATACATACATTCATACGCTAAAAAAAAACATAACCTAATTATTAATACTATTATTATTATTATCATTACTATTATTATTATTATTATTATTATTATTATTATTATTATTATTACTATTATTATTGTCAACTGGATAATTTTCATCCGGCAGTAGCAGAACCCTCTTCAGCCTTGCTCCGAAGTGGCCAAATCCCTCTAGAGTTCATCAAACTATCTTTGAAGTTCCCGCAAGGACTCGATATTAATCTTCTTGTACGAATCTGGATTAGTCATATTTGTATTGTAAGTGTAGTAGAATGAACGAGTGAGAATGAGTAAGGAGGCCGGAAGGACCTATTTATAAATGATTGAATTGGAAGGGGTTAGTCAAATAAAAAGCCACAACTATTCATATCCCTTAATTAAATAAAACTGATGACTTTTCGAATAAGTAAATAAAAAGATGGATCTTGATACAACATTTTATCTTTTATTGTATTGTGGGAAGAAAAGAAAATTGCTTTAAAATAAATCTAACATATGGGTAATCTATTGCAAAGTATATTCCATCCGTCAGATAACTTACAACATATTGACAATCTATTGCAACAGATGGATATATCTGTTTTCTTTCCCAACAAATATGTCATATATTGTAATAGATTGATTATCTGTCATAACAGATGTCTGCAATTGTTTCACAATTTAAACAGATGTGGCATCTGTTATAACTTGCCAGTCATCTATTTATTTAATTTTATCCATAGACGGGCTAGGAAGAATATGGTTCGTGCAGATAGATGGATCCACTGTTATGTGTGGGAGTTAAGTATTACTGATAAGTTCATCGAGACAACACACACAAAGTATAATATTTTTGTGAATGCAGTTTTTAGTTGATTAGGCACTGATCATTTAAACAAGATCCTGCATTGTACAGTTAAGTTTGATGAGTTCGAATTGATAAGGCTGAGGGCCCTATGAAGATGGTACAGATACCCTATTATGAGTTACTAATGATTGTTGCTTGTGTTTATGCGTGTTAAGTTTTGAGAAGGGATCAATATTTGGTGTCATTACAAATATCCAATAGCGATTGGACTTAACTTTAAGTGTGCATTGGACTCTGAGAAGGCCTTTGGAGCCTCACACTGCATCAAATAAGAATAAAAAACCAATAGAAATTCCCCTGGCCCAGATTTATATGGAATGGTTGATCAAGAAGATGATTATACGCCAGAAGGAGCTGAAGGAGAATGCCTACGAGGGAAAGGGGAGTTGATGAAAGACTATATCATCTGAGAGCTAATTGAAGAAGAGACATAGGGTAGAAAGTAACTTCTAGCGAATCTGGCCGATGAAATTATCTTAAAACATGAGAAATCTGAATCAAATGCAAATATTAAAGTGTATTCGGAAATGTAAATTCGTTTGTTGTCTCTCTGAAAGAAAAATAATATAGATGGACACTTTGCTAGGGAGCTGCGACTAGGTAGCGTGGTTGAGATTATCACCTAGATAGAAAATAGCAGAAGACCAAGAAAGCAGCCTTACGGGCATCGAGGGTTGAAATAATGTACAATAAGTCTAGAAAACTTGCGCCAAAAGCAACTCCAATTAAAGTAAGGAATCCAAGCGAAGGCGACAATTTCTGAATTTTAAATAGCATCCCATGCCTTCTTGTTTGTGATTTCGATTAGGTCCACTGCTATTGACCTGATCGGAACCACAAATAAGATTGAAAGGTAAATTGAGTGTCATTACTTCCTTAGCAATATGGATTAATTGATTGTGTTTTCTTGCTTTAGCATGCTTTCAACATTTCTTGAAGAAGATCAAAGGCTTGCTATAGTATATGAATCCCGATAAATTTTAAGCTTGCCTCCAGCTTTCCGATTTGGTATCCAAGCTTGGCGTTTCCATCCTTGAAGTTAGTATAGAGTTCCTGGTCTCTTATGAGCTCAATTAAGAACACTACCTTCAAAGTTGTGGCATTGAAGAAGGATTTCACAATACTTTCTTCAGAAGCCTTAAAGGAAACATAGATGGTCACTGTGTTTGTTTTAGGTCAAAATATGTTGATGCACACTCAAGATGTGGTCCCAACCATTGAACAACTCACTTTTATCGAGCATTGCTCAATGCATCTTGCTCAACCAACCTTCAAAGGATTTGATAAATTAATAAGCAAGGAGTTACGTAACATTTGATCTAAACTAACTCTACCAAGCCTATTAAACGTTACATAACTCCAAACTCATTATCCTATCAAAAAACTTTTCTCGAGTTAGTGGACGAATTAAATAAGCTCAATCTCTCTGCCTCTCTGCTGATCGCTCTTCTCCAATATAGATGACAAGATATCTGCCATGCAAAAGTCTACATTGTCACCAAAAATGCTTTCCAGGGTGCAAGTCTTTAGAAGGAAACAACAGTAATCTCTCAATATTAAGTGATATTGAGAGATTCCTAGTCATGCCTTCTCAAGACTTTTGCTACGACTAGAATTTCTGCTAATGACAAGATATCCACTATGCAAAAGTCTACACCGTCAGCAAAAATCTTGCCAGAGCGAAAATCTTCAGAAGACATTATTAGTAATCTCTTAATATCAAGGAAGTCTTGTATAAAATTCTTCAGAAGACATTCAAAAATAAGGAAGTATTCAGCAATAACTACACATAATTACGGCATCAATAACCTCACTAGATTCACTCCTCGTACAAAAGAAAAAATAAAAATATTTTCATTTGCATTAGTATTTTATTTGTTTAACAACTAAACAAAGATGAACTAAATCTAACATTCAAAGATGAACTAATGCTAGATTTAGTTCATCTTTGTTTGGTTTGTTAAATAAATAACATGCGAATGAAAATAAAAATATTATTGCCTTTTCTTTTGAACAAGGAGAGAATCTAGTGAGGTTGTTGATGGTAATTATGTGTAGTCATTGCTGAAAACTTCCTTATTTTTGAATGTCTTCTAAAGACTTTCGTACAAGACTTCTTTGATATTGAGAGATTATTAATAATGCCTTCTGAAGACTTTCGCTCTGACAAGAATTTCTGCTGACGGTGTAGACTTTTGCATGGTGGATATCTTGTCATCAGCAGAAATTCTTGACGTAGCAAAAGTCTTGGGAAGGCATGACTAGGAATCTCTCAATATCACTTGATATTGAGAGATTATTGTTGATGCCTTCTGAAGACTTGCACCCTAGCAAGTATTTCTAGCGACAGTGTAGACTTTTGCATGGTGGATATCTTGTCATCTATAATAGAGAAGAACGATCAATAGAAAGGTTGAGAGATTGAGCTCTTTTGATTTGTGCACTAACTCGGGCAAAGTTTTTTGATAGGGTAATGATCCTAGAGTTACGTAATGTTTGATAGGCTTGGTAGAGTCGGTTTATATCAAACGTTATGTAACTCCTTACTTATTAATTTATCAAATTTCTTGAAGGTTCGTTGAGCAAGATCATTGACCAACGCTCGATAAAAGTTAGCTGTTCAATGGTTAGGACCACATCTTGAGTGTATATCAACACATTTTGACCTAAAAACATACACAACGACCCTACATATATTCTTTAAGGCTTCTGAGGAAAGTGTTTTAAAGGGCTTCTAGAATGCCACAACTTCGAAGATGGTGTTCCTGATCGAGCTCACAAAAGATCATGAACTCTATACCAAATTCAAAGACGACAACGACAAGCTTGAATACCAAATCAGCAAGCTGGAGGTGAACTTGAAAATTATCAAAATTCACATACTAGAGCAAGCCTCTGATTTTCTCCAAGATATGTTGAAAGTATGCTAAGGCTATAAAATACAATCAATTATAACCATATTGCTAAGAAATTAATGATACTCAATTTTCCTTTCAATCTTATTTGTGGTTCCGATCAGGTCAATAGCAGTGGACCTAATCGGAACCACAAACAAGAAGGCATGGGATATAATTTAAAATTAAAAAATTACCGCCTTCGCTTAGATTTCTTACTTTAACTACAGTTTTTGTTGGCGTAAGTTTTCTAGACTTACTGTACATAATTTCAAACCTCGATATCTGTAAGGCTGCGTTCTTGGTCTTCTGCTATTTTCTATCTAGGTGATAATCCCAACCATACTACCTAGTTGTAGCTCCCTAGTAAAGTGACCATCTGCACTATTTTTCTCTTAGACAAACAATAGATGGATTTTTCATTACTGGAATCAATTTCACATTCGCACTTGATACAGATTTCTTATGTTTTAAGATAATTTTATCGGCCAGATTCGCTAGAAGTTACTTCCTACCCTACGTATCCTCTTCAATTAGCTCTCAGATGATATAGTCTTTCATCAACCACCCATTTTTCCTCAAACGCATTCTCCTACCGCACCTTCTGGCGTATAATCATTACCCCAAGCAACCCAACTATATAAATTTGGGCTAGGACAATAACTATATTGGTTTTACATTCTTGTTAGATATAGTACTAGGCTTCGAAGGCCTTCTCAAAGTCCAATGCATCCTAAAAGTTAGTCTAATCGCTATTGAATCTCTTTACAATGACACCAAAACTATATCCCTTCACAATGCTTGACACATAAACATGAGAAACGACCTACATTAAATCTTAACAGGGTATCAGAACCATATTCATGGTCCCTCAACCTTATTAGTTTGGACCTACCAAACTTAACTATAAAATTGCAGATATCTTGTTTGAATGATCTATGACTAATCGGTAAAAACAACATTCATAAAATTAGTATACTCTATGTGTATTTCCACGATAACATTATCAGTACTATATACCTCCCACATATGAAGTGGTTTCATCTACATGCAGCTTATTCCTCCAAACCCATTTTTACTGCAGCCTCTTGTGGTAGTGGAGCAAAAGTTGAATAACTTTCAGTTCCTTATATCTAGAAAGAATAGGAAAAAAATTAATGTCATAGAAAAAACATTATCCATCTATTGTAACAGATGTAGAGTCTTTTACATCAGATGTGGAGTCTATTGCAACAGATATGGAGTCTGATACAATAGATGTGGAGTCTGATACAACAGATGTGGATTTTGTTGGAATACATCAAACCAGCCTTGCTGGTGGTTTGATTTGTTCCAACAGTTGCTCCGTATGTTGCAACATCAATAATAGCATTAACTACAAAGAAAAAATAAATAAAAAACATCAACAACAAAGAAACAACAACATTTATTGCAACACCATCAGCAATATCATCAACAATAAAGAAGCAATATCCTTTGTTCCAACACCATCAACAACACCATACCACAAGTTCCAGCAACGCCAACCCCACCAACAATATTAATAACAACATCAACAAAAAAGAAACAAACAAAATACATACAAAAAAATGATACTGCCAACACGACTTTTAAACTTCTCCCTACAGATGACCATTTTTACATATTTTAATAAAATTATCGGTTCATTTATTCAACACTTAAAAGTTTCTTCAATTTTTTAAAATAAATATGATATGGGTAAATATTAATTAAATAAAAAAATAGATGTAAATAACGTGCAAAAAAGAAGATGAGAATGAAAGAGCAATAGTGAACCACAACTTAATGTCAAAAGGGGATCAAAATAATAATTTTAGTCGAGAAAAGATATGGATCGATTTAGATCTGAAAGGATCTTTATGAGAAAGTGAAGAGAAAATAGAGAAAAAAGGTTGTGATAACCCTAAATAGGAGAGAAAGAAAAAGATGAAAGATGAATAAAATAAATTTAGGGCTGAAGCTAAAGGAGAGATGAGATAATTCTAGATGTATTGTGTACGTAGACATGGGTTTTAATATTCATTAATTAATATAATTAATATTCATTAAAAATTTTAGGGGCACTAGGAAGACTAGTGCCATCGTAAAGACAAGATAAGACTACTCAATGAACTCATTTTTGAGTTATCCAAGAAACTCTTCATTTTTTACTGAATTTGTAGTACTACTTTATCTACTCGCACAGAAGCTTGCTTTAAAATTAAAAGAAATAAAAGATTTTCAAACAGATATGTCATCTGTTGCAACAGATAGCAATATCTATTTAAAAATCCCAATAGTACAGTCATCTGTTACATTAGATATAAATATCTATTTATAAATCCCAACAGCTCACAGATGCAAATGTCTATTTGATAATTAAATCAAATCTGTCATCTGTTATAACAGATATTAATATCTTTTTAAATATCCCAATAGCTCAGTTATCTGTGACAACAGATGCAAATGTCCATTTAATAATTAAATTAAATATATCATCTATTACAACAGGTATCAAAATATATTTAAAAATTCCAACAGCTCAGTTATCTGTCACAACAAATGCAAATTTCTATTTAATAATTAAATTAGTTATGTCATCTGTTGCAACAGATATGAATATCTGTTAGAAATTTCCAATAGCTCAGTCTTTTGTTCCAACAGATTTCATTATAATTGATTTAGGTGGAACTAGGGATGAATGAATGAGTTTATAGGGTCAACGGCAACTTCAATTGAGTCGTTGTAATTACATGGTGTTGGTATTCCGTTCATCCTAATTCGAGTCGTCGATCAATCACTCTGAGTTGAAATAAGTTCTCATTAAATTAATGTTAAGATTAATAGTACCTAAATTGATTTAGGTGGAATTAGGGATGAATGAGTTTACAGGGTCAACAACAACTTTAATTGAGTCATTGCAATTGCATGGTGTTGCTATTATGTTCATCCCGACCTGAGTCGTCGATCGATCACTCTGAGTTGAAATGAGTTCTCATCAAATTAATGTTAAGATTAATAGTACTTAAATTGATTTAGGTGTAACTAGGGATGAATGAGTTCATAGGATGAACAATAACTTCAATTGAGTCATTGCAATTGCATGGTGTTGGTATTGTGTTCATCTCGACCTGAGTCATCGATCGATCACTATGAGTTGAAATGAGTTCTCATATACTTAATGTTAAGATTAATAGTACCTAAATTAATTTTTGTGGAACTAGGGATCAATGAGTTCATAGGGTCAACAACAACTTTAATTGAACCGTTGCAATTGCATGGTGTTGGTATTGTGTTCATCCCGACCCGAGTCATCGATCAATCACTATGAGTTGAAATGAGCTCTCATTAACTTAATGTTAAGATTAATAGTACCTAAATTAATTTAGGTGGAACTAGGGATGAATGAGCTCATATGATCAACAACAACTTCAATTGAGTCATTGCGATTGCATGGTGTTGGTATTACGTTCATCCCGACCCGAGCCATCGATCAATCACTCTAAGTTGAAATGATTTCTCATTAACTTAATGTTAATATTAATAGTACCCAAATTGATTTAGGTAGAACTAGGCATGAATGAGTTCATAGGGTCAGCAACAACTTCAATTGAGTCATTGTAATTGCATGGTGTTGGTATTGCGTTCATCCCGACCCGAGTCGTCGATTGACCACTCTGAGTTGAAATGAGTTCTTATTAAATTAATGTTAAGATTAATAGTACCTAAATTGATTTAGGTGGAACTAGGGATGACTGAGCTCATAAGGTCAACTACAACTTCAATTTGATCATTACAATTGCATGGTGTTGGTATTGCCTTCATCCTGACCCGAGTCGTCGATCGATCACTCTAAGTCGAAATGAGTTCTCATTAACTTAATATTTTAAAACTATATCTTTTTAAATTTTAAAAATTAATTAAGATCAATTTGGACCAAATTAACAATTTCAAAACTTGTCATTCTTTTTCAAAATTACAAAACCCATGCAAATCATCTATTTGCATGAAAAACTTTTCATTTCAAATCTCTATTTCTTTCTCTTCTCTCTCTCTCTCTCTCTCTCTCTCTCTCTCTCTCTCAATAATACAGACAACAACTACTCAACATATTGCTCAACCCTTCAAAATAAATTGATTTTCTTCCCAATTCCGACCACATAGTTGTTATTTTCGACTTCATTCTCACTTGTATCCATCTTTTTCTCTGTCTTCACAGGTAATAGAGTTTGAGAAGAGTTCTACATTTATTATTTATTCTAAAAATTAGGACCTTCTAGTTAATGATGAAAAAAATACTTTTAGTTGTATTATCTTTGAGAATGAGTTAACTATTTTGAGTTTTGATTCTAAAATAGTAGGAAGCACCCGAGAAAACCCGAGTTTTTTTTCTCAGTGTTTTGTTAACTGTCATGGTATTGTTGGATGGTATTTGTAGTATTATTGGTAGCTGTTGTTAGTGATGTCGGTATTTGTATTTTTGGTGGTGGTGTTAGTGGTCTTGGTGTTGGTATTGATATTGGTGGCATTAGTGGTGGTCTTGATGGCATTGGTGATGTCATTGGTTGTGGTATTGGTGGTCCATCTGTTGCAACAGGTCGGGTGATATTAAATAGGTCTTCAAACAGATTCCCCATCTATTCCAACTGATGGGTTATCTATTGGAGCATTTTTTTGTAATGTGGCGTAGAATAATTTATCAAAATTTGTCCATCTGTTGCAACAGGTGGAAGATCTATTGGGAGATATTAAATAGGTCTTCAAACAGATTCCCCATCTATTCCAACTGATGGGTTATCCGTTGGAGTATATTTTTTTGTAATGTGGCGTAGAATAATTTATTGAAATTTGTCTTACCCTTTTTAAAAAAATTATACAGGCATCAAATGCAATGTATTTTTTGTTTTTTCTATTGTTTGTAGTTAAAGATGTCTCCTAAAAGAAAAGAACTGAAAGTGGATCAACTTCTGACCACCTAACAAAAAAGGCTAGAGTATAGATAGATTCGAAGGAACTTCCTGAACCATCTCAGTCAGGGAAAAATGAAGCCAAGGAAAGTGATAACTTCTCACCAATGGGGCATGAAATAATATCAAAATCCCAGCATGATTCTGTCAAAACCATTAGTATCGACAGATTTTGAGTTGTGATGTCGATGAATATCCCTAACAAAGTAATTGGTGATCTTGTTGGTGATCTTGTAATTAAATGTCAGTTGGGAAAATATTTTGATGAACTTAGAAGTATTATGAAGAATGAAAACATAGATGGACTTTTTAAGAAGAGTTACTTTGCATACTTTCTTGAGCTGTCTGAGGACCGCACTCTCCCTTTTTTAATGAACATAGTATATGGCCTTCTCAAACGCAGGATCAAGTATGTGGAGGATGATAAATATTAGAAGAAGGAAAAAAAAGATGGATGAAATCTGGATCAACTACTGTGGCATGCCGGTTTGTTTTGGATCGAAAGAGTTTGTCATAGTAAAGAGCTTGAGATGCGATTGTCCAGAAGAACCTCTCATCAAGGAAACATCCCACAAAAGGTCCAACAAATGCAAGGGAAAAAAAGATGGGTTGTTGGACATAGCTATAAAGCGGAGGATTTGATGGCGGATCTCGAGAATAAAAACATACCAAAGCAGTACAGGGAGAAATTGTGCTTAGTTTGGTTTGTCCATTCCATTTTATTGGCAAGAGACGTCAGGAAAGTAATAAAAGATGATTTGTTGGCGCTTGCTGATGATTTTGGAAAATTCAACAATTATCCCTGGGGATATGACAGCTATTACTTGACTGTCGAATATTTACTGACAAAGCTATTCCCAAAGACGATTATATTATATGGCTTTCCTTGGGCTTTCATGGTAAAATTGATCACTATTTTTACTCATCCATTAATTTATAATGAATATAGTTATTATGACTTTTTTTGCTTGCTTCCTATTTACATTTTTTAGGCTTGGGCATGTGAAGCCATTCCTCCCCTCCAAAAGCAGTTCAAGGATTACTCGAATGAGGTTTCTCATCCAAGGATCCTTAGGTGGTTGACTGTAACAAAAAGTAGCAACAAAAATATTAAGGAGGCTGATCTCTTTAACCCTCTGGATGATGCAGTACATCTTCTTTATTTTAACTAAAATAATTTGCCTCAAAGAAAGATACTGAAACAGATATGTCGTATGTTGCGACAGATGCGTCGTCTGTTGCAATAGATTACCCGTCAACTGCAACTAGTGCAACATATGGGTAATCTATTCCATTAGATGATCCATATTTTGTAATAGATTAACCATCTGTTGCTTTGGTTCTCTGAACCCGACGTAATAGATTACCTATCTACTGTAAATTATGCAACAGATGGGTAATCTGATGCAATATAGCTGTTGTGGCAGCTAGATCGTCTGTTACATAAGTTAGCTGTGTTAACATGTAACCCAATTGACTGTAAATTATTAGTATATTATTTCAATGCCTCCAGTCTTTTTTATAGGTTGTGCATCCTTGGATTGTGCCTATTATTGATGAGTTGGGGATTACTTCTTTTCTTACTCTTAGTCTTTTTGATACAAAAGAAGACCCAACAATAGAGTTCATAAAGAAGGAATTGGGTGGAGCAACATCCTTAAGAACATCAGTTAGGCAAGGTCAGCCTAATATCGAAGCTCTTCACGACTAACCTATTACAACAGATTTGGGTGCTTATTCTGGGGGTGTTGCTGGTGGAGTTGTTGATGATAGTGGAAGCCATCCTGCTGCTGCTACTACCATTCGTGATTATGGGAATGTTGGTGCTCAGGAAAAAATAAATACATTTGAAAAAACCCCTTGCACTGTTCCGTCTCACCCCTACACGGTCCCTCCCACCCTTACAGTGGTCCCTCTTACCCCTCTTCACCCTCTTGTTCTTATTGTAAATACAAAGTGTGCAAGGATAGAGAGGATAAACTCTTTGAAAAGCTAGAGGCTACTGCTGAAGCGACGAGGAGTTGAAATCCAAGAGGGGTATCATATCATCCAAGAAGATGAGGGAGCCATACACTCCTACAATGACGGTTCGAAGGAAGACAAGAAATATTAGACAAATACTCTTCATTGTGAAAACAAAAAAAATTGCAACTCTTCCCGCTCCAAGAGTTGTTAAAGTTCAGGGGCCACTAAAGAAGGTGAACATATATGCGACATTTGGCTATAAAAAGAAGAAGGAACTGCAAGAAATCATGAATGACAAGACGAAGGTTCCAAAAGAATACACCATGCATTCATTTTCCGCCAAAGACTTTACGAATATGACAAATATGCATGAGTGGTTCATCGACAATGTGAGTTTACTTTTGCTAACCTAGCCTTCTTATCTACTCCATGAAGAAGAAGCTACACAACAGATGTGTAATCTATTGTAAAAGTTGGGTATTCTGTTGCAATATAATACATATCTATTGCATAAGTTGCATTAGCTGGGTACTGATTCAGAGAACCCTCTGTAATAGAATCTTTCCACTGTGTTTTTATTCTTTACAATTACTAACCTATTTAAAAATTATCTTTTTATACCATAGTATGTTGATGAAATTCTCTGCCTTATGAGGGGCAGACAATTAGCGTACCCAGATGCTGATGATGCTGCCAATAAGATAATGGACCTCAACTTCTACAGCATTTTCAAGGATAGGTACAATGATTTCCATGGACAGGCTGGTCCCAGTGTCTAGAGATTTGATAAGTTAGTTTCTACATATGAACAGGATAAAGATGTGATTAAATATGTCAGAGAAAAGAGGCCATATCCACACGGCAAGAGCTGGACCAAGGCAAAGAGAATCCTTGTAATCATGAGCGTGGAAGTCAAACGTTTTCTCTCTATTGAGATACTAATCTATAAGAGAAATATTAAGGTTTATGACTACAACTTACCTGTCTTTAATGAGGATACATTTTTAACCTACACCGAAGCCACTCTTAAAGTTGTTCCCCAAGTTGTTGATGCAGAGTAAGTTGATGGATCATTTGCTGGCAAAAGTCTTGACGAAAAAATCATGAGATTTTAAAGGTCAAAATAAGAACATCAAGCTCCAAATAAAAAGAACTAGTGTAGCATACGGTTCGTACTCGCTTGCATACATCGAGTGTTTGCTGACTGACGCAGAAATGATCGATATATGCGACACTGTTGTGGGAAAGATACAAGAGGTCTGGGATTATGAGGTACTAACTAAATGGTTGGAGCCCGTGTATAAAGAAGAATATGTATAAAGACAGAGACGAACATGATAACAATTTTTTATTTCAAGCCACTTCACTTTACATGTAGTGGTAATAATTTTTATGTATGGAGAAAGTTGAATTTTTATAATGCAAAAGATTTTCTATTTCTTGTAATAGATATAATACCTATTGTAATAGATTGATTATCTATTATAATAGGTTTGTCATCTGTTGCATTATGCAGATATTCCTAGTCTGTCTGTCGCAACAGATATATAATCTGTTGCAACATATAATCTATTTTTTATAACTGATAGGTAATCTGTTGGAGCAAATAAAAAAAGTCGGAAAACCTGTTATATAATTTCCAGCATATGACCTAACTAAATGGTTGGAGCCCGTGTATAAAGAAGAATATGTACAAAGACAGAGACGAACATGATAATAATTTTTTGTTTCAAGCCACTTCACTTTATATGTAGTGGCAATAATTTTTATGTGCGAAAGTTGAATTTTTATAATGCAACAGATTGTCTATCTGTTGTAACAGATATAATACCTAGTGTGAAAGATTGATTATCTATTGGAATAGGTTGGTCATCTATTGCATTATACAGATATTTTCCAGTCTGTCTGTCGCAACAGATATACAATCTGTTGTAATATATAATCTATCTGTTGCAACTAATAGGTAATATTTTGGAACAAATCAAAAAAGTAGGAGGACCTGTTTATATAATTTCCAGCAGATGACCTACATGTTGTAACATATGTCTAAATCTGTTTGATAAGATATGTCGTCTGTTGCAGCAAATGTATTATCTGTTGTGATATTTGAATCTAGTATTCCATTTCAATTAACATGTTCAAAACTAAGAATTAAATTATATTCATAGACAATATAAAATAAATCAAAGCCTTCGAAAATTACATGAAATAACTCAACAACTAAATGAAATATAAAATAAATATTATGGGTACAAATGATCTACTATACAAATAATTCAACAATTTAAACCAAGAAGGATAGGTTATTACATTGACGGATTCAAGCTATAAAGATTTAATCAATACGGACAAGTTGTTCTTCATCCGGTGCTATGGAATTTGGCTTTGGTCGTCGTGGATCTTTAATGTCGCTTGTGTATGGCTTCTAAGCTTTTGCTTCTTCATATTTTCATAAAAGAGCAGCATATCTTTTGTGGAGTAATCCGGCATCAAGTCCATCATTTGGTACTTGTAATCCATCGCTCAAATACTCGGCATAAGCAGCAGCAAAAGGATCGCATTCCCTATATTTTTTTAAAAAAAATCCATATCTTGCAGTTCATGTAAGCATTATGAAATTTATGAAATAAAACTAAATCATGATACTTATACTTACAGGCTACCAATGATTTGTTGAGTAATTTCTTCAACATATTGTACATCAAATGGATTACCCATTTTATCCCGGTATGCTTCAATCGATGACCAATCAGTACGAACCTTTTGGTCTGAAAAGCCACTCTTATCAAGGTAAGTAGGCAATATTTTGGCCAATTTTTGTATCTCAGAAAATGGCCCGGAACGTCTCCTTCGCGACATCGAGTCATAAACTCGGATGCGCCTTTCTTTTAGAAAAACAATAGCCAACACCCTACACCCAATGGAATTTATCACCACAATTGATTGGGATGTATGCTTCGTTGACCAAATGCCAAGGTAAGCCAGCTGGAATGCTAAAACCTTTGATGATGTTGAATAAGCATTCCTCATTTCGGAAACTTTCGGCTGTTGTTGACAATACCTATCGCAGGCATTATTGATGTAAACTTTGTACAAATAATTGCATGTTGTATATCTATATTGTTCTGGTGTTTGCAACTTGGCCTTCTTTTGGAGGTAGTAAAAAATGACACCGATGTGCTGCACATATTATCAAACATTTCGAATTACGTGATGAAAAATTAATACGCAAATGTAATCAAATAAAGTATTAATTAATTGTAATATGTATGACATTTAAACCTCTTCATTCCAGCAAGTATGGGGTAGTGACATCGAATAGAACCAATTCTTCATTTTGGGATGTGCAACAATAAAGTCGAACATATCAAAACCAAGACTTGATTCGTTCACTTTGTAGTGTTCGTCATTTTATTTTCTACATAATGATTTATATGTATTACAATCATGTTCTTACAACAAGAATTGTATAAATCAATATCTTTAAAGTTGATTTATGTACCTGCTGGCATAATGCTTTAACAGCCCATCGACAATCCATTTTGAATAGTCATTGATCAACTTTGTTAGTTTTTTTGGAGCCTCGTCCGAGATGTTAAACCCTTCAAATGGGTAATTCTTCTGTTCTCCCGAACTGACAGGCTTCATTTTTTTCTTCTTTAGAAGCAGTTGATGGATTATCAACTGTGATATTATGCTCTTCAACAGTAGCTTCTGCTGTGACATCCACCTGGAAAGCCATAGTTGTCAATGCAAATTACAGATATACAACAGATTGTCCATCTGTTGCAATATATGAGTCTTATATTGGAACAGATGGATCTATTAGGACAAATTTAAACAGGTAAAACAACGCAGTATGATAATTTCGGTGCAAGACAAAGACAGAGGCGTTGCAATTTTGTCTTTTTCGATGCTTGGTGATGCCTTGGAAATATAATTTTCTTTCCTTCTCCTCTTAGCCACCTTGATCTCTAATGGAGTGTATGGATATGAAATCCTCTTTGATGGAATGACACTCCTCTTAGATGTTATTTCCTTTACAAAAGCAGTTAGAGCATTAATAACATT
Source organism: Capsicum annuum (assembly GCF_002878395.1). Taxonomy (NCBI): domain Eukaryota; kingdom Viridiplantae; phylum Streptophyta; class Magnoliopsida; order Solanales; family Solanaceae; genus Capsicum; species Capsicum annuum. The sequence goes on along the minus strand of NC_061117.1, from coordinate 173,647,852 downwards.
AATCACTCCGTCATGTTTCACCTTGCAGTCTTGACATTTGCATGTAGAACATTCTCTAGATGTGGCAAAATCTAGAGAAAAATCTGTACAACCGATATGATCATAATCATAATGGCTTGTTGTTTCAAAAACTATAAGAGGAGCATTATTAGCCCCAACAGCAGCACCACTAGCACTACCACTACGACTACCATCTTCAACAACAACAAGCCCACCCTCCAAAATTATTTTTCTTCTGATGGCTGTTGCTTCAAACAATTCCATTTTTATTCCATCAATGACCTTAGGGTCCGATAAAGTTTGCACAAACCATAAAGTAAGAAAAAATGGTATCTTCAACTCTCGGTTGGTCAAACAAGCCACGGATGGACAATCTAAAATAAATGAGTACATATATTAGAATGATGATGAAATCATTTAAAATAATCATTAATTAAAATAAAAACTTGATTAGAATTGGACTTATTGCTTCCTTCAGGAGATTGAAAAGTTCAAAAATTTTTGCATTTTTATCAGTTTTGTCCGGCAACCATCTCAGTATTCTTGGACAGGAAACTTCTTCCTGGTAGTACACTTATTGTCTCAAATAAGGAATGGCTTCAAATTCCCAAGCCTATAACATAACGCCAATAAATCAAAAGCATTATTGAATTAAAAAATGATGAATCATATCATGATAAAAAAAATATTTACCATGAAGGCCCATGAAAAGTCATATAAGTTGACTGTCTTTGGCGTTAACGGAGTCAACAAATATTCGACAGTCATTCTGAAGCTTTCATAACACCAAGGATAGCTGTTAAACTCCTCAAGATCCTCGGAGAGATTTATTAAATCGAGACTTATGTTGTTGTTAATGTCTCTCTCCCAAAGAATATTATGTACAAACCAAACCAAGCACAATGATTTCTTGTGCTTCTTTGAAAGTCCTTTACCTTTCAACGTTTTTATCAAATTTTTGTTTTTGAACCTTGGATCAAAAATGGAAACCATGTCATCACGATCACTCGACTAGCCTTTTCCTTTTTTGGGTGTGCAGGGTGCTTTATTTGGGGTTAGAGTAGGTATAACTTGAGAAGGAAAAGGAGGATAATATTTTTTTCTGGTAACTATGGAAAACTCCTTCCAACCAAAACAAACATGCATGCCACAGTAATTTATCCACAAATCATCTATCTTATATTTGTTTTCATACATAAACCTGCGCTTGAGAAGATCATATATCATTTTCATCTGGAAACGAGCATTGTTGTCCTTTGAAAAATCAAGATATTTCCTAAAGCAGCTTTCCTTGAAATAAAAATCTAATTTTTTTTCTTGAAGTATTTTTCTGAAGGTGTTGAAAGATTTTTCCATGGCTGACTTAACCACGAAATCACCCGTTAAATTCGTGGCACCATCGCCCTGCTTCTCATAGGATAATGATCAATGCTAAAGTTTTTGACCAACTTTTTGGTGGAAAGGCTATTAGAATTTGGATCATATCTTTTGAAACATTCGTCCTCCCGTATTCATTATCTTCTGCTCCTGATTGAGATAACGATTGTAAAGCAAGCTCATAGAGTGGTAGATGTAGCCGAGCTGCTACACTTGTTCCTTTACTTGGACTTGATTCAATTTCTTTTCTTTTGGGAGCAATATTATCTTAAATTAACAAGAACGTAAAATTGTAATTGATTAATGCATCATTAAAAAAGGATAACAGTAAATCTAACATGCATAACAGTAAAATAATAGTTCCAACAGACCACACATCTATTGAACCGGGTATGTTATCTGTTGCAACATATAACTGACCTGTTGCAATAGATGTTTAAACCATTAGAAAAAATAAAAATAGATCACTAATATATTGTACCAGGTATTTTATCTGATGCAATATATAACCAACTGTTGTTGGAAATAGTAAAACTAGATTACTCATCTCTTTCACCAGGAAGGTTATCTATTGTAACATATAACCAACCTGTTGCAATTGATAAGTAATTCATTGGAAACAATAAAAATAGATCACTCTTTTATTGCACCAGAAAGGTTTTCGGTTACAACATATAACCAACCTGTTGCAACGGATGAGTAATTCATTGGAAATAATAAATCTATTGAAATATATAACTCATTTGTTGCAAAATGAGTTATCTGTTGGATCAATATTATTTAGATTTCTTTCTGTCATAATAGATGAATAATTTGTTAGATTGTTCATCTACTGCATCAGATTTTTATAATTGCATCAGATTTGCATCTGTTACATCAGATGTTTTCATCTGTTGCATCAGCTGTTTTCATCTGTCGCATTAGATGTTTTATCTGTTGCATCAGCTGTTTTCATCTATCACATCAGATATTTTATCTGTTGCATCAGATGTTTCATCTGTTGCATCAGATGTTTTATCTGTTGCAATACCATTTTTACCAAGACAACACCAACACATCACACACACATACTAAGAACATCAACTATGACCAAAATCACCAACAAATCCGAATCAACAGTTCGACAACAACAAGAAGAAATGCCAGAAATTAGAGTTTTATTCAGTCCATATTTCAAATTTAAGCTTAAAATATTGAAATTTTTAACAATACTAAAAGAGTAGTTGGCTCAAGTTTCTCTGTTTCTTCATAATGTTTTACCTGTGAAAAAAATGGGACGATGAAGAACTCAAAATTATTGTCGCCGAAAAAGTTTTCGCGTGAATTGATGGTTGAAAGTCGAAAGGGAACTCGCCTGACTATTTATCGCCAGAGGTTGAAGTCGCTGGGTATTGAAGGGAGAATTTTGCAGAACTGTTGGCTGGGAGAGAGTTGAGAGAAGCTGTTGAGAAAGAGAGAGAGAGAAGAGAGACGGTTGATTTAGAATGAAGGGTGTGTGTGTTGGGTTTGTATTTTTGAAAAGATTAGAAAGATTTGAAAATATTAATCAAGTCCACAATTAACTTAATCAAGTTTTCTAATGATGTTTGACACTTAAAGTTTGTCAATGTCACCAATCCTTCATTCAAGACTTAAAAAACACCTTTCCTTCAATTTTGTCATGTTACTATGTCTCACGAATACAAATATTAGTATACATACTACCTCAGCAATTAATAAAGTTTTTTATGAATACACTTGGAGGAAATAAGTGCTTACATATAAAAAAACACTAATTTTAAAGTAATAAAGTATCAAATATAAGAAAAATCTTTACAATTTTCAATGAAAAAATTAATTACACATATTTAAAAAAGTTCAATTAACATTTGAAAACATCGTGTTGCAACAAAATAAAATACAACGTCGAATAGGTAAAAGAAGTTAGTGATAAGTTTGAAATTATAAGTTGTTATATATATATTGTCTATAATTGAAGATTATCTTCTTTATCTATCTTTAGTTCTGTTATTTAAAATTTATGTTTACTCATATATATATGTTTGAAATTTATACATAGGATCTTATAAAACTGAATTTGAATCGATCAGTAGAATGATAAACACCTCTAATTATACTAAATTGACAAATATATTTGAGTCAAATAATAATTCTGAAAACAATTAGTCGGGATAAAGTTTGAATGAAATTTATTGAAGTTTAGAAAAATTTGACATGATTAGTTAATTGAAATAAATACAATCAAGTATTTATTTAAATTTTATAAAATGTAAAATTGAATTAAATCATATGATTAATACCTCTAATCATATTAGATTGATCAATATAATATTTTTTTAAGCTTCAGCGAGACTTATCGAAGTTATATTTAAGTTCAATATAATTAGGTAATCAAAATTACTTATATATAATAACATATTTATTGTAATTATATTTGAAATTCTCAAATTGACATGTAGTATTGGATCGAATCAAATGATTAACATATCCAATTACTCTACATTAGTAATATTACAATAAACTTCAGCTTGTCATAAAAAATAATTTCTAGCTACAAAATTTAATCACAATAACAAATTTAAGGCTTGATTATTTCGTTATGAAAATAATTAGCTATTATTAAGTCATCTATTGCCACAAAATTTTAATACTCAAAGCAAAAATATTTATAACTTTAATAATTTATTTTAAATAACCTTTTTAAGGCTAAAACGTCACTATTGCTATAACAAGTTTCAGCATGTGTCAAATATTAAAGATTAACTAAGAAATTAATAAAGCAAAAAATCTATGGCTATATTATTTAACTATTGCAACAATCTTTACTAACATGAAGTAAAAAAAAAATTAGCCACATAGTTGTATTTTAAATAATTTATTGTGGCTAAAAGATTATTATTACTACATAAATTTTAATTTGTGGCAAAAATTAATAATTAACTACAAATTTTCTTTATAGCAGAAAACAACGTGGCTATATCATTTAATTATTGCCACAATTTTTATAACTTAAAGCAAAAAAAAATTATTTAGCTACAATATCTTGTTTCAAATAGTTATTATGGCTAAAAGGCCATTATTGCTACAATAATTTTTATCGCATGACAAAAACTTATGATTAGCTACCAAATTTTATTATAGCAATAAAGTTATAGCTATTTAAGCAACTATTACCACGCTTGTTAGTAATTGTAGCAAAATAAGAAATTAGCTTTGTCAGTTTAATTGTCGTGGCTAAAATTTTTTACGAATTTGTAAATAGCTACGGAATTCAAATTTTTGTGGCTATTACTAAGTAGAGAAATTTAAAGAAAAGGTGTTTTTTAAGTCTTGAATGAAGGATTTGTGACATTGACCAACTTAAAGGGTCAAACAATTAGGAAACTTGATTAAGTTAATTATGGACTTGATTAATATTTTCAAAACTTTCTAATCTTTTTAAAAATATAAATCAACCCACACCCCTCTTCAATCCAAATCAATCAGTCTCTCTCATCTCTCTCTCGACATCTTCTCTCAGCTCTCTCTCAATCAACAGTTTTACAAAATTCTCCCTTCAATTCCTGGTGACTTCAATCTCTGACAAAAAATAGTCGAGTGAGTTCCCTTTCAACTTTTAACCGTGAATAGATGTGAAGACTTCTTCGGCGACAAAAACTTTGAGTTCTTTGTCGTCCCATTTCTTTTTTCACAGGTAAAAAATTATGAAGAAACAGAGGAACTTGAGCCAACTACTCTTCTAGTATAGAAATGTGGACTAAATAAAACCCTAATTTCTGGAATTTTTTCTTCTTGGTATCATACTATTGATTCAGATTTGTTAGTGATTTTTGGTCATAGTTGATATTCTTAGTCTGTGTGTGTGATGTGTTGATATTGTTGGGTTGATTTGTTATTTGTCTTGGTAAAAATGGTGTTGCAATAGATAAAACATCTGATGCAATAGATGAACCATCTGATGTGAAAGATGAAGACATCTGATGCAACAGATGAAAATATCTGATATAATAGATTAAAATCTAATGCAACTATGAAAAATCTGATGCAACAGATGAACAATCTAACAGATCATTCATCTGTTGCGATAGATGACTCTTCTATTTAGAATAAATCTAAATAATATTGATCCAACAGATAACTCATTTTGCAATAGATGAGTGATAGATTTCAATAGATCAGTGATTTATTTTTATTATTTCTAATGGTTTACTCATCCGTTGCAACAGGTCAGTTATATATTGCAATAGATAACATACCCGGTGCAATAGATTAGTGATCTATTTTTATGGTTTCCAATGGATTACTCATCCGTTACAACAGGTTGGTTATATGTTGCAATAGATAAACTACCTGGTGCAACAGATTAGTGATCTAGTTTTATGGTTTCCAACAATTTAATCATCCATTGCATATGGATTGGTTATATGTTGCATCAGATAAAATTCCCGGTTCAACAAATTAGAGATCTATTTTTATTGTTTCCAACAGTTTACTCATTATAGTCGGGTTGGTTATATATTACATCATATAAAATACCTGGTGCAACAAATTAGAGATCTGTTTTAATTTTTTCCAATGATTTACTCATCCGTTGTAATAGGCCGATTATATGTTACAACAGATAACATACCTGGTGCAACAGATGTATGGTCTGTTGAAACTATTATTTTACCATTGTGTATGTTAGATTTATTGTTATCCCTTTTTAATGATGCATTAATCAATTATAATCTATTTTATGTTCCTGTTAATTTAAGATAATATAGCTCCCAAAATAAAAAAAACTGAATCAAGTCCAAGTAAAGGAACAAGAGCAGCAGCTCGGCTACATCCACCACTCTATGAGCTTTCTTTAAAAGAGTTATCTCAATCAGGAGCAGAAGATAATTAATATGGGGAGGGGGAATGTCTCAAAAGAGATGATACAAATGGTAATAGCCCTTCCATCGAATAGTTGGTCAAAAACTTCAGCATTGATCGTTATCCTATGAGAATACAGTGCGATGGTACCACAGATTTAATGGGTGATTTCGTGGTTAAGTCAGCCATGGAAAAATCTTTTGACGCCTTTAGAAAAATACTGCAAGAATAAAAATTGGATGCTTATTTCAGGAAAAGTTGCTTTGGGCAATATCTTGATTTGCCAGAGGACAACAATGCTCGTTTTCAGATGAAAATGGTATAGGATATTCTTAAGCGTAGGTTTATGTATGAAAATAAAGATAAGATGGATGAGGTGTGGATAAATTACTGTGGCATACCTGTTTATTTTGGTTGGAAGGAGTTTGCCATATTTACCAGACTAAAATATTATCCTCCTTCTCCTTCTTAAGTTATACCTACCCTGATCCAAAAAAGCACCCCACACACCCCAAAAAGGCAAAGACAAGTCGAGTGATCATGATGACCTGGTGTCGATTGTTGGTCCATGCTTCAAAAACAAAAAATTGATAGAAGCATTGAAAGGTAAAGGACTCTCAAAGAAGAACAAGCAATCATTGTGCTTAGTTTGGTTTGTACATAATATTCTTTGGGCGAGAGACGTTAACAAAAACATAAGAATTAGTTTAATAAATCTCTCCGATGATCTTGAAGCATTTAACAGCTATCCTTGGGGTAATGAAAGCTTCAAAATGACTGTCCAATATTTGTTGACTCCATTAACGCCAAAAATATTCAACTTATATGGCTTTCCATGGGCCTTCATGGTAAATATTTCTTTTATCATGATATGATTCAGTATTTTTTTATTCAATAATACTTTTGATTTATTGGGGTTATGTTATAGGCTTGACCATTTGAAGCCATTCCTTATTTGAGACAACAAGTAAACTACTAGGAAGAAGTTTCTTGTCCAAGAATTCTGAGATGCTTGTCGGCCAAAACTGATAAAAATGCAAAATTGCTTGATCTTTTCAATCCCCTGAAGGAAGCAGTAAGTCCAATTCCAATCAAGTTTTTGTTTTAATTAATGATTATTTTAAATGATTTCATCATCATTCTAATATATGTACTCATTTATTTTAGATTGTCCTTTCGTGGCTTGTTCCGACCAATCAAGAGTTGAATATGCCATTTTTCCTTACTTTACAGTCTGTGCAAGCTTTATCAGACCATAAGGTTGTTGATGGAATAAAAATGAAATTATTTAGAGCAACAACCATCAGAAGAAAAATAATTTTGAAGGCTGGGCTTGTTGTTGTTGATGATGATAGTCGTATTGGTAGTGGTAGTGGTGCTGCTGTTGGGTCTAATATTGCTCCTCTTACAGTTTTTGAAACAACAAGCCATTATAATTATGATCATACCGATTGTACAGATTTTTCTCTAGATTTTTCCACATCTAGCGAATGTTCTGCATACAAATATCAAGACTGCAAGGCGAAAAATGATGGAGTGATTAATTCTATTAATGGACTAACTGCTTCTGTAAAGAAAATAACACCTAAGAGGGGTATCATTCCATCAAAGAGGATTTTATATCCATACACTTCACTAGAGATCAAGGTGGCTAAGATGAGAGGGAAAGATATTTCCAAGGCATCATCATGCATCGAAAAAAGCAAAATTGCAACGCCTTTGTATTTGTCTTACACCATTGTTCAGTGTACAAGGGCCATAGGAGAGCAGTATAAGCTGAAGAAGGTGAATGTACTTCACCTGTTCCAACAAAAAAACAGGCACACATCTGTTTCAACAGATGATATATCTGCTAAAAATTATCAAATAGATATATACATCTGTTGCAACTATTATCTAACCTGTTGCATCAGATGCGTTATCTGTTGTAATATATTAGTCTTATGTTGCAATAGATGGGACATCTGTTCGAAATTATCATACTGCTCTGATTTACCTGTTCGAATTTATCCCAACAGATGATCCACCTATTGTAATATCATCTGTTGCACCAAATGGATAATCTATTGTATATATGTAATTAACATTGACAATTTTTGGCTTTTGCGGTGGATGTCATAGTAGAAGCTACTGCTGAAGAGCATAATATCACAGTTGATAATCCATCAACTGCTTCTAAAGAAGAAGAAAAAGTAGAGCCTATCAGTTCAGGAGAACGAAAGAATTACCCGTTTGAAGGGTTCAACATCTCGAACGAGGCTCCAAAAAAACTAACACAGTTGATTAACAACTATTTAGAATGAATTGCCGATGGGCTGTTAAAGCACCATGCCAGTAGGTACATAAATCAATTTTTAAAGATATTGGTTTATACAATTCTTGTTGTAAGAATGTGACACTAACACATATAAATCATCATGTAGAAAACAAAATAACAAACACTACAAAGTGAACGAATCAAGTCTTAGTTTTGATATGTTTGACTTTGTAATTGCACATTCCAAAATAAAGAATTGGTTCAATTTGATGTCATAGCCCCAAGCTTTCTGGAATAATGAGGTTTAAATGCCATACATAGTACTATTAATTAATACTTTATTTAATTGCATCTATGTATTAATTTTTATATCACGTAATTCAAAATGTTTGATAATATATGCAGCACATTGATGTCATTTTTTACTACCTACGAAAGAAGGCTAAGTTGCAAATACAAGAACAATACAGATAAACGACAGGCAATTATTTGTACAAAGTTTACATCAATAATGCCTACAATAAGTATTGTCAACAACAGCTGAAAGTTTCCCAAAATGAGGAATACTTAATCAACATCATCAAAGGTTTTAGCGTTCCCGCTGGCTTACCTTGACATATGGTCGATGAAGCGTACATCACAATTAATTATGGTGATGAATTCCATTGGGTGTTGGCTGTCATCGTTCTAAAAGAGAGGTGCATCCGAGTTTATGACTTGATGTTGCGAAGGAGATGTTCTGGGTTATTGTCTGATGATAGGCGAAATTACGCGCCTATATCAATATATTTTGCCCATATTTTAGCCTAGTTTCGAGAACTAATTATCTATTTCGTACACTTTTAGTCCTTTTTCCTGTAAATGAGCTAACAAATGTGATTAGGAAAGTTTCAGGTATAAATGATGCAAAATACAGCAATTTATGGCTTACTTGACGCAAAAGAAAGCTCACAAACGAGATGGAAAGGAGCTGGACGCATAAAGGACTAAATCTGCTGCATGGAAAATCTGTCCCGGGCTAAAACAGCATTTCTGAAGACTTTGGGACTTACAGACACAAAGCTGGATTTTTGCCATAATACATTAACCTAGTGCAATTAGGTTATGTGTTTCATCATTCTATTTGGATTATAATTTTGTAACCTTACCCTAGTACAATTGGGTCAAGGATTTCATTAGTATATTAGGATTTGGTTATTTATTTTATTAGTTGAGTAGGAGTAGGATAGGAGTATTATAAATACCCTATCATGTTAGAGATTTTAAGAAGAGAAGGGGAGACATTCTGACAATTCATTCATCTCCTTACAATTAAGACATCTTCCTACAACCCATTCTCAAGTCTTCATTCTTCTACTCTTAAATTCCACAACAAGAGAATCGTTACTTGCTACGGAATCACTAAAACCACACGCCAAACACCTACTATTCACGCCATCCACCATGCAAAACGTGATATCCTTCGCATTCATGGGTAACTAAATCTCTTAGTTGGGGTTATGGAAGCCGAATGAGTTACTATCTATAGCTATGAGTTTGTGAGTTCAAGACAAGTATATTGCTTATATCATTATTCTCTTCATCTTAAATCTACATTCTTTGCGGTTCAAACACAAGAACACGCCATTCTAACATCTAACCTGTTCGAGAGAAAGGTTATTTGTCTAGAAAAGAAGACGCATAGACCAACGCCAGTCTAACATCTGACTTGTTCGAGAGAAAAGTTATTTGTCTGGAAAAGAGATAATGTCAAGGTAGTAGGACACCCTTTCCTATTAAAAAGCTAGTGCCGTACCTGGACTAACTTCTTGGAGAATTCGTACCGTTAGTCACGCTTTAAGCTCGAGAGAGTTAAAGTGAAATAGTCCTTGTTTAGGTCGAGAGACGCTTGGATTTACCATCGACTACAATTCTCTATAAGCAATCACATGTCAAGACTCTACACACTCATAGCCAATAGAGACGTATACCTCAGAAGGTGGACATAACCCCAACGCCTCAATTCTCATTGTTTACAACACACGTGACAATCTCTCTTTATTTTGCTATTTTCAGTTCTTACATTCTTGTTTTGGGTTACATACTACAATCCCCCCTTTCCTACGAGACTTGCACTAAAAGTCTAGTAATTTCTCTTGCTTGTTGGCCAAGCTATTCTCTGTGGGATCGATACCCAACCCAGGTTGGGTTCTATATTTGCTAACGACCGCTTTACACTCCCACGAGAGCTGTAGATTGAGCGTTATCATTGTCTGAGATATGAAAGATGGCCAAACTATTGCCTACTTACCTTGATATGAGTGGATTTTTAGACCAAAAGGTTTGTACTGATTGGTCGACGATTAAAGCATATCGGGATAAAATAAGTAATCTATTTGATGTACAATATATTGAATGAATTGGTCAAAAAACCATTGGTAGCCTGTAAGTTCAAGTGTCGTGATTTAGTTTCATTTCACAAATTTCACAACGCTTGCATGAACTGCAAGATATGGATTATCTATTTTTTTGAAATGCAGGGATTGCGTTCTTTTTGTTGCCGCGTACGCCGAGTATTTGAGTGATGGATTACAAGTATCAAATGATGGACTTGATGACGGATTACTCCACAAAAGATATGCTTCTCTTTTATGGAAATACGGAGAAGCAAAAGCTTAGAAGCCGTATGCAAGCGACATTTAAGATCCACGACGACCAAAGCCAAAATCCGCAACACTGGATAAAGAACAACTTGTTCATATTGAGTAGATATTTATAGCTTGAGTTCATCAATGGAATAACCTATCCTCCTTAGTTTAACATGTTGATTTATTTGTAGAGTAGATCATTTATGCCCATAATGAATTTTATACATTTCATTTATTTGTGGAGTTATTTCATGTAATTTTTGAAGGCTTCAACTTATTTTATGCTGTCTATGAATATAATTTAATCCTTAGTTTTGAACATGTTAATTGAAATGGAATACTAGATTCAAATATCGCAACAAATAATACATCTGCTGCAACAGATGACATATCTTATCAAAAAAATTTAGACATATGTTGCAACATGAGATGCAACACGTAGGTCATCTACTGGAAATTATATAACACGTCTTCCTACTTTCTCATTTTTTTCCAACAGATTATCTATCAATTATAACAGATAGATTATATATTGCAACAAATTGTATATCTGTTGCGACAGACAGACTGAAAATATTTATTAATGCAATAGATGACCAACCTATTCCCACAGATAATCAATCTATCACAACAAGTACTATATCTGTTACAACAGATATACTATCTGTTGCATTACAAAAATTCAACTATCGGCAGACATAAAAATTATTGCCACTACATGTAAAGTGAGGTGGCTTGAAATAAAAAACTATTATCGTGTTCGTCTTTGTTTTTGTACATATTCTTCTTTATACACAGGCTCCAACCTTTCAGTTAGGTCATCTACTGGAAATTACATAATAGGTCTTTCTACTTTCTTGATTTGTTCCAACATATTACCTATCAGTTGCAACCGATAGATTATATGTTGCAATAGATTGTATAGCTATTGCGACAGACAGACTGGGAAACATCTACATAATACAACATATGACCAACCTATTCTAATAGATAATCAATTTGTCACAACAAATTATATGTGTTACAACATATATAAAATTTGTTGCATTATAAAAATTCAACATGGCCAGACATAAAAATTATTGCCACTACATGTAATGTAAAGTGGCTTAAAATAAAAAATTATTATCATGTTCGTTTCTGTCTTTGTACATATTTTTTTTATACACGGACTCCAACCATTTAGTTAGTACCCCATAATCCCAGATCCATTGCATCTTTCCCACAACGGTGTCGCACATACCAGTCATTTCTGTGTTGGTCAGCAAACACTCAATGTATGCAAGCGAGTACGGCCCGCACGCTGCATCGATTCTATTTCTTTGGAGCTGGGTGTTATTATTTCGACCTTCAAAAATCCATAATTCCTTCCTAAATACTTTCATTAGCAAATGATCCATCAGTTTACTCTACGTAAATAACTTGGGCAACAACTTTAAGAGTAGTTGCATGTGGGCTAAAAATATGTCCTCGCTGAAGACAGGTAAGTTGCAATCATAAACCTTATTATTTCCCTCGTAGAGTAGTATCTCAACAGTGAGAAAATATTTGGCTTCTACGTTCATGACTGCAAGGATTATCTTTGCCTTGGTTTAGCTCTTGCCGTGTGGATATGGCCTCTTTTCTCTAACATATTTAATCACTTCTTCATCCTATTGGAATGTAGAAACTAACTTATCAAATCCTGGGTCACCAGAATTAGATATCTTATGGAGATCATCGTACCTATCCTTGAAATTATTGTAGAAGTTGAGGTCCATTATCCTATCAGTAGCATCATAAGCATCCGGGTACGCTAATTGTCTGCCCCTCATGAGGCAAAAAATTCCATCAACATACTATGGTATAAGAAGACAATTTTTAATTAGGTTAGTAATTGTAAAGAATAAAAACATAATGGAAAGAATCTGTTGTAGAGGGTTCTCTGAATCAGTTCACAGATTACCCAGCCAACGCAACTTATGCAACAGATATGTATTATGTTGCAACAGAATACCATGCTGTTGCAATAGATTACACATCTGTTGCTTAGATTATTCTTCATGGAGTAGATTGGAAGGCTAGGTTACCAAAAGTAAACTTATATTTTCCTCGTACCACTCATGCATATTTGTCATAATCGTGAAGTCTTTGGCGGCAAATGAATGCATGGTGTATTCTTTTCAAACCTTCATCTTGCCATTTATAATTTCTTCTAGTTCCTTTTCTTCTCCTTGCCAAGTGCCGTAAATACGTTTACCTTCTTCAGCAGCCCCTGAACTTCAACAACTCTTGGAGTGGGAGGAGTTGTAATTTATGCTATTTTCGGAATGGAGATAATTTGTCTAATTTTTCTTCTCTTCCTCCTAACTGCCACTGTAGGAGTGCATGGCTCCCTTACCTTGTTGGATGGTATGATACCCCTCCTATATTTCAACTCCTCGGCAGCTTCAGCAATAGCCTCTAGCTTTTTAAGGAGTTTATCCTCTCTATTCTTTCACACTTTGCATTTACAATGAGAATATGAGGGTGAAGAGGGGTGAGAGGGACCGCTGTAAGGGTGGGAAGGATTGATATAGGGGTGAGAGGGACCTGTTCAAGGGGTGTTTTCAAAAATATTTATTTTTTGCTGAGCACCAATATGCTCATTATCACGACTGGAAGTAGGAGTAGCATCAGGATGGCTTCTACCATCATCAATAACTCCACCAGCAACACCCCCAGAAGAAGCACCCGGATTTGTTGCAGTTTGAGGTTGGTCGTGAAGAGCTTCAACATTAGGCTGACCTTGACTAACTTCTCTTCTTATGGATGTTTCTCTAGCCAATTCCTTCTTTATTAACTCCACCGTTGGGTCTTCTTTCGTATCAACAAGAACTAGAGTAAGAAAAGAAGTTATACCTAACTCATCAACGGTAGGCATGATCCAAGGATACACAACCTATAAAAAAGATAGGAGGCATTTAAATCATATAATAATAATTTGCAGTTAGTTGGGTTACATGGATGTTAACACAACCAACTTATGCAATAGAAGATCTAGCTACCGCAATAACTGATCGGTAAGTTGCAACAGATACAATATGTTGCATTAGATTACACATCTGTTGCATAATATTCGTCAGATAGGTAATCGGTTGAGTCGGGCTCAGAGAACCAGAGCAACAAATGGTTAATCTATTGCAAAATATGGATCATCTGCCACAATAGATTACCCATTCATTATACCGGTTGTAGTTGACGGGTAATCTATTGCAACAGATGACCTATCTATCGCAACAGATGGAACATCTATTTCAATATCTTACTTTGACGCAGATTATTTTAGTTGAAAGAAGATGTACTGCATTATTCGAAGGGTTAAATAGATCAGCCTCCTGCTCCTTAATATTTTTTTGCTGCCCTTTGTAGCCACCAACCACCTAAGGATCCTTGGATGAGAAACCTTATCTGAGTAATCCTTGAACTGTTTTGGAGGAGAGGAATGGCTTCACATGCCCAAGCCTAAAAAATGTAAACAGGAAGCAAGCAAAAAAAAGTCATAATAAGTATATTCATTATAAATTAATGTATGAGTAAAAATAGTGATCAATTTTACCATGAACACCCAAGAAAAGCCGTATAATGTGATCGTCCCTATGGATAACTTTGTCAGTAAATATTGGATAGTCAAGTAGTAGCTGTCATATCCCCAGGGATAGTCATTAAATTTTTCAAAATCATTAGCAAGCGCTAACAAATTATCTTCTATGACTTTCCTGATGTATCTTTCCAATAAAATGGAATGGATAATCCAAACTAAGCACAATTCCTCCCTGTAGTGCTTTGGTATGTCTTTATCCTTGAGATCTGCCATCATATCCTACGCTTTGTAGATACTACGTCCAACAATTCCCAACAACCCATTTTTTTCCCTTATATTTGTTGGACCCTTTGTGGGGTGTTTCCTTGATGAGAGGTTCTTCTGGACAATTGCTTCTCAAGCCCGTCACTATGAAAAATTCTTTCAACCCAAAATAAACCAGCATGCCATAGTAGTTGATCCAAATTTCATCCATCTTTTTTTCTCCCTCCTTCGGATCTTTATCATCCCCCGTGTACTTGGTCCTGCACTTGAGAAGACCATATACCACGCTCATTGGGAAATAGAGAGTGCAGTCCTCAGGCAGCTCAAGAAAGTATGCAAAGCAGCTTTTCTTAAAAAGTCCGTCTACGTTTTCATTCTTCATAATTCTCCTTAATTCATCAAAATGTTTCCCCAATTGACATTTAAGTACAATATCACCAGTTACTTTGTGAGGGCTATCCATCGGTGTTGCAACTCAAAACCTGTCAATACTAATGGTTTTGACAGATCATGCTGGGATTTTGATATTATTTCACGCCTCATTAGTGAGAAGGATTTATCACTTTTCTCATCTTCATTTTGCCTCGACTGAGATTGTTTAGGAAGTTTCTCCGAATCTATCTGTACTCTAGCCATTTTTGTTGGGTGATCAGAAGTTGATCCACTTTTAGTTTCTTTTCTTTTGGGAGACATCTTTTAACTACAAATAATAGAAAAACAAAAATTACATTGCATTTGATGCCTGCATAATTTTTTGAAAAAAAGGTAAGACAAATTTAAATAAATTATTCTATGCCACATTACAAAAAAAAATACTCCAATGGATAACCCATCAGTTGGAATAGATGGGAATCTATTTGAAGACTTATTTAATATCTCCCAACAGATATCCCACCTATTGCAATAGATGGATCACCCACACCACAACTAATGCTACCACCAATACCACCAAGATCACCATCAATGCCACCGAAACCACCACCAAAAGCACAAATACCGATACCACCACCAACATCCACCAACAACACCACAAACACCATCCAACAATACCACGACAGTCAATAAAACACTGAGACAAAAACTAAGGTTTTCTTGGGCGCTTCCTACCTTTTTAGCAGCAAAACATAAAATTGTTAACCCATTATCGAAGACAATACAGCTAAAAGTCTTTATTTTATCATTAACTAAAAAGCCCTAATTTTTAGAATAAAGAACAAATTTAGAACTCTTCTTAAACTCAATTACCAACGAAGACAGAGAAAACGATGGATACAAGCTAGAATGAAGTTAAAAATAACAACTTTGTGGTCGAAAATGGGAAGAAAATTGATTTTTTTAAAGGGCTGAGCAATATGTTGAGTAGTTGTTGTCTGTATTATTGAGAGAGTGAGAGAGAAAGATATGACCAAGAACTTGAGATTTGAAATGAGGAAAATTTTTCCCCGCAAATGTATGAATTGTAATTTTAGAAAAGAATGACAAGTTTTGAAATTGTTAATTTGGTCCGAATTGATCTTAATAAATTTTTAAAATTTCAAAAGATATACTAGTTTTTAAAATATTAAGTTAATGAGAGCTCATTTCAATCCAGAGTGATCAATCGATGGCCTGGATTGGGATGAACGTAATACCAATACCATGCAATTACAATGACTCAATTAAAGTTGTAGTTGGCCCTATGAGCTCATTCATTCATCCTTAGTCCCACCTAAATCAATTTAGGTACTATTAGTCTTAATATTAAGTTAACGAGAGCTCATTTTAACTCAGAGTGATCGATTGATGACCCGGGTCGAGATGAATGCAATACCAACTCCATACAATTGCAACGACTCAATTGAAGTTGCTGTTCACCCTATGAGCTTATTCATTCATCCCTAGTTCCACATAAATCAATTTAGGTACTATTAATCTTAGCATTAGGTTAATGAGAGCTCATTTCAACTCAAAGTGATCGATTGATGACCCAGGTCGAGATGAACGCAATACCAACACCATGCAATTGCAACAACTCAATTAAAGTTGTAGTTGATCCTATGAGCTCATTCATTCATCCCTAGTTCCACCTAAATCAATTTAGGTACTATTAATCTTAACATTAAGTTTATGTGAGCTTATTTCAACTTAGAATGATCGATCGATGACCCGAGTCGATATGAATGTAATATCAACACCATACAATTACAACGACTCAATTAAAGTTGTTGTTCACCCTATGAGCTTATTCATTCATACCTAGTTCCACATAAATCAACTTAGGTACTAATTATCTTAACATTAAGTTAATGAGAGCTCATTTTAACTCAGAGTAATCGATCGATGACTCGAGTTGGGATAAACATAATAGCAACACCATATAATTGAAACGAATTGATTGAAGTTGTAGTTGACCCTATGAACTCATTCATTCACCCCAAGTTTCACCTAAATCAATTTAGGTACTATTAATCTTAACATTAAGTTAATGAGAGCTTATTTTAACTTAAAGAGATCGATCGATGACCTGGGTTGGGATGAACGTAATACCAGCACCATGCAATTGCAATGACTCGATTGAAGTTGTTGTTCACCCTATGAGCTCATTCATTCACCCCTCGTTTCACCTAAATCAATTTAGATATGATTAATCTTTATATTAAATTAATATGAGCTCATTTCAACTCATAGTGATTGATTGATGACCTTGGTCGGGAAGAACACAACACCAAAAACAATTGCAAATACTCAATTGAAGCTGTAGTTGACCCTATGAACTGATTAATTCATCCCTAGTTCCACCTAAATCAATTGTAATGAAATCTGTTGAAACAAACGACTGAATAGTTGGAAATTTCTAACAAATATTCATATTTGTTGCAACAAATGACATATCTGATTTAATTATCAAATAGACATTTGCATCTATTGTGATAGATGATTGAGCTGTTGGAAATTTTCAAATAGATATTGATATCTATTTTGACAGATGATAAATATGATTTAATTGTCAAATATACATTTGCATCTGTCGTCACAGAATACTGAGTTGTTGGGATAGTTAAATACATATTTATATCTGTGTAATAGATGACATATCTAATTTAATTATCAAATGAAAATTTGTATCTGTGAGCTGTTGGGATTTTTAAATAGATATTTGTATCTGTTGTAACATATGATTGTGCTATTGGAATTTTAAAATAGATATTACTATCTGTTACAATAGATAACATATCTGTTTGAAAGTCTTTTTTTCTTTCAATTTTAAAGCTTTCTGTTCGAGTAGATAAAGTAGTAAGTACCACAAAATGCGGTAAAAAATGAAGAGTTTCTTTTTCTTGAATAACTCAAAAATGAGTTTATTGAGTAGTCTTATCTTGTCTTTTCAATCTCACTAGTCTTCCTCGTGCCCCTCAAATTATTAATGAATATTAATTATATTGATTAATGAATATTGAAAAACCCACGTCTATGTTCACAATACATCAAGAATTATCTCATCTCTCCTCAGTTTCAGCTTCATCCATAAATTTATTTTATTCATCTCTCATCTTTTTTTCTCTCCTCTTTAGGTTAGGGTTATCACAATCTTTTTTTCTCTCCTTTCTCTTCTCTTTCTCATAAATATCCTTTTAGATCTAAACCGATTCATATCTTTCCTTGACTGAAATTATTGTTTTGATTCCCTTTTGACATTAAGGTATGGTTCACTATTGCCCTTTCATTCTCGTCTTCTTCTTTGCAAGTTATTTACATCTATTTTTTTATTTAATTGCCATTTACCTATATCATATTTATTTAAAAATTTTTAAGAAACTTTTAATTGTTGAATAAAGAAATCGAGAATTTTTATTACAATATGCAAAAAAAGTATTCTGTTAGGAGAATTTTAAAAGCCTTATTGGCAGTATCATTTTTTTGTATGTATTTTGTTTATTTATTTGTTGTTCATGATGTTATTGATGTTGTTGGTGGGGTTGGCATTGTTGGAACTTATGATTTGGTGTTGTTGATGGTGTTGGAATAATGGATGGAACAAAGGCTAGTTTGATGCATTCCAATATACTTTAAATTTGTCGCAACAGACACCATATCTGTTGTATCAGACTCTATATTTGTTGTAACAGACTCCACATCTGATGCATCAGACTCCACATCTAATGCAACAGACTCCACATCTGATGCAACAGACTCCACATCTGATGTAATAGACTCTATATCTATTGCAACAGATGGATAATGTTCTTTTCTGTGACATCAATTTTTTTCCTCTTCTTTATAGATATAAGAAATTGAAAGTTGATCAACTTTTGCTCGAACATCACAAGAGGCTACAGTAAAGATGGGTTCGGAGGTATAAGCTGCATGCAGATAGAATCACTTCATATGTTGGAGGTATGTATTACTGATAATGTTATCATGGAAACACACATAGAGTATACTGATTTTGTGAATGTTGTTTTTATCGATAAGTCATAGATCATTCAAATAAGATATCTATAATTTTACAGTTAAGTTTGGTAGGTCTGAACTGATAAGGATGAGGGACCATGAATATGGTTCTGATACCTTATTAAGATTTAATGTCGGTCGTTGCTCATGTTTATTTATCAAGCATTGTGGAGGGATCTAGTTTTGGTGTCATTGTAAAGAGATTCAATAGCGATTGGACTAACTTTTAGGGTGCATTGGACTCTGAGAAGGCCTTCGAAGCCTTGCACTGCATCTAACAAGAATGAAAATCAATATAGTTATTGACCTAGCCTAAGTTTATATATTTGGGTTGCTCGAGGTGATGATTATACGCCAGAAGGTGCGATAGGAGAATAACTTCGAGGGAAAATGGGTGGCTGATGAAAGATATATCATCTGAGAGCTAATTAAGGAAGAGACATAGGGTAAAAACTAAATACTAGCGAATCTGGCTGATCAAATTATCTTAAAACATGAGAAATCTGTATCAAGTGCAAATATGAAAGTGTATTCGGTAATGAAAAATTCATCTGTTGTTTTTCTAAGAGAAAAAAGTGCAGACGGTCACTTTACTAGGGAGCTGCAACTAGGTAGTGTGGTCGGGATTATTACCTAGATAGAAAATAGCAGAAGACCAAGAAAGCTGCCTTAAGGGAACCAAAGGTTGAAATATTGTACAGTAAGTCTAGAAAACTTCTGCCAACAACAACTGTAGTTAAAGTAAGGAATTTAAGCAAAGACGACAATTTCTGAATTTTAAATTGCACCACATGCCTTCTTGTTTATGGTTCCAATTAGGTCCACTGTTGTTAACCTGATCAGAACCATAATGAGATTTAAAGGAAAATTGAGTATCATTACTTCCTTAGCAATATGGTTATAATTGATTGTGTTTTATAGCCTTAGCATGCATTTAACATATCTTGGAGAATATCAGAGGCTTTGCTCTAGTATGTGAATCTTGCTCAACCAACCTTCAAGGAATTTGATAAATTAATAAGCAAGGAGCTATGTAACGTTTAATCTAAACCGACCCTACCAAGCCTAACAAATGTTACGTAACTCCAAGCTCATTACCCTATCAAAAAACTTTGCCCGAGTTAGTGCACAAATCAAACAAGCTTAATCTCTCAACCTTTCTACTGATTGTTCTTCTGTAATATAGATGACAAGATATCCGCCATGCAAAAGTCTACACCGTCAGCAGAAATACTTGCCACAGCGAAAGGTCTTCTGAAGGCATCAACATTAATCTCTCAATATCAAGTGATATTGAGATATTCCTAGTCATGCCTTCCCAAGACTTTCACTATGGCAAGAATTTCTACTGATGACAAGATAGCTGCTATGAAAAAGTCTACACCGTCAACAAAAATTTTTGCCAGAGCGAAAGTGTTCAAAAGACATTATTAGTAATCTGTCAACATCAAGGAAGTCTTGTACGAAATATTTTAGAAGACTTTTAAAAATAAGGAAGGTTTTTAGTAATGACTACACATAATTACAATCAACAGCCTCACCAGATTCACTCCTAGTTAAAAAAAAGGCAGAAATATTTTCATTTGCATTCGAACTTTGAATACAAATGAAAATATGTAACGCCCCAATTTTCTGAACCGAAATGCTACACAATGCTCATGACCCCGAAGGACCACAAGCTAACCCATAACTGATATCTGTACCTGTAAACTGCATAATATCTCATAAAATATGCGGAAATATGAACTGTAAGGCCATAAGGTTCAATACTGATACATATCTAAAAAATATGGTATAAAAATACCAAAAAGAAACATAAATACTGAAGTCTGAACATATAATATGACATGTAGTTCTAAAGCCTCTAACTGAACTGAATAAGGAGTTGAAGGAACATGTCTTCAACTAACTCCATGAACTGAAAAACTAATCTGAAATACTGTAATAAAGTAATAATAATATTGTCCTCGAAGGAAGAGGAGCATTGACTACTGAAATCTGCAATGCTACTGCTGCTCTAAAACTCGTGCCTCTGTACCGATGGCGTCAAATAAAACACTATAGCGCGAATACATCAGTACGACTGAATGTACTGAGTATACAAGTGAGGTAGGCTAAATGCAAAGGATTTTATATGCTTGAACAATGCTGAATGATATGAACGTGAGAATATATACATACATACGTAACTATAACTAAACTCGTGGTGATATTGACTACTGAGTCTGAATACTGACAACATGAGTTTACTGATGCTGAGATACTGAATGACTGAGTTTACTGATATTGAGATACTGAATGACTGAGTTTACTGATATTGATATGTAATTCACTAATAAGTGAGGAACTGATACTGTATTACTAAATACTGGGAGACTGATACTATATTAATGATAAAGGAATAATTGTTTCTAATAGTTTTGATTATGAAGAACTGATTTGATTGACCTTATATAACAGTCCTGAAACTGAGCTCATGATAACATGACTATTGAGTATGAATACTGATGACATTTATTTACTGATAATATATCATGAATGATAAATGAATTCTGATAACTGATATATCTGATAATATGAGTTCTAATAATTGATAGTATGAATGACTGTATCTGACAGTCCTAAATCTGATGGAACTAGTTGAGTTCCATACTGTATCTGACAGTCCTGATAACCTGAAGAACTATCTGAGTTCTTTTACTAAGACTGATACTGAATCTATGGGAAGTAGTTATCTAACCAATATGTCCCAAATACGCTATAATAGCTAAGCTGGGGTCTAATCTCTACCCTAATTGGAAGGGTGTCAATACCGTACCACTGGTAAGGACAAGCTGTGAGTGACCCTCATCTGGCAGGTACTCTAATGAGAACAGTGGAAACCCTCATCTGACAGGTTAAGCCACCTCATCTACCCTCAAATGACAGGTATTGATGTCTCAACCTATGTTGTCTACATAGTTTTGGAACGCAAGGACTGCTTCTAAGAATCACACCCTTTATTGGCAGGTGAGTTCCCATCCTTGGGTTCGCTCAGTGCTGAATCCTACTCCCAACTGAATGACACTGAACTAATTTTACTGAATTGATTTCCTAGTTCATACTAGAATTAACTGAACTGTTACTGATTTTTCTGTTTAATTGAACTGAACATGGACTGAGTTTATTAAGTTTCGATGACTAGCGGAACACTACTGAATTTTGTTAACTGACTAACTACTACTGAGTTTTGTTAACTGACTGAGTTTACTGATGTCTGAACTAAATACTAAACTAAATTGTACTGATATTGAGATTTGCTGAATTCCATAGACTGATGGACTATTACTGAGATTACATAGATTACTGAGTACTAAGTAAAACTGAACTGATACTGCCTTTATATGAGTTTTCCTGAGTCATGATACTGACTGAAGTCTACTGAACATGGCTTGACTGAGAGTATCGTAAAAACATGACATGGCTCTAGGTACACAGCTATATTTTTTGGGTACAGTTACCCCCAGGACTCGATAGAAGGAAACTGACACTTCTTGACATTGTTGAATACATGATCAATAGCAACCATTCATAATAAATTAAGTTGGGGATTTCATGAAGTACATGGTTAACGTAATCTTGTTCATGGTAGGAATGTATATAATCAAGATCATAATTTCATACTCTAACATCATGACATTCCAACAACATATTCATTGTACAACAATAGCATGCAAGCCATTCAAGCATGAGGTCAATGGCATGAATTCACCTTTTAGGCCATATTAATCCATACTACATGCTTCTTGTTTCTCTTAAACATTTAATCAAACACCTTTCATGCACAACTTAGGCATAGGTGAAATCATAAAATTTTCACAAAGTATAAATCACCAAATTCATGGACTTCAACTTATATTTCAACATAATTTCATGATTTCACATAAAGATCCCAACTTGGGAATCATTCAACACCAACAACATGATCATCAACATCCAACTTGCAATTTCAAGAACTCAACATAAAGTTCATATGAATAATATTACAAAATAAATTAGTTTTCATGATTCTTGAGATAACTCATGGAATTAAAAAAACTCAATTTAACATCATCAACATGAACATAATCATCCCACCACAAAATATTCATGATACATAACTTAAAACTTGATTCTTGAGCTCCATGGATGAAAGGAATCCATGGATGAACACTATGCATACCTTAGTTCTTCATTTTACGAAGATCGATGGAGAGAATTTCTTGAAATTAAATCCCCAATTGCAAACCCTCTTCTTGTTCTTGATGAATTTTGAGAGAAATCAAGCATATGTTGCTAAATTATGCTGAATCTTGTATTTGTGTATATATATATATATATATATAGAGGTAGAAAAGACTAAAATACCCCTGGAGAAAGAGAGAAAGACGCAGGTGTCCTCTGTTATTTTCAAGCTGATAGGCTGAAGTAAATTAATCATAACTTTTAACTCTAATGTTCAAATTGGATGAAACTAATTGAATTGGAAAGAAGATTCAAAGATCTTTCTATTGATATATAGCAGCTCTCACAGTTCATTATATGCAGGAAGTGTTGATAGTTTGAAGTTGACTGAAATTTTTGACCTGAAATGCGCCCGGAATGCGAGAGCATTTCAAACTAGTGAGTTAGCCACTGAAATGTGCCAAAAATGCGCCTGGAATGTGTCCAATACGTACTAGGGACTTTCCCTATCGTAATGCAACTTGAAAATCTAAAAATGGAGGTTGGGAAGGTCATCAAATAAATTTTCAAAGTTAGGAGGTCTAAAATGAGAGTAAGTGTTGAACTTGAACACTTGGCAAAAATTTTTCTAAGTGTTGGAATCACTTATGGAGCTTTACGAGCTGAATTTGACATGTGATTTTTATGGGGTCTTACAAAATATTTCCGCCTTTTCTTTTAAACTAGGAGTTAATCTAGTGAGGTTGTTGATGCCGTAGTTATGTGTAATCATTGCTGAAAACTTCCCTATTTTTGAATGTCTTCTGAAGACTTTCGTACAAGACTTTCTTGGCATTGAGAGATTACTAGTCATGACTTCTGAAGACTTTCGCTATGGCAAGAATTTCTGCTGACGGTGTAGACTTTTGCATGGCGGATATCTAGTCATCAGCAGAGATTCTTGCAAGAGAAAAAGTTTTGAGAAGGAATGACTCATAATCTCTCAATATTACTTCGTATTAAGAGATTACTATTGATGCCTTCAGAATACCTTTCTGTGTGGCAAACATCTTTGCTGACGGTGTAAATTTTTGCATGATGGATATCTTGTCATTTATAATTAGAGAAGAGCGATCATCAGAAAGGCTGAGAGATTGAGCTCGTTTGATTTGTGCACTAACTCGAACAAAGTTTTTTGATAGAGTAATGAGCCTGGAGTTACATAACGTTTGATAGGCTTGGTAGAGTTAGTTTAGATCAAATATTACGTAACTCCTTGCTTATTAATTTATCAAATCCTTTGAAGGAAGGTTGAGCAAGCTGCATTGAGCACCGCTTGATAAAAGTGATATGTTCAATGGTTGGGACCATATCTTGACTGTGCATCAACACATTTTGAGCTAAAACCAACACAACGGCCCTTCATGTATCCTTTAAGGCTTCTGAAGAAAGTATTTCGAAGGCCTTCTTCAATGCCAAAACTTTGAAGGTAGTGTTCCTGATCGAGCTCACAAGAGACCAGGAACTCTATACCAACTTTAAAGATGACAACGACCAGCTTAAATACAGAATCAACAAGTTGGAGATGAGCTTGAAAATTATCGGGATTCATGTACTACAGCAAGAGTCTGATCTTCTCCAAGAAATGTTGAAAGCATGATAAGGCAAGAAAATACAATCAATTAATCTATATTGCTAAGGAAGTAATGCTACTCAATCTGTCTTTCAATCTCGTTTGTGATTCCGATCGGGACAATAGCAGTGGACCTAATCGAAACCGCAAATAAGAAGGAATGGGATACAATTTAAAATTCAGAAATTGCCTCCTTCGCTTAGATTCCTTACTTTAACTGCAGTTGCTGTTGGCACAAGTTTTCTAGACTTACTGTACATCATTTCAAACCTCGATGCCCATAAGGCGGCTTTCTTGGTCTTCTACTATTTTCTATGTAGGTGATAATCCCGACCACCCTACCTAGTCGCAGATCCCTAGCAAAGTGTTCATCTACATTATTTTTCTTTCAGAGAGACAACAAATGAATTTACATTACCGGATACACTTTCATATTTGCACTTGATTCAAATTTCTCATCTTTTAAGATAATTCCATCAGCCAGATTCGCTACAAGTTATTTACTACCCTATGACTCTTCTTCAATTAGCTCTCAGATGATATAGTATTTCATCAACTCCGCTTTCCCTCGCAAGCATTCTCTTTCAGCTCCTTCTGGCATATAATTAACTTTTCGATCAACCCTTTCATATAAATTTGGGCCAGGAGAATTTCTATTAGTTTTCTGTTCTTTTTTGATGCAGTGAGAGGATTTAAAGGTGTTCTTAGAGTCCAATGTACACTTAAAGTTAAGTCAAATTGCTATTGGATCTCTGCAATAACACCAAATATTGATCCCTTCTCAAAACTTGACATGCATAAACACGAGCAACAATCGTCAGTAATTCGTAACAGGGTATATGCACCATCTTTATGGGGACCTCAACCTTATCAATTCGAATCCATAAAACTTAGTTGTACAATGCAAGATCTTGTTTGAATAATCAGTGCCTAATCGGTTAAAAACTACATTTACAAAAATATTGTACTTTGTTGTGTTGTCCCGGTGACCTTATCAGTAATACTTACTTAACTCCCACACATATGACAGTAGATCCATCTGCACGCACCTTATTATTCCTATCCCATCCATGGCTTAAATTGAGTAAACAGATGACTAGCAAGTTGCAACAGATGCCACATCTATTTAAATTGTGAAACAATTGCAGACATCTGTTACGACAGATGATCAATCTATTGTAACATATGATGTATCTATTGGAAAAGAAAACAGATATATCCATATGTTACAACAGATTGTCAATATGTTGTAAGTTATCTGGCAGATGAAATGTATTTTGCAACAGATTACCCATCTGTTAGATTTATTTTAAAGCAATCTTCTTTTCTTTCTGAAATACCATAAAAGATAAAATGTTGTATTTAGATCTTTTTTTTTTAATTTGCATATTCGAAAGTCACCAGTTTTATTTAATTAAGGGATATGATAGTCGTGGCTTTTTGTTAGACTAACCCCTTCCAATTCAATCATTTATAAATAGGTCCCTCCAACCACCTTACTCACTCTCACTCATTCATTCTACTACACTTACGATACAAATATGAATGATCCAGATTCGTACAAGAAGATTCATATTGAGTCCTTGCGGGAACTTCAAAGGTAGTTTGATAAACTCTAGAGAGATTTGGCCAACTTCAGAGCAAGGCTGAGGAGGGCCGTGCTGCTGCCGGATGAAAATTGTCCGGTTGATAATAATAATAGTAATAATAATAATAATAATAGTAGTAGTAATAATAATTAGGTTATGTTTTTTCTTTTAGCGTATGTATGTAATGTATGTATGTATTTTCCTCCTTTTGTATATTGTATTTACCTAAGGGATCCAAAATCTATGTTTGGATATGGTGGTCGACTTTGAATTTTTAATTCTTATTTAGTATTTAATTATCATTCTGCTTATTCCTTATTCTTAATATGTCGACGGAGGTTAATCTGATGTGATAGATCGATCATATGTTGCAACAAACGGTTATTGATAAAAAAGGGTTATTGTTATTGTTATTGAGAGGGTGAAAAGACACGACTTTCTGATTATTTAATATGAAAAATGATTCATAAATAAATAATAAATAATTAAATGATAAACAAAATTTATAATCGTAATAGAACGATTATTTAATTTTAATAACTAACCGTGACTCTTCGACATATTTGTTTTTAAATCTGTTTTTTTAATTTATATGATAAAAAGGTCACCAAATTTGAATTAAAAAGATATGTTGATTATTAAAAAAGATAGATTATATGTGCAACAAATATATTATCTGATGCAACAATTGTCGATTTGTCACAACAAATGGTAACCTGTTGTCACAGATGGGTTATCTGATGCAACATATATATAATCTGTTGCCACAACTCAATAAAAATAGTTACTGAAAAGAACTTATCAAGTCATAACTTTCTATAGTAATCAAAATATCACCAGTTTGAATGTAATTAATAAATGGAGGTGAACAGTCGCGCCTTTTATTTTTGAATCTATTTTTTTAATTTTTATAATAAAACCAAATTTGGATTAAAGATAAAGATATAATGATTATTAAAAAAATATATGTTGCAATAAATATATTATTAGATACAACAACTTGAAGATTTGTTGCAACAAATGGTATATCTGTTGTCATAGATGTGTTATCTGAAGCAACAGATATATAATCTATTGCTACAACTCAATTATTGAAAAGAACTCATTAAGTCATAACTTTCCACAGTAATACAAAAATCACCAGTATTAATAAATGGAGCTGAACAGTCACACCTTTTTATTTTGAATCTGTTTATTTAATTTATATAATAAAAAAGTCACCAAATTTGGATTAAAGATAACGATATGATGATTATTAAAAAGATATATATTGCAAAAGATATATTATCTGATGCAATAGATTATGGATTTGTTGCAACAAATGGTATATTTGTTGTCATAGATGGGTTATCTGATGCAACAAATATATAATCTATTGCCACAACTCAATAAAAACGGCACCAGTATTAATAAATGGAGGTGAACAGTCACGTCTTTTTGTCTAACTCATTCAAATTCAATCCTCTATAAATAGGTTAGGTCCCTCCTTACTCGTTCATTCTACTACACATATCTATTTATTTTTTGCTCTGGTCTTTCATATTACAGCTTCAACTACTTTTTCTTCAAGGACTTCATATCTTTTTCGTCTCTGGTAAGTTTTTTTTCTTGCTTTTTGTGTAATATACGTTGTATTACTTTACTTTCAAATTCTTTTCTTTTACTTTTTTTTTTGTATTTTTTATCGATTTATGTGTGTTCTAGATATGACTGATCTGGTGTGGGATGTCGCTATTTTATGAGACGCCGTACAGAAACTGCAGAGAAAGGTTCATGATATACAGTGGGAGTTGGTCACTGCCAGAGTAAGGATGTTGCGGGAGATCCGCAGGATGAGGAGGGCGCTGCTTCTGTCGGTCGAAGATTGGTCGGCTGGAGATAATAATAATAATGACGAAGATGATAATAATAATAATTAGATTATTTTGTTTCTTTCTTTTTAAGTCTATGTATATGTATTTTAATTTGTTTTAGTTTAATAAAAAAATTATGTTTGATCAACTTTGACGTTTTAATTCATATTTAATTTTCATTTTGTCTATTATCTTCTCAACAAATATGTGGACGATTGGACGTAAGGAATAATTTTGAATCCAATAGCAATATCAAGATTTAAGATTTATCTGTTAGGTTTGTGGCAGGGGTTGATTGGTGTTGTTTCAAACAGATTACTCATATATTACAACAGATACGCAGTCTGTTTCAACAGATAACTAGTCTATTTCAACAGATAACTAGTCTGTTGTATGGCTTAGACGTTTTAATTCAAACTCCCTCTGTCTCAAATTAATCCATCCCAAATTGAGATGACACATTAATTAAGAAAAATAATTAATAACATACCTATTTTACCATAATACCCCTATTAAATGATGTTTACATTTTAATTTGAAGAAAAAGTGATTAATGCAAAGGGTAAAACATGAAATTTTTAGTGATTAATGCAAAGGGTAAAACATGAAATTTTTTTATCTCTTCTTGATTAATGAAAAAGACAAGTAAAGTGAGAAATCAAATTAGGAAATTTAGGACGGGTAAGTTGAGACGGAGGGAATATTTAATTTTCATTCTGTCTATTATCTTCTCAACAAACATGTCGACGATTGGACGTAAGAAATAATTTTGAATCCAGTAGCAATAACAAGAGTTGAAACACATTAGTTATCTATTGGATTTGTGGCAGGGATGATTTGTGTTGTTTAAAACAGATTAATTATCTATTGCAACAGATAATTAATCCGATGCAACAGATAATCAGTATGATGCAACAGATAATCAGTCTGATGCAACAAATAATCTATCTGATACAACAGATAATCATTCTGATGCAACAGATAATCAGTTTGATGCAAAAAATAATCAGTCTAATGCAACTGATAACTAGTCTGTTGCAATACATAAATCTTCTGTTGCAACAGATTAATTATCTGATGCATCAAAAGAGTGATTTGTTTAAATTGTGGGCACTTATGTTGGATTCATGATCGGGTTCTATCCATTATTGGAAAACAACAGTAACTGTGTACCCAGATGACAAATTCAAATAAAAATCATAATTTTACTTACCAAAGTCACCTATGAAGTAATGCCAAAGTGGAAAGTGATATAGGAAACAAAATTTGACCTAAGAAATTGGTCAGATAGCAGCAGTAGCGGTAACAACAACAATAACAATGGTCGACAAGAAGAAGATGATAATGAAGTAGAAGATGATGATAATGAAGCAGAAGATGATGAATAAAGTACCAGCAATAATGAACAACAGTAATCACGAAGAGAGAGAAAACAATAACGGATCAGAAGAGAGAGAACCGTGCCTCCCCCATTTTCTGTTATATTAACTAACATTTGGATCAAAGTGTAAATTAAAAAACTTGTGGGTTATTTTCAAACTTTTCCAACTTTCTTAATTCATAATAAAGTAATTGTCACCTCCACTCAATAATTAAGACTTGTGTCACCTACACCTCATTTTAAAACTCTTTTGTTACCTACAACCCAAAGCTCCTACTACGTAATAGCTACAATTTTTAAATTCATAGCTTAGATTTTATAGGAATAGATATATTGTGTTGTAGTGTTCCAAATTAGTTCCTACTTCCTTTCTCAGAAGGGCATTCCTCCCCACCCCCACCCCCTTTTCCACGAAACTAAAACATGAACAAAAAAGTACTACTAGGACTTTAACCTTAAAAGTTCTAAACAACAGTAGCAACAACATATCCGGTATAATCCCATAAGTGGGGTCTAGAGAAGGTGATGAGTAGTGAAGATAGAGAGGTTCTTGATAGACCCCAACTCGAATAATCTTATCAAAAATCAAGTATGTAAAGAAAACACATTAGTGAAGAAGCCATGTTGAAAAGAATTAAGAAGAGAACAAGTAGCAACAACCAATAACACGATAACTAAAGCACAAAAAACAACAAGTACTACTTAATATCAAAGAAAAAGATAGTAAGAGAAAAATAATAATAAGAAAAATATTGACAAAAGAACTAAACAACGCTTGACTACCTGCTAACCTACTACCCTAATCCTCGTTACATATTTTACTAAGGCATTGTTTTCAATAAGCTACATGTGAGCCCCTAAAGTTCTAAAGCAGAGACATAAAACTTTGCAACCGCCAATAAGACAAACATATAGAGACCATCAAATATATAATTAGTCACTAAAACCTATCACCAACCTCTTCCAGGTACATAGATGATCCCTCAACCAGTATCCAACTTCAATTCCACCCCTAAACTATCACCATTTTTTATCAAAACATACTTCAACTATTAGTTGTTCACTTTTTCTATCTAAACTATCCCTAATTATTTATCAAAAGACTCTTCAACTATCATTTATTCATCAAAACATACTTTAACTATCGATTGTTCACTTTTTCTACCTAAACTATCCCCAATTATTTATCAAAAGACACTTCAACTATCATTTATTCATCAAAACATACTTTAACCATCATTTATTCACTTTTTCTCCATGAAATATTATTCAACCAGAAAGCTTTTGAAAGTTTCTTCTGGTTTTCGAGAGACGATCTTCTATGGCGGCATTAGGCACTAGGCAGCATTTGATGTTGACTTTTTCCATCCGTTAGATGAATAGATAATTGAATCGAAGCCATTAATGATTTCAGTTAGACCAAAGTCATTCTACTAAGGAGTATTAGTATTATATTTTCTGATAGTTCATTTGAGTATATTTTCAAAATTAAAGTAATTTGATTGTGTCATTTCTTTTTAATTCCGTCCTGAAGATTATACTAGAGATATAAAATCACAACCTTTATTAATTTCATTGTTCATTCTAGTTTTAACCGAGCTAAGACATTCGAATCAAAGGAGATCTTTGCTCTAATTCACATCGAAAGTTATATATTTTAATTCATATAATTTGAATCCTTTTAAATAAATTGTAATGAAAGAATTAGAATTATGATTTTATCTTTTAATGGTATGAGAATGGAATATAACTTAGTTATAGATATTAGCTAGAAAAATCATTAATGCGCAAATAAAAGTTAAATTTGTAAAAATAGCCATCAAAGACAAGTGAATTAGGTTTGATCAATCCTTTTTTTCTTTTTTGACTTAGTCAAGAAAATATGTGTAAATGGAGAGAATGTTTAACTGAGCAAAAAATAAGAAATCTGAATATTAAAGCATAAGAATTTGAGCAAGAAAAAAATAAAAGGATCGTTGCTTTCTCGAAACTTGATCATTAAAGTATAAGAATTAGAGCAAGAAAAAAAACTAAGAAGATCATTGCTTTCTCAGAACTTGATCCTAAAGTAAGGTATTTAGAGGCGGATTCAGGATTCAGAGCTGACTCATCGGTCTAATTAATCGAAGACTTCAAATATCAGATGCGCACCAACTAATGGCCAAGGGATTTGAACCCATTTGATAAAAAACTATACTACTTATACATGATTAAAAATACTTATATACATATATATATATATATATATATATATATATATATATATATATATATATATAGTAATTCACTACTAGAAATTAGCCCTATGGCAACGGTTCAAAAATTGTTGCAATAGATACAAAAATCGTTGTGATAGAGCTACCGCAACGGTTTGGTAGGCGTTGCATATGTGAGCATTGCAATAGAGCTACTGCAACGAATTTTGCAACGGTTTCAACAACCGTTGCAATAGATAGACCTATTGCAACGGTTCATTTTAACACCTATTGAGACGCTTCATATTGTCTATAGCAACGGTTAAGAACCGTTGCAATAGACTATATTGCAACGATAGAAAACCGTTGCAATAACTCTATTACAACAATTTTCGAATATCTATTGCAACACTTATTGGTCTTTAGCAACGACTTTTAACTATCTATTGCAACGCTTTTTGCTACCTATTGCAATGCTTTTTAACACCTATTGCAACTTTTTTTTGCTACCTTTTGCAACGATTTTTGTCACCTATTGCAACGATGACTACATATATATAGGGAATTATAGTGCTAACAGATGAAAATGAGAGTATCCAAAATAAAAAAAAATAACCTTCAGAAGGTGATTTTCTTAGCACATCATTACCTTGGACTCATCAATATTAATAGGAAAGAGGATTTATAAGAACACTTGTTATTGAACATGATACCAAATGTACAACAGCTATTTACACACACAAGCATAATGAAAGTTCACAATTAATTCTTGGAAATTTCTGAGCTAGTAGCCAACATGTGCCATAACTTACTGAACAAGAAGACATCAAAAGATGCTACATCGTTTCCTTTCTTACAGCATTGACCAACAGCCTTATCGCTGAAGGAGCACCTCTGATCTCCAACATACAAAGGAATTTCACAATCGGAGAGTATGTAGCAGACACTTAGATCGCTATTCCGCGCAAAAGCTATGGACAACATCTCTAGCTTCTTAGTATGGACACTCATGAAATAAAACACCTAATCTGTAAAGAGGCCACCTTGAGTTGCATATGGTCATTGTGGAAGTAACTACTGCTTGACGTAAAACACAAAGCAGATTCCTCTTTGATGATTTAGGAAGATTCCAAGCTGATATATACTCGTTGCACTAGATGCACTTGAATAATTCCAAGTAACAGGTTCTTCATCCCTGTCCAAACCTTCCTGTATCAGATTTTTAATGAGATTACTGAGTTATTAGAGAAAGAGTAAACTGCAAAAGCAGCCAACATAACTTTTCCTTAGTAATCAATAAGCTAAGTTTTGAGTACATCTACGTGACATGAAAGTCAAACTTGAAGTTCAAGGGAACACTTCCAAAACAGCATGACAAAGGCCATATAGCATTACTTGCACCACTAACAGTTACTTGTAAAAAAAATAAAGCTATAGAAGAAATTGAGAAGGCATGACTCATATGTTGATAAGGAACTTGAGCTATTCCCAAAAGCTGAACCACCACAAAAAACAAAAGATAAGTTAGTTGTGAGGAAGTAACTCTTAAATTGATAGCTTTAATGTATCAAAATAATTACCCTACACTCTTACAGAAAAAAAGAGAACCAAAACAGACTGACATCACACTTGAAATATTAGCTTGTCTAGGTGTAACTTAAGATTCGTGTGTTCATCTGCTATTGCTAGCTACATGTCAAGACTAAATTAGACTGAATTCTAAATAGAGGTGGGAACATGAGCAAATAGGTGCTAGCAGGTGTGGAAATAACCAATAAGTTACCCAGACCAGGACTCGAATCTGTTAAATTTTCTTCTATTTTCTCCAGACCGACATATTTTTTTCAGATTAAAATCCTTCCAAAGGGAAAATGTAACAAATTCAAATATCTTCTGTTAGGTTCCTATTGCTAACAGCCTGTAGTACTCTAGGTTCCCTGGCAATACTCCAACAACAAGGGAGGCAATACTATGGCAAATAACATCCACATCTACAACTTTTTATGGGAAAGGAACATATGACTATTCCAGCAACTACTTATGAGCCTTGTGAAAAAAAAACATAAACCATGTGGTAGACCATATACCTAGACTTTTCCGTCATATGAGATTAGCATGCAACCTTTGAAATCAACTAATGTTTTTGGTGTCATCGACAATAATTGTCAAGATTTAATACTGCAGAAACTAGAAACAGTTGATACCTACCAAAACACCGCCTTGAAATATATTATAGTCATTACATTCATGCAGTATTTGTTATTATTTTGGATCAAATGATTTAGGATTTCTGACATGTCAAGTTAAGGAAACTAAATTGCACTTTGCGGTGATTGAGAAAAACTTATTACTATTGGAAGCATCTTATGATTGAGATATTAATAAATGAACTCAGGCTCTCCAAAACAAGATTAAAAAGAACCAATACCTTGCTTCTCGTCTGCTTCTTCTTCTTCTTCTTCATCATCATCATCATCATGTTGCTGAGGCGGGCTCGAGAATGCATACTCATTTTCCAGTGGAGGTCCACATAGTTACTTGTGCCAATGAAGTGTTATTCTATCTTAAAGTTGGAGGTAGTTTTCCCAGTAAAAATTTTTAGAAAGGTCCATTGACTCTAACTTTAGCAGATTGTCAAAAGATGAAGCAAGGGTGCCCCCGAGGGCATTATGTGATAGGTTAAGATAAAGTAATTTTGGAAATTATTCACGCATATTAATGGGAAGTGTACTACCTAAGCAATTATCTGACACATTAAGCATCAGAAGAGTTGATGCTTGAAACTGAGAAGCCACAGGAATTCCACCATATAAACGGTTGCTTCTCAAAGACAACATAAGAAGTGTATTATTATACAACAACCAAGAGGGAACATTTCCTTGAAGGGAATTATAAGACAAAGACAGGGACTTCAACTTATGTTGTTTAGCAATGAACAAAGGAATTACATAGCCATAGTTCTGGTTCAGTCTAGTATTTCGTAAGTCAAGGGACACAAGTTAAAAATATGGAACCCAAGATGAAGTTTCAGTGTCAACTTCAAACTCATTATTTGTAAGATCAATGACTTCAACACTGGAGAGGTTGGCAAATGATGCAAACAAGAGAAGTCCATAAAACCTATTATGTGAAAGACGAAGAGTCTCGAGCAGAGTGAGGTTGCTGAATATAGATGAAGAAATAGTTCCCTCAAAACGATTGAAAGAAAGATCTAAGAAACCAAAGAACTCATTCCACCAAGGCATGGATCAAGTACACCTTATATTAGGTTATCCTGGAGATTTAACACCTATAGGTTCCCAAGTGTACAGATTCCTAAAAAGCGTAACAAGTAGTTAATAACCAGAAAAAATAACAAGTAGTTAATAACCAGAAAAAATATAACTTTGTTATGCAAAATTTCAGCACCCAATTTCACTGTGACACGATTAGTAAAAGTAAAGATGCATAATGTTCATTCTACAATCTGGAAAGACTGAGAGTCAGTAACCCAACTTTAATAGACAAAACACATGAAGACAAAACCCAAGTTAATAGAATTCTTTTGAGAATTTTAGCTACCCAAGTTAATTAGTTTATAACAAGAAAGTTTGCCTTAGCGTTTCCTGAGGAGTTGGGACTTAACAAGGCATAGCAAGGATAAACTTAATAGAGCTTATTGTAGCTTGGGCTTAGCAAGACTTAATGGAGCTTAGTAAGGCAAGGCAAAGCCAGGCAAATTTTAGTGAGGCTTAGTGAAGCTAGGCTGAAAGGGGTTATCGGAGCACTAATATTATTGTAGTTTATACTTGATAAAAAATCATTTGAAACAACCACATTTCTATGCCAGTGGAAACACTGAGAAAAGAGATCTTGTTTATGCCATCTCTTATCTTCATATTGCCACTGTATGTAAGTTTTGGATTATCTAATTCCCCATATACAGTTACTACCCAAAATTCTATGATACATAGAAATTAGGAGATGCACAGACTAAGAAAATATAGTTTGTTAGGAAAAATTGTGTTTTCATAGTCCCGAATAGAGTGGTTTTTTCTGCTACCTGCTAGTTTTCCATTGACGAAAATATGCAAGACATGACCAGCCAACATAACAGTGAGATAAGGTTCCTTTTCATTCTTTAGAAATCCTTCAATTGATGCTGTATTTAGCATCATAGTTAGATAGGAATGCAACACAAGCTCTAGAGTTTGATCAATAGACATGAGCCTATGTTGGTCACAAAAATTGTGTACAACGTTAGAACAAAAATCATGATGATTACAATGACATATCGAGTGGTGGAACCAGGAATAAGCCAAATGCCAGGAATCACCGTCTTCTCCATGCTAAATTATAAATAAATTTTTATTATATCCACATGACAGAAGAAAATGATAGGTGGAACCAGGAACAAACTAGAGTAGAATAGGATTTCATATGAGTAATAAATAAAAACAAATATTTGTGGTGTGTTAAATTAAAATCAGACAAACAAACTAACTGAAACTGAGAGAATAGTAGAAATCAAGTAGCTTACACAATGTGATGATTGTTCTAAAGGATGGTATAGTCGTGGAAATCCAGTGTTGGGTAAAACCAAAGGAAGAATTTTTCTTCTCTGCCTGTGTGAACACTTCCATTTCCATAAAGATTTGTCTATAGAACCCAATCCCTTCTCTTCTCATGCCCAAGTAATTCAAAGTCTATTTCATCATGGTTGTGTGGGAATATATCTGAATTTGACAACTGAAAATGAGACCGAAAAGAAAAGTAATTAGTGTTGCATTAGTCCTAATATTCAGTGAAAAAGAAATCAATAATTCAATCATATTTCTAGTTATGTGGAGATTAATTAGTAATACATACAAAATTTGATTTCTGATATTAAACTCTACATAACTTGCAGAGTTTAATACTGAAATTATACTAGTTATGGGGCATTCGTGGTGTGAATTGAGAACTATGAAATCTTATTTTCAAATCAATCACACTAAAGGCAAAGATATTAAGATATCTGTTGTTTATTTTTCCTATCCGTCCAAGCCTACAGAGTTATTCGATACATGTCCCGATAGAAATTAACAAATATATCCCATAAAATTAATCAAAATTTGTCAAAGTTAAACAAGACTGCACAATTATATAAAAGATGAAGTTATGGGGGCATGAATGAAACTTACATAAAAGGCAACAACAACTCCTAATGTAAAATGAGCAGGCAATTTTAGTGCTGCATTGAAGAAATCATAGTAATATTTGTACTTAGAGATATGTCCAGAACCTGTGGAGGTACCAAAATAGTAACAAGATCCGGAGGATCCTCCTTCTCGATCCATACCCGTTTTTATTTGTTTCTAACCTAGAGCCAAAAATAGCCAAAAAATAATACAAAAATAGAAATTGTACCTAAAATTGATAGGTACAGAGACACCAAGTTGTCTTAGTGATTGAATTAAACCATAGATAAATGCCAGTTACAAATTAGACAAAAATTAGAGAAAATTTAAGAATTTAAAAGAGGAGAAAAAGAATGTGTAACATGGAGAAAATGACTTTGTAAGATTAGTGTTAAATAGGGAAAGATGAAAATATATGGAAAGATAAAAAGAATGTGACACCAACCCACCTCCAACCCCAACCCCACCCAACTTAGGATTTAAATACATATTTCTACTCACAGTAGTGGCCGGAGCAGCATTGAAATCAAGGTACGATGGTCGGAGTAGTGGTACAATCAGAGGAGAATGGTGGTAGGAGAAACAACATGATGGTCGGTGTATGGTGGTCGAAGCAACGATATAATGATCGACGTATGGTGGTCGAAGTAGTGGCGGATCGGACTTAGTGAAATTTTTTTGACGGATTGGAGTATTCTAGATGAAAAGTGATGAAAGGGTTTTTTTGGCGGATTGGAGAATAAAGGGTTTTTGTTGGCAGAATTAGCAAAATTTTTTGGTGGGAATAGTTATACCATTGCAATAGCTTTTTTTATTCAATAAAGTGTTGTCATAGATGATTCTATGGCAACGATTCATACAACCATTGCTATAAGACACCCTATTGCAACGGTTCTTCAACAATGACAACGGTTATATTATAAAATAGTTCTACTAGATCAACTTTTTTTTTTTACAACGGTTGTAACCGTTGCAATAGAGGGTCTATTGCTACGCTTTTGGAACCGTTGCAAAAAAGTTCATTGCAATAGGGGTAATTTCTGGTAGTGTGAATATGAACCCGTTCGATTAATTCATGTCTTTATTTCTTTCGATTTTGAACCCCCTTGAATTTTGATGCTTTTTATATATTCTAAAAGAGAAGCAAAAAAATCTTTCAAAGTTATAAAGGGTTATGAGCATTAAGAAAGCAACAGAGTGATAAGGCTGCGATAAGTGGCTGACGAAGAAATTTGCAGACTATGCATTAATGATCTGAACTAATAATAAATAAAAGTAAAGAAGAACATAAACTGTGCATTAATGAAACTTTTCAAAATTAAGCTGCCATAATAAATCTATAATCTATATCTATAATCTATATCTATAATATATTAAAAGTGTGAAGACCCTTAGAAAAGTGATTTGAACTTTTTGCCCTTCATTAAAGCTCTCTACAATAGACAATATCGTCTTTTCACTATTTTTTTAATATTCAAGAGTTAAAAAGTTAATTAAATATATTTATGGTAAAACCTTTAATTGTTTGAATTCATTTAAATTTAGTCCTTAAATTAAACCTTTCCTTATTTGAATCATATACCATAAAACTACGTAATACATCAAATTTATAAGGAAAAAAGATAGCAACATCACATTAGGATTTCCTTTAAGTTAAAATTGTAATTAATCAACTATTTAATAAAAAATTAAAAGACAACGAAGTCACGTTATAATTGTAAGACAATAAGTTCACATTAGCAAAGTTATGAAACTATTAAATAAAATTATAGTTGTATTTTAAGTTATTTTATTATTACTCAGGCCAAGTCAATTAAAGTTTTGGTAACCGGACCTTTCTTTAAATACTCCTAAAATACTTTTATAAATATTGAGATGAACATTAAATTAGAGAAGAAACTGATTTACTTAATGGAAAAATATGATTGATGATCATTGACTTGATTCGGTTGCATGTCTAGATTAATAGATGCTTAATTTTCTAACCCTCAACTTTTTCACTATTTTTGTCAATATAATAGAATTCAACGTGTGTGTCTGTATATATATATATATATATATATATATATATATATATATATATCTTCTTTGCTTTCATTCAAGTCATTTTTTAGTGTCAAAATTTTCGCTCAGACAAGCTCAGACAATAATTATTTCATCAAAACTGAAGTTTTGTGATCATTATTGTATTATTTTATTGTAGTTTAAAGGTCGTAAATGAATTTACATGTGGTAATAAA
The DNA here is from genome assembly GCF_002878395.1 of Capsicum annuum. Lineage (NCBI taxonomy): Eukaryota > Viridiplantae > Streptophyta > Magnoliopsida > Solanales > Solanaceae > Capsicum > Capsicum annuum. The sequence goes on along the minus strand of NC_061117.1, from coordinate 173,608,242 downwards.
TATCGATCGGCTTTGAGAAATTCTTTAGGTAAAGGTTAGGTTTAATTGTATTATTTTTATATCTATATTTTGAGAATTGTTTTGGTGTAAAGGTAAAGTTTAGTTGTAATATTTTGATATCTCTATTGTCGTATTATTTTGATATAGTTTACAGGTGGTAGATGAGTGTCGGACAACTTTGAGAAAATTTTTGTGTAAAAGAATATAAATTGTGCATTAATGAAACTTTTCAAAATTAAGTTGCTAAGGGGTTTCGAACCTGCGCCCCTTGGGCGGAACTATAGGTCATTTGCCACTGGCACCATGGACGACATTTGGTCATTGGGTGGCAAGTGTATTATTTATACATAATTTATATATACCTACCTATATATAGATTTTCCTTCAAAGTTTACGGGTGGCGTAGCACCCTCACGGGCCTTAATAGATACGCCCCTAAAGGTATAGAAATGAGAAACGATATGTCTTCTTATCCTATGCAAGGAAATACTTAAAAGGCAAAGAGTTATGAATATCACCAACTATCTAAGAAAATTGTTATTCTAAAAAATACTTGAGTGGTGTCACATGTCTAAAGTTGGTAATGCACCCGAGATAGATTGGTATCAGTCCTAAAATTCTTGCTTGCATATCTCGAGAAAGGTGGAGGCCCTGAGCCGTGAGGAATCAGCTCGTCTTCATGGGTATCTTCAAGAACAAGGTGAGCTTTGATGTGTCTAAAGTTGTTGTTCCTAGTCCTCATGAAACATTCGATTGGGAACAACTTGAGTTTATGTTGCATGCCCAACTTTAATTGCAACCTATGTTATCTCTAGGTGTTAGTCCTCGGCTTGATCCCCTTATTTTGCCTTTTAAGAGACATCTAATATTTTCAGAAATCTCCAAATTGATTTAGGTTTGGTATTGTGGAGATTAGGCCTCCTTCAATACATGGCCACAAGTACTGGGTAGTTGAGGCTTCCAATAAGATTCCAAAGCAAGATATAGTAGAACTTCCGCTCTTGTTTACATTCTCTTCCTTGTCTATGTCCTAGTTTTTTGGTTTGACCCTCATTCTTGAGAGTATTCCGGTCCTAAAATGTCCATAGATTAGTCATGGATATCTCGTAGACATATAGGGATGTTGAGTTGGAAAGATCAGGGGTTTAACATGGGTTAAAAGAATAGATCGAATAACACCACAATTATGTATTTCCACAAATGGCGCTAAACATTTTTCTACAAAAATAATCATCTTGATTAAAATTAAAATTTGTTTAAAAGGGTTAAAGGCAAGTGCATTAAGCTTGTCAAGTCCATATCCCTGAGGCTAAAATTAATGCAAAATTTGTGGCTTGATATTAGAATATATTCTTTCAAGAAAAGAGGGACAATACAAGTGGGGTGGAGATTTAAGGGGTTTTCCCTAGAAATTTCATAAGAAGAATAAAAACAAGAGACAGATGTGACACTATTAGGGTTCTTTTCTCTGATGATAGTGATTGTGATGATCCTTTATTCTCTTTGTCCTCTCTATGTATATTTGCTACAAAAACTAAACTATTTTCTTGATATGAAATAATGATACACTAGGCATTGAAGAGGCTACCTCTTAGAATATATCTATCCTTTGATGCTTCACTTGAAGCTAATTAGACTAAGTGAGTGTATTGCTAAAGATTGACTATCAAGCTGCTGAGGATCATTATGAGAATCTCCAACTGTTGGCCAATATTTCCCAAATGAACTTTATTTCACCCGACCCTATTGTTAGCCCATATGTTATTGGGCCTTTAGTTTATGGACCTTTAGGTTATTGGCTATGTATATATAGCCTACTCTTGTTTTAGTTAGTTTTATGCTTTTCAGATTATATTGTAAACCTTAGCCTTTCTTCCCTTCAATAAAGTTCTATTAACATGGTATCAAAGCTAGTTCGATCCATGTCCTTTGATTTGTTGGTTGAAGATTTTGTAGCAGGCACCTACTGCGCGGATCGAACTCCGCGGTGAGTTCGCTGGGGGGTACGGGGGGCAGCGCGCCCCCGTCCGGGGTTCGGGGCGGAGCCCCGAATTTTTTTGAGGTGCTGCTGTATTCGTTTGCTATTTTCGTTGGGTTTTTTTTTTTGGTTGGATTGATTCGTTGCTGTCTTCGTTTGCTGTCTGGTATTGCTCGTCTTTCGTTCTTTTGCTTGCTGCCATTGTTGTTCGTTCGGAATTGTTCAACCTAGGGTTTTGCATCTTTTTGTTTCTTTGAATTGTTTGTGTGTTGCTGTGTTTACAATGACTGGAAAGGATGATTCTCTCCAGTCCATTAGTACTCAATTAGATGGTAAGAACTATGCATATTGGAGTTATGTCATAAAGAATTTTCTTCGTGGGAAGAATATGTGGGGTTATATCACTGGAGTAAAACCAAGACCTATCGATGATAAAACTGAAAATTTTGATTTGTTGGTGGACTTATGGGAAACTAATAACTCCAAGATTATCACTTGGATCAACAATTCTGTAACTCAGTCAATTGGTATGCAATTGGCTAAGTATGACACAGCAAAGGAGGTCTGGGATCATTTGGAAAGACTGTACACTCAGTCTAATTTTGCTAAGCAGTACCAGTTGGAGTATGATATCCGTGCTCTTCAACAGCATGATCTCAGTATTCAAGATTTTTATGCTGCCATGTCGGATTTGTGGGATCAATTGGCACTTACTGAATCTGCAGAGTTAAAAGGTTTTGGGCCGTACATTGCTAGACGGGAAGAGCAACGCTTGGTTCAGTTTTTGATGGCACTACGTTCTGACTTTGAGGGCCTACGTGGAACAATCCTTCATCGATCTCCCCTCCCTACTGTTGATTCTGTGGTTCATGAACTGATTACAGAGGAGACTCGTATCAAGTCTCAAGTGGATAAAGGGTCTAAAGTAACTACTACTCCTGTCGTGTTTGCTGCTTCAACTGATCAGTCTAGGCCACCACGTACTCAGACTCGACAATCTCCTAAAGTTGTATTTGATGAGTGTGCATTCTGCAAACAGAAAAATCATTGGAAGGCTCAGTGTCCGTTGTTACTTAACAAGGTCAAACAGCCTCAATCTGGGCAGCAACAGAAATATGGGCAGCAAAAGTATCTGTCACGCCCATCTGGTGCTCCTCCGTGGTCATCTCGTCCTCCACAGTTCGCTGCTGCTGCACCATCTGTAGATGTTGAGTCTGTTAGCACTATGCCACCTTCTGCGTTGGATCCCCAGGTTTTCGAACAGTTCAGACAGTTCTTCGTTTCTAATCCTACGGCCATGTCAGCATCTATGTCTCATTCGGGTTCAGTTTCTTCTAGTACCTCAGGTATTCCTTCCTCCTTGTGGATATTGGATTCTGGTGCGTCTCATCACATGTCCCCTCATTTGTCATCGTTTGGTTCTTTGTCACCCATTTCACCAATCTCTGTTATGTCCGCGAGTGCTGTACCTATGTCAGTCGAGGGTGTTGGTTCTGTTACTACCCCTCACATTGTCCTCTCTGATGTTTATTACATTCCCAAACTTGCTTTAAATCTTGTTTCGGTCAGTCAGTTGTGTAAGGCTGGTAATTGGGTGTTTTTTTTCTGATTCTGTTTGTGTTATACAGGACCAACACACTCAGAGGGTGATTGGGACCGGCCGTAGGTTGGGGGAACTCTATGTCTTGGAGAATCTCAAAGTGTCTGTAGTTGCTGCCTCTAGCATAGATTTATCTTCTTTTCGTTTGAGTCCTTTGTCTTCTCAGTTTTATCTTTGGCATTCCAGATTAGGACATGTGTCAGTTTCACGTTTATGTTTTTTGGTCTCTAGTGGTGCTTTGGGTCATGTGAACACTAGTGATATTTCAGATTGTAGTGGTTGTAAACTGGCAAAATTTTCTGCCTTACCGTTTAATAAAAGTGTGTCTTATTCTGTTGCTCCTTTTGATATTATTCATTCTGATGTATGGGGACCAGCGCCAGTATCCACTAAGGGTGGATCGACCTATTATGTTTCGTTTATAGATGACTATACTCGTTATACCTGGGTGTATCTTATGAAACGCAGATCTGATTTCTTTGGCATTTACAACAACTTTAGAGCCCTTGTTAAAACACAACATTCGGCTGTGATAAAGTGTTTCAGGTGTGACTTAGGGGGTGAATATACCTCTAATGACTTCACTCAATTACTTGCCTCTGATGGTACCATACACCAGTCATCTTGTACCGACACTCCTGAGCAGAACGGTCTGGCAGAAAGAAAACATCGTCATATTGTTGAGACAGCACGCTCTTTACTTTTGTCTGCAGAGGTTCCTAGTATTTTTTGGGGAGAAGCAGTTCTAACTGCTGTATATGTGATTAATCGTATTCCTACTGCATTGACTTCAGGGATGTCTCCGTTTGAGAAACTATATGGTCACCCGCCGAATTATTCTGCATTACGAGTTTTTGGATGTACTTGCTTTGTTCTTCGTCCTCATGTTGAACGAAATAAGTTAGGGTCAAAATCAGCTATATGTGTGTTTTTGGGGTATGGTATTGGACAAAAAGGATATCGTTGCTATGATCCTGTAAGTCAGAAATTATATGTTTCACGACATGTCACTTTTTTGGAACATATTCCTTTTTATTCCATTCCAGCTAAAACCCATGATGTGACAAAGTCAGATATTCGGCTTATTGATCCCTTTGGGATTGACATAGAGGTTCCAGTTCCGGATTCATCCATGCCATCTGGTGTGCCACCTGATAGTGCTTCAGCCTCGCCTGTGCCTGAGTCTGCTCCTTCGACTGTTGAGACTGGAGACCCACCACCTCTGAGGAGGTCTACTCGACCTTGTAAGTCCGCCAAACTGCCAGATTTTTACTATTCTACATATTCAGCCTCATTTGCTTCCTTTATTGCAAACATACATCATTTGTCTGAACCTGAGTCGTATAGAGAGGCTGTGTCTGATCCTCTTTGGCAGAATGCTATGGCTGAGGAACTTGCTGCTCTTCATCATACACATACATGGGATTTGGTTACTCTCCCACCTGGTAAGCATGCGATTGGTTGTCGATGGGTGTATAAGATAAAAACAAAATCTGATGGGTCTGTTGAGCGATACAAGGCAAGACTTGTGGCAAAAGGGTATTCACAACAATATGGTATGGATTATGAGGAGACTTTTTCCCCCGTAGCAAAGATGACGACTGTTCGCACTATGATTGCTGTTGCATCCGTTCGACAGTGGAAGATATTTCAGATGGATGTCAAGAATGCTTTTTTGAATGGTGATCTCCACGCGGAAGTTTATATGACTCCTCCCCCAGGTATTGACCACCAGCCAGGTGAAGTTTGTCGGCTTCGAAAAGCTTTATATGGTCTCAAACAAGCCCCTCGTGCTTGGTTTGAGAAATTCTCCACTGTTATTACTTCCCTTGGATTTGTCCCGAGTAACCATGATTCAGCATTGTTTGTTAGATGTACAAGTGCAGGGCGAATTCTATTGTCCTTATATGTAGATGATATGATTATTACTGGCGATGATCATAGTGGTATTGAGTTATTGAAGCATGATTTGGCTCATCGATTTGCAATGAAGGACTTGGGCTTGCTGCGTTATTTTCTGGGTATTGAGGTGGCTCAGTCTAAGAAAGGGTATCTTCTTTCTCAGACTAAGTATATATCTGACTTGTTTACACGGGCGCGTCTTTCTGACAACAGGACTGTAGATACTCCCCTTGAAATCAATGCACGTTACTCTCCTAGTGATGGTGTTCCATTATCAGATCCGAGTCTTTATCGGACTATTGTGGGTAGTTTGGTTTACCTTACGGTTACTCGTCCAGATATAGCACATGCAGTTCATGTTGTTAGCCAGTTTGTTACTGCTCCTACTTCTGTGCACTGGGGAGCTGTACTTCGTATTCTAAGGTATCTTCGTGGCACTCAGTTTCAGAATCTCTTGTTTCCCTCGACGTCATCTCTCGAGTTGCGAGCCTATAGTGATGCTGATTGGGATGGAGATCGCAATGATCGTAAATCCACCACTGGTTTTTGTGTGTTTCTTGGAGACTCTTTAATCTCGTGGAAGAGCAAGAAACAAGATGTTGTCTCTAGATCTTCCACGGAGGCTGAGTATCGTGCTATGGCTGTGACTACATGTGAGATTATTTGGTTACGTTGGCTTCTTGCAGATATGGGGGTTCACATTTCCATGCCTACTCCCCTGCATTGTGATAACAAAAGTGCGGTACAAATTGCAAAGAATTCTGTCTTCCATGAGCGTACGAAGCACATTGAGATTGATTGTCACTTCACCCGTCATCATTTACAGCTCGGGACCATATCGCTTCCTTTTGTTCCATCGTCTTTGCAGATTGCTGACCTTTTTACGAAGGCTCAGTCGGCATCTCGATTTCGTTTTTTGTGTGACAAACTCTCAATGCTTATTGCTGTTGCATTGTGAGTTTGAGGGGGGATGTTAGCCCATATGTTATTGGGCCTTTAGTTTATGGACCTTTAGGTTATTGGCTATGTATATATAGCCTACTCTTGTTTTAGTTAGTTTTATGCTTTTCAGATTATATTGTAAACCTTAGCTTTTCTTCCCTTCAATAAAGTTCTATTAACACCTATGTCGAGTAGATGTTAAAGCCTATTGTGACATACTGGGTGGGCATAATTGCCTATAGTATTCCTAAATCATAACAAGCATTTATTTGCAATTGTATCCATCACGTATCGCAATTTGATCTGTTTTTTTTATCAAATTCAATTTTCAACCTTATACAATAGTTGTGAGGCTCATATAAAGTTTAAAATTTCAATGAGGTATGAGAAGTTTTAATTCTTTTGATGAGCGTAATCATCAAATGATAAAGGAAAATTTAAGGTGGTATTTCATGTTGTTTAAGAGAAAAATTGACCAATTTCATAATGTTTAAGAGCAAAATTAATCCATTCTTTCTTGTTCTGAAGTAATGATGTTAGGCTTATTTATGCACTTACGTGTCATTATCTATGCACTTTTAGCTTAATTTAAAAAAAAAACTAATATACTTAATGAAGTATAAAGTGTCTATTTATGTATTTTTATGCTAAGTTACATGTTTAGAGTGTTTAAGGTGCATTTGAAACAAGTCAAGAATCAAATGATCAAATAGAGTTTCGAATGAGAAAATTAGTTATGCTAGCTTCAACTATTCTTATTCTAGTGTACTTTGATGAATTCTATTGCATTGTATGAACTAATGTTTGTTATGAGTTGTTTTAAGATATCAACAGAGGGGCTATGGAATCTAGATGAGTCCTACGAACAACCCATAATGACTGAAACAAGTAACAAGTAGACGAGAAGAAGAGAACAAAGATTAATCAAAATTTCATCTTGAGGGGACACCTTTGCGCCACAAACCCTATGGAGTGGGAGGGGCCTTGAGGCGCACTCCCTAGGGAGAGGAACTACTATTTGGGCTATGCGACGCAATGCACAGCAATCCCCTCAAACCGTCTAAAAGTGGTTTTCAACTTGGTTTAAATTGAGGGCAAAGTGGTAACTGCTTATAATTCGCTTGGGACAGCCTATGAACGACCTAAGAGACTATATAACGAGTACTTAGCCACATTTACAAGATGTTTTTGTAATGATACACGTTTGGAGCGAGAAAAAGGCATGAAGGGATACACGTTAGTTTTTTTTCCTTCTACTTTTAGTTTTCTTATAGTTTTACTTATGAATTCATTAATAGTGATTCTTTATATGACTATGAGTGACTAAATACCCCATTTCTAGGGTTGAGGCTACAAACATGATTGTTTAACTTAACACTCAAGCTGGTTAAAGTTGATTATCATATTTGATTGTTCTTATGTTCTTGTACTCCCTATTCTATTAATTCGTGACCTTTAGAAGACATTTATATTTCTTTTGTGAGCCTGAAAGGTGTAACATTAGATTAGAGCGTGGAACATAAGGAATGGATTCATGTCTTTTTTATGAATTAATGATAAGATTCGTGGTTAGGAAAGGAATATGCCTAATTTGCCTTGTTTGGCTCAAATACGGATGGAATATAAATGTGTTTGAATTAGTTTTCACATTTTCGCTTAACGATGTAGTTATGAGGCTAATTTAAATAGACAATTAGAGGAGCAGAAGACCATAATCATGATATTAACCCTATAAATCAACAATCAAGATAAATAACTTAACCAACGAGATTGTATAGCTTTGCATGATGGTTTAAGATGCCTTGACCTTAGAATCCTCCTTCTTATTGTTTCAACCCCAAGCTTATCACTATTGGTATTGTTAGTGCCTTGTTTTACCTTTAAACGTAATGCATTCTTGATTTTGTCACTTGAATAAATAATCAAGAACTCATTTAATCTAGTGAATAGTTAATCGACAAGTTCCTGTGAGTTTGAATCCGACTCTTAAAGAACCATTTTATTACTCGCATGAACACGTACATTTGTGTGTGCGATTGGACCCAACAAGTAACCACAAGTAAGAGTGGTATTCTTAAACTATTATCCAATTAGAGGATATTTTTCATTTAGTTGACTAGTGACAGTAATAATTTTTAGATAAAAAGTATTAAAAAAAATTTAACCTATTTTAAATAGTTGAAAGTTATCGGACCCTTTCCTATTCTATCCGTCACAACTACAAACTTCAGTTTATAATAAACAAAAATAAATTTTATCCAATACATCCTAAATAAAACAAAACAAAAATCCTTAATTAGTTGGGCCTTTGGGCTGTAGGTGACAAAAGAGTTTTAAAATGAGGTGTAGGTGACACAAGTCTTAATTATTAGGTGGAGGTGACAATTACTTTATTATGGATGAAGAAAGTTGGAGAAGTTTGAAAATAATCCACAAGTTTTTAAATTTATACTTTGATCCAAATATTAGTTAATATAACAGAAAGTGGAGGAAAAAAGGCGCGTTTCCGTCTGTTCTTATCCGTTGTTGGTTTTTCTCTCTTCATAATTATTGTTGTTCATTGTTGCTACTACTGCTTTATTCATCATCTTCTACTTTATTATCATCATCTTCTACTTCATTATCAGCTTCATCTTCTTCTTGTCGACCATTGTTGTTGTTGTTACTGCTACTGTTGCTATTTTACCAATTTCTTAGGTCAAATTTTGTTTCGAACATCACCACTTTTCACTTTGACATTACTTCATAGGAGACCTTGGTAAGTCAAATCATGATTTTTAGTTGAATTTTTCATCTGGGTTACAAAGTTACTGCTATTTTTCCAACAATGGATAAAAGTCGATCATGAATCCAACATAAGTGCCCACAATTTAAACAGATCACTCATCTGGTGCATTAGATGAGTAATCTATTGCAACAGAAGATATATCTATTGCATCAGACTGATTATTTATTGCATCAGACTGATTGTCTGTTGCATCAGACTGATTATCTGTTGCATCAGACTGATTAATCTGTTTGGAACAACACAAATCAGCCCCTGCTACAAACCCAATAGATAACCAATATGTTTTGCTATTGCTACTGAATTCAAAATTATTTCTTACGTCCAATCATCGACATGTTTGTTGAGAATATAATAGGAAAAATAAAAATTAAATACTCCCTCCGTCTCAAATTACCCGTCCTAATTTTTCTAATTTGATTTCTCAGTTTACTTTTCTTTTTTTATTAATCAAGAAAAGATTAAAAAAATCCATGTTTTACCCTTTGCATTAATCACTTTTTCTTTAAATTAAAATGTAAACATCATTTAATAGGGGTATTATGGTAAACTAGGCATGTTATTAATTATTTTTCTTAATCAATGTGTCATCTTAATTTGGGACGGGGAGGGTAATTTAAGACGGAGGGAGTTATCTGTTGAAACAGACTAGTTATCTGTTGCAATAGATGAGTAATCTGTTTGGAACAACATAAATCAGCCCCTGCCACAAACCCAACAAATAAATCTTAATCTTACTAGTGCTACTAGATTCAAAATTACTCTTTACGTCCAATCATCGACATGTTTGTTGAGAAGATAATAGACAGAATGAAAATTAAATATGAATTAAAACGGTCGAAGTTGATCAAACATAATTTTTTTATTAAACTAAAACAAATAAAAATACATATACAGACTTAGAAAGAAAGAAGAAAAAAAATAATATAATTATTATTAATAGATTCTTTATCATTATTATTATTATCGCTAGTCGCATCTTCGACAGGCAGCAGCAGTACCCTTCTTATCTTGCGGATCTCCCACAACATCCTTACTCTAACGACGGTCAACTCCCACTGTATATCATGTACCTGCCTCTGCAGTTCCCGTACGTGGTCTCGTAAAATAGAGACATCTCACACTAGATTGCCCTTATCTAGAACACACATAAATTGACAAAAAATGCAAAAACAAAAGTAAAGAAAAGAATCCGAAAGTAATACAACGTATATTTACACAAAAAGCAAGAAAAAATTATCAGAGACAGGGAAAAACAATCAAGTTCTTGAAGAGAAAGTATTGAAGGTGTAATATAAAATACAAAAGCAAGAAATAAATAGATATACAGTAGAATGAAAGAGTAAGGAGGGGCCTATTTATAAAGGAATGAATTTGAATGACTTAGGCAAAAAGGTGCGACTGTTCACCTGCATTTATTAATACTGGTGACTTTTTAGTTACAGTGGAAAGTTGTGACTTGATAAAAAAAATTTCAGTAACTATTTTTTTGAGTTGTAGCAACAGATTATATAGCTGTTGCATCTGGTAAACAAAAGATATAAAATTTGTTGCAACATATATCTTTTTAATAATCATCATATCTTTATCTTTAATCCAAATTTGATGACTTTTTATTATATAAATTAAAAAATAGATTCAAAAACAAAAAGGCGCGACTGTTCACCTCTATTTATTAATACTGGTGACTTTGTGATTACTATGGAAAGTTGTGACCTCATAAGTTCTTTTCAGTGACCATTTTTTGAGTTGTACCAACAGATTATATATCCGTTGCATCAGATAACCCATCTGTGACAACAAATATAAAATTTATTGCAACAAATCTATGATCTGTTGCAACATATATCTTTTTAATAATCATCATATCTTTATCTTTAATCCAAATTTGGTGACTTTCTTATTTATTATATAAATTTAAAAAATAGATTCAAAAATAAAAAGGCACGACGACTGTCCACCTCCATTTATTAATATTGGTGGCTTTTTGATTACTGTGGAAAGTTGTGACTTGATAAGTTCTTTTCAGTAACCATTTTTTAGTTGCAACAGATATACCATTTGTTGCAACAAATCTATAATCTGTTGCATCAGATAATATATCTGTTGCACATATAAGCTATCTTTTTTAATAATCAACATAACTTTAATCCAAATTTGGTGACTTTTATTGTATAAATTAAAAAAACAAATTTAAAAACAAATATGTCAAAGAGTCACGATCAGTTATTAAAATTAAATAACCGTTCTGTTACGGTTATAAATTGTGTTTATCATTTATTTCCTTATTATTTATTTACGAACCATTTTTCATATTAAATAATCGGAAAGTCATGTCTTTTCATCCTCTCAATAACAATAATTTTTTTTTATTAATAACTACCTGTTGCAACATATGATCGATCTGTCGCATCAGATTAACCTCTATTGACATGTTGAGAATAAGGAATAAGCAAGAATGATAATTAAATACTAAATAAGAATTAAAAATTCAAAGTCGACCACCAAACATAGATTTTTGAATCCCTTGGGTAGATCCGATATACAAAAGAAGGAAAATACATACATATGCTAAAAGAAAAAAACATAACCTAATAATTATTACTATTATTATTATTATTATTATCATTATCATTTTAGTATTACTGTCAGTATTGTCAACTGAACAATTTTCATCCGGCAATAGCAGGGCCCTCCTCAGCCTTGCTTCTAAGTTAGCCAAATTCCTCTAGAGTTCATCAAACTACCTTTAAAGTTCCTGCAAGGACTCGATATGAATCTTCTTGTACGAATATGGATTAGCCATATTTGTAAGTATAGTAGAATGAACGAGTAAGGAGGGACCTATTTATAAATGATTGAATTGGAAGGGGTTAGTCAAACAAAAAGCCACGACTGTTTATGTCCCTTAATTAAATAAAACTAGTGACTTTTCAAATATATAAATTAAAAAAATGGATCTTTTAAGTGTATTTCAAAAAAAAAAATTACTTTAAAATAAATCTAACAGATGGGTAATCTGTTACAAAATATATTCCATCTGTCAGATACTTACAACATATTGAAAATCTGTTGTAATAAATGGATATATCAGTTTGCTTTTCCAACAAATGTGGCATCTATTGCAACTTGTTAGTTATCTATTTATTTAATTTAAGCCATAGATGGGCTAGAAAGAATAAGGTGTGTGCAGATAGATCCACTATCATATACGTGTGAGTTAAGTAGTATTACTGATAAGGTCACCGGGAAAACACACACAAAGTACAATATTTTTGTGATTGCAGTTTTTAACTGATTACGTACTGATCATTCAAATAAGATCTTGCATTATACAGTTAAGTTTGATGGGTTTGAATTGATAAGGCTGAGGGCCTCATGAAGATGGTGCAGATACCTTAGTACGAATTACTAGCGGTTGTTGCTTGTGTTTGTGTGTCTCAAGTTTTGAGAAGGGATCAATATTTGGTGTCATTGCAGAGAACCAATAGCGATTGGACTTAACTTTAAGTGTACATTGGACTCTGAAAATACCTTTGAAGCCTCGCACTGCATAAAAAAAGAACAAAAAAACCAATAGAAATTCCCTTGGCCCAAATTTATATGGAAGGGTTTATCGAGAAGATGATTATATGCCAAAAGGAGTCGAAGGAGAATGCCTGAGAGTTAAAGGGGAGTTAATGAAAGACTATATCATTTGAGAGCTAATTGAAGAAGAGACATTGGGTAGAAAGTAACTTCTAGTGAATCTGGCCGATGGAATTATCTTAAAACATAAGAAATCTAAATCAAGTACAAATATAAAAGTGTATTCTGTAGTGTAAATTCATTTGTTGTCTCTCTAAAAGAAAAATAATCCAGATGGACACTTTTCTAGAGAGCTGCGACTAGGTAGTGTGGTCGGGATTATCACCTATATAGAAAATAGCAGAAGACTAAAAAAGCAGCCTTAAGGGCATAGAGGGTAGAAATGGTGTACAGTAAGTCTAGAAAACTTGCGCCAACAGCAACTGCAGTTAAAGAAAGGAATCTAAGCGAAGGCGGAAATTTCTGAATTTTAAATTGCATCGCATGCCTTCTTATTTATGGTTTCGATTAGGTCCACTACCGTTGACCTGATCGGAACCACAAATGTGATTGAAAGAAAAATTGAGTATCATTACTTCCTTAGCAATATGGATTAATTGATTGTGTTTTATAGCCTTAGCATGCTTTTAACATTTCTTGGAGAAGATCAGAGGCTTGCTCTAGTTTGTGAATTTTGATATTCTATATTCAAGTTGGTCGTTGCCGTCTTCGAAGTTGGTATAGAGTTCCTGATCTTTTGTGAGCTCGATCAGGAACACTACCTTCAAAGTTGTGGCATTTAAGATGGCCTTCAGAACACTTTCTTCAGAAGCCTTAAAGGATACATGAAGAGTTGTTGTGTCTGTTTTAGGTCCAAATGTGTTGATGCACACTGAAGATGTGGTACCAACAGTTGAACAACACACTTTTATCGAGTGTTGCTCAATGCAGCTTGCTCAACCAATTTGATAAATTAATAAGCAAAGAGTTACGTAGCATGTGATCTAAATCGACTCTACCAAGCCTATCAAATGTTACGTAACTCCAGGCTCGTTACCCTATCAAAAAAATTTGACCAAGTTAGTGCACAAATTAAACGAGCTCAATCTCTCAGCCTTTCTGTTAATCGCTCTTCTCCAATATAGATGATAAGATATCTGCTATGCAAAAGTCTATACCATCACCAGAAATGCTTACCAGGGCACAAGTCTTCAAAAGGCATCAACAGTAATCTCTCAATATCAAGTGATATTGAGAGATTCCTCGTCATGGCTTCTCAAGATGTTTGCTACGACAAGAATTTCTGCTGATGACAAAATATCTTCCATGCGAAAGTCTACATCGTTAGCAAAAATTCTTGCCAGAGTGAAAGTCTTCAGAAGGCATTATTAGTAATCACTCAACATCAAGGAAGTCTTGTACGAAAGTCTTCAGAAGACAGTCAAAAATAAGGAAGTTTTCAGCAATGACTACACATAATTATGATATCAACAACCTCACTAGATACACTGCTAGTTAAAAAAAGGTAGAAATATTTTCATTTGACTACACCGAATCTTCTGTTGCCAACAGATATAAATATCTGTTTGAAAAATCCCAACAACTCAGTCATCTGTGATAACTGATGCAAATGTTCATTTAATAACTAAATCAGATATGTCATCTGTTACAACAAATATCAATATCTGTGTGAAAATTTCAAATATCTCAATCATCTGTCACAACAGATGCAAATGTCTATTTGATAATTAAATCAGATATGTCATTTATTGTAACAGATATGATTATCTGTTTGAAAATATCCAATAGCTCAATCGTTTATTGCAACAGATTTTATTGCAATTGATTTAGGTGGAACTAGGAATGAATGACTGAGCTCACAAGGTTAACAATAACTTCAGTTGAGTCATGGCATTTGAAAGGTGTTGGTATTGTAATTTATCCTGACCCGAGTCTTCGGTCGATCACTCTGAGTTGAAATGAGTTCTCATTAACTTAATGTTAAAATTAGTAGTACCTAAATTGATTTAGGTGTAACTAGGGATGAATGAATGAGCTTACAGGGTTAATAACAACTTTAATTGATTCATTGCTTTGCATGGTGTTGGTATTGTGTTCATCTCGACCTGAGTCGTCGATCGATCACTCGAAGTTGAAATGAGTTTTCATTACATTAATTTTAAGATTAATAGTACCTAAATTGATTTAGGTAGAACCAGGTATGAATGAATGAGCTCACAGGGTCAACAACAACTTTAATTGAGTCATTGCATTTGCATGGCGTTGGTATTGAGTTCATCCCGATCCGAGTCGTCGATCAATCACTCTGAGTTTAAATGAGTTCTCATTAACTTAATATTAAGATTAATACTACCTAAATTGATTTAGGTGGAACTAGGGATGAATGAATGAGCTCACAGGGTCAACAACAACTTCAATTGAGTCGTTGCATTTGCATGGTCTTGGTATTACGTTCATCCCGACCCGAGTCGTCGATCAATCACTTGAAGTTAAAATAAGTTCTTATTAATTTAATGTTAAGATTAATAGTACCTAAATTGATTTAGTTGGAACTAGGAATGAATGAATGAGCTCACAAGGTCAACAACAACTTTAATTGAGTCATTGCATTTGCATGGTGTTAGTATTGCGTTCATCCCAACTCGAGTCATTAATCAATCACTATAAGTTGAAATGTGTTCTCATTAACTTAATGTTAATATTAATAGTACCTAAATTGATTTAGGTGGAACTAGGGATGAATGAATAAGCTCGCATGGTCAACAACAACTTTAATTGAGTCATTGCATTTGCATGGTGTTGGTATTGCGTTCATCCCGACCCGAGTCATCGATCGATCACTCGGAGTTGAAATGAGTTCTCATTAACTTATTGTTAAGATTAATAGTACCAAAATTTATTTATGTGGAACAAGAAATGAATGAATGAGCTCACAGGGTCAACAACAACTTTAATTGAGTTATTGCATTTGCATAGTGTTGGTATTGCGTTTATCCCTACCCAAGTCATTGATCAATCACTATGAGCTGAAATGAGTTCTCATTAACTTAATGTTAAGATTAATAGTACCTAAATTGATTTAGGTGGAACTAGGGATGAATGACTGAGCCCACAGGGTCAACAACAACTTCAATTGAGTTGTTATATTTGCATAGTATTGGTCGATCGATCACTCAGAGTTAAAATGAGTTATTATGAACTTAATGTTAAGATTAATAGTACCTAAATTGATTTAGGTGAAACTAGGTATGAATGAATGAGTTCACTGGGTCAACAAAAACTTCAATTGAGTTGTTGCATTTGCATGATGTTGATATTGCGTTCATCCCGATCTGAGTCATTGATCAATTACTCGGAGTTGAAATGAGTTCTCATTAACTTAATATTAAGATTAATAGTACCTAAATTGATTTAGGTGGAACTAGGGATGAATGAATGAGCTCACAGGGTCAACAAAAACTTCAATTGAGTCGTTGTATTCGCATGGTGTTGGTATTGCATTCATCCCGACCCGAGTCGTTGATCGATCACTCTGAGTTTAAATGAGTTCTCATTAACTTAATATTTTAAAAACTATATCTTTTGAAATTTTAAAAATTAATTAATATCAATTCGGACCAAATTAACAATTTCAAAACTTGTCATTCTTTTCCAAAATTACAAATCAACCTATGCAAATCATCCATTTGCGGAAAAAACTTTTCCTCATTTCAAAACTCAAGTTCTCACTCCTCTCTCTCTCTTAATAATACAGACAATAACTGCTCAATATATTGTTCAACGCTTCAAAACAGATTGATTTTCTTCCAATTTTCGACCACATAGTTGTTATTTTCGACTTCATTTTCGGTTGTATTTGTTGTTTTCTCTGTCTTCATAGGTAACAGAATTTGAGAAGAGTTCTACATTTGTTATTTATTCTAAAAATTAGGCCTTTTTAGTTAATGATGAATAAGAAGACTTTTAGTTGTATTATCTTTGAGAATGGGTTAGCAATTTTGTGATTTGATGCTAAAAAAGTAGGAAGCACCCGATAAAACCCTAGTTTTTATCTCAATGTTTTGTTGACTGTCGTGGTATTGTTGGATGGTGTTTATGGTGTTGTTGGCGGTTGTTGTTGGTGGTGTCAGTATTTATGTTTTTGGTTGTGGTGTCGGCGGTCTTAGTATTGGTATTGGTGGCATTAGTGGTGGTCTTGGTGGAATTGGTAGTGGAATTGGTTGAAGTGGTGGTGGTCCATCTATTGCAATGGGTGGAAGATCTGTTGGGAGATATTAAATAGGTCTTCAAATAGATTCCTCATCTGTTCCAACTGAAGGGTTATCCGTTGGAGTATTTTTTTTTGTAATGTGGCATAAAATAATTTATTGAAATTTGTCTTACCTTTTTTTTGAAAAATTATGCAGACATCAAATGCAATGTATTTTTTGTTTTTCTATTGTTTGTAGTTAAAAGATGTCTCCCAAAAGAAAAGAAACTAAAAGTGGAGAAAGTGGATCAACTTCTGATAACCAAACAAAAAAGGCTAGAGTATAGATAGATTCAGAGGAACTTCCAGAACAGTATCAGTTAGGGCAAAATAAAGTTGAGGAAAGTGATAACTCCTTCTCACCAATGGGGCATGAAATAATATCAAAATCCCAGCATGATTTTGTCAAAACCATTAGTATTGACAAGTTTTGAGTTGTAATAGTGATGAATAGCCCTAACGCAGTATTTGGTGATCTTATACAAAATGTCAGTTGGGGAAACCTTTTGATTAAATTAGGAGTATTATGAAGAATAAAAACATAGATGAACTTTTTAAGAAGCACTGCTTTGCATACTTTCTCAAGCTTTCTGAGGACCGCACTCTCTACTTCACAATGAGCATGGTATATGGCCTTCTCAAGCATAAGATCAAATATGCGGGGGGTGATAAAGATTCAAAAAAGGGCAAAAAAAAGATGGATGAAGTCCGGATCAACTACTGTGCCATGCCGGTTTGTTTTGGATTGAAAGAGTTTGCCATAGTGACGGGCTTGAGATGCGATCGTCCAGAAGAACGTCTCATCAAGGAAACACCCCACAAAGGGTCCAACAAACGTAAGGTAAAAAAAGATGGGTTGTTGGGCATTGTTGGACCTAAATACAAAGGGGAGAATTTGATGGCGGATCTCGAGAATAAAAACTTACCAAAGCACTAAAGGAAGAAATTGTGCTTAGTTTGGTTTGGCCATTCCATTTTATTGGCAAGAGATGTCAGAAAAGTCATAAAATATGATTTGTTGGCGCTTGCTGATGATTTTGGGAAATTCAACGATTATCCCTGGGATTGACAGCTACTACTTGACTATCTAATATTTACTGACAAAGCTATCCACAAAGACGATCACATTATATGGCTTTGCATGGGCTTTTCTGGTAAAATTGATCACTATTTTTACTCATCCATTAATTTATATTGAATATAGTTATTATAACTTTTTTTTTCTTGCTTCCTTTTTACATTTTTTAGGCTTGGGCATGTGAAGCCATTCCTCCCCCCCGAAAGCAGTTCAAGGATTACCCAGATAAAGTTTCTTATCCAACGATCCTTAGGTGGTTGGCTGCAACAAAGAGCAGCAAAAAATATATTAAAGAGGTTAATCTCGTTAACCCTCTGGATGATGAAGTAAATTTTCTTCCAACTAAAATAATTTGCCTCAAAGAAAGATATTAAAATAGATATTCTATCTGTTGTGATAGATGGATCATCTGTTACAACAGATTACCCATCAGCTGCAACTAGTGCAATAGATGGGTAAATTGTTACGATAGACGATCCATATTTCATAACAGATTAACCATATGTTGCTCTGGTTCTCTGAACTTGACTCAATAGATTAACTATCTGATTCAAATTATGCAACAGATGTGTAATCTGATGCAACATTTTATCATTCTGTTGCAACTTATAGATCAGGTGTTGCGGCAGCTAGATCGTCTGTTGCATAAGTTGGCTGTGTTAATATCCATGTAACCCAACTGACTGCAAATTATTATTACATGATTTAAAAGCCTTCTGTCTTTTTTTTATATGTTGTGCATCCTTGGATCGTGCCTACCGTTATTGAGCTGGGGATAATATTTTTTCTTACTCTGGGTTTTATTAATATAAAAGAAGACCTAATGGTGGAGTTAATAAAGAAGGAATTGGCTGGAGCAACATCCATAAGAAGAGCAGTTAGGTAAGGTCAGCCTAATGTTGAAGCTCTTCACGACCAACCTCAAACTACAACAGATCTGGATGCTTCTTTTGGATTTGTTATTGGTGGAGTTGTTTATGAAGGTGGAAACCATCCTGATACTGCTACTTCTGCTAGTCATGATTATGAGCATATTGGTGCTCAACAAAAAATAAATACTTTTGAAAACACCCCTTACACAGGTCTCTCTCACCCACTGATCCCTCCCACCCTTACAGTGGTCTCTCTCACCCCTCTTCACCCTCATATTCTTATTGCAAATGCAAAGTATGCAAGGATAGAGAGGATAAATTTCTTGAAAAGCAAGAGGCTATTGCTGAAGGTACCAAAGATTTGAAATCCAGGAGGGGTGTCATACCATCCAACAAGGTGAGGGAGCTATGTACTCCTATAGTGGCGGTTAGGAGGAAGAGAAGAAAAATTAAACAAATTCTCTCCATTCTAAAAATAGCAAAAATTGCAACTCCTCTCCTCCAAGAGTTGTTGAAGTTCAGTGGTTGCTGAAGAAGGTGGACATATTCGTGGCACTTCACAACGAGAAGAAGAAGGAATTGTAAAAAATCATGAATGGCAGGACAAAGGTTCAAAAAGAATACACCATGCATTCATTTACCGCCAAAGACTTCACGAATATGACAAATATGCATGAGTGGTACGAGGATAATGTAAGTTTACTTTTGCTAACCTAGCCTTCCAATCTAATCCATGAAGAAGAGTCTACACAGCAGATATATAATCTATTGCAATAACTTTGTATTCTGTTGTAACATAATACACATCTGTTGCATAAGTTGTGTTGGCTGGGTAATCTGTGTACTGATTCAGAGAACCCTCTGCATGGGATTCTTTCCATTGTTTTTTAATTCTTTACAATTACTAACCTATTTAAAAATTGACTTCACCATAGTATGTTGATGAAATTCTCTGCCTCATGATGGACAGGCAATTAGCATACCTGGATGCTTATGATGCTGCCAATAGGATAATGGACCTCAACTTCTACAATAATTTCAAGGATAGGTACGTTGATCTCCATAAGCTAGCTGATTCTGGTGGCCTAGGATTTGATAAGTTAGTTTCTACATTCCAATGGGATGAAAAGGTGATTAAATATGTTAGAGGGAAGAGGCCATATCCATACGGCAAGAGCTGGACCAAGGCAAAGAGAATCCTTGCATCCATGAACATGGAAGTCAAACATTTTCTCGCTGTTGAGATACCACTCTATGAGGGAATGATTAAGGTTTATGACTGCAACTTACCTGTCTTCAGTGAGGACACATTTTAGCCCACATGCAGCCACTCTTGAAGTTATTGCACAAGTTGTTGACGCAGAGTAAGATGATGGATCATTCGTCGGTTGAAGTCTTGATGAAGGAATCATGGGATTTTGAAGGTCAAAAGAAGAACATCCAGCTTCCAAAAAATAAAATTGGTGCAGCGTGTGAGCCGTACTCGCTTGCATACATCTAGTGTTTGCTGACCGACAAAGAAATGACCAATATGTGCGATGCCATTGTGAGAAATATACAATGGGTCTAGGATTATGGGGTACTGACTAAATGGTTGGAGCCCGTTATAAAGAAGAATATGTACAAAGACGGAGAAGAACATGAAAACAATTTTTCATTTCAAGCCACTTCACTTTACATGTAGTGGCAATAATTTTTATACTAGCCAAGTTAAATTTTTATAATGCAACAGATAGTATATCTGTTATAATAGATATAATACATGTTGTGATAGATTGATTATCTGTTGGAATAGATTGGTATTCTATTACATTAATAGATGTTTCCCAGTTTGTTTATCGCAACATATATCCAATCTATTGCAACAGATAATCTATCTGTTGCAACTGATAGGTAATTTGTTGGAAAAATCAAGAAAGTAGGAAGACCTGTTATATAATTTCCAGCAGATGACCTACATATTGCATATCACATTGCAACATATGTCTAAATCTATTTGATAAGATATGTCGTCTGTTGCAATAGATGTATTATCTGTTGTGATATTTGAATCTAGTATTCCATTTCAATTAACATGTCAAAACTAAGGATTAAATTATATTCATAGACAGCATAAAATAAGTTAAAGCCTTCGAAAATTACATGAAATAACTCAACAAATAAATGAAATTTTAAAAAATCATTATGGGTATAAATGATCTACTCTACAAATAAATTAACAAGTTCAACCAAAGAGGATAGGTTATTACATTGACGGACTCAAGCTATAAAGATCTACTCAATATGGACAAGTTGTTCTTCATCCGGTGCTGTGGAATTCGTCTTTGGTAGTTATGGATCTTTAATGTCTCTTGCGTACGGCTTCTGAGCTTTCGCTTCTCTGTATTTCCATAAAAGAGTAGTATATCTTTTGCGGAGTAATCCGGCATCAAGTCCATCATTTGGTACTTGTAATCCATCGCTCAAATACTCGGCGTACGCGATAACAAAAAGACCGCAATCCATGCATTTTAAAAAAATAGATAATCCATATCTTGTCGTTCATGCAAGCATTGTGAAATTTGTGAAATATAACTAAATCTTGACATTTAAACTTACAGGTTACCAATGGTTTATTGAGAAATTCCTTCAACATATTGTAAATCAAATGGATTGTCCATTTTATCTCTGTATGCTTCAATCATTGACCAATCAGTACGAACTTTTGGGTCCAAAAAGCCACTCATATCAAGGTAAGTAGGCAATATTTTGGCCAGCTTTTGTATCTCAGTCGGCGGCCCAGAATGTCTCCTTCGTGACATTGAGTCAAAATCTTTGATGCACCTCTCTTTTAGAACGACGACAGCCAACACCCAATGAAATTCATCACCACAATTGATTGGGATGTACACATCGTTGACCAAATGTCAAGGTAAGCCAGTCAAAATGCTAAAACCTTTGATAGTGTTGATTAAACATTCCTCATTTTGGGAAACTTCCAGCTGTTGTTGACAATACCTATCGTAGGCATTATTGATGTAAATTTTGTACAAATAATTTCTTGTCGTGTATCTATATTGTTCTTGTATTTGCAAATTGGCCTTTTTTCAGAGGTAGTAAAAAATGACATCGATGTGCTGCACATATTATCAAATATTTTGGATTACGTGATGAAAAAATTAATACACAGATGCAATTAAATAAAGTATTAATTAATAGTAATATGTATGACATTTAAACCTAATCATTCCAGCAAGTTTGGGGCTATGACATCAAATATAACCAATTCTTCATTCCAAGATGTGCAACAACAAAAGTCGAACATATCAAAACCAAGAATCAATTTATTCACTTTGTAGAGTTCATCATTTTGTTTTCTACATGATGATTTGTATGTGTTAACGTCACGTTCTTACAACAAGAATCGTATAAACCAATATCTTTAAAAATTGATTTATGTTCCTGCAGGCATGATGCTTTAACATCCCATCGGCAATCCATTCTGAATAGTCATTGATCAACTATGTTAGTTTTTTTGGAGCCCCATCCGAGAGGTTGAACCCTTCAAACGGGTAATTCTTCCATTCTCCCAAACTGACAGACTCCACTTTTAAAGCTTTCATAACTCCAAGGATAGCTGTTAAATGCCTCAAGATCCTCGAAGAGCTTTATTAAACCAACGCTTATGTTGTTGTTAATGTCTCTAGCCCAAAGAATATTATGTACAAACCAAACCAAGCACAATGATTTCTTGTGATTCTTTGAGAGTCCTTTACCTTTCAACGCTTCTATCAAATTTTTATTTTTGAAGCTTGGACCAACAATCGACACCAAATCATCACGATCATTTGACTTGCCTTTGCCTTTTTTGGGTGTGCGGAGTGCTTTTTTTCGGTCAAAGTAGGTATAACTTGAGAAGAAGAAGGAGGATAACATTTTAGTTCGGTAACTATGGCAAACTCCTTCCAACCAAAATAAATAGGCATGCCACAGTAATTTATCCATACCTCATCCATCTTATCTTTGTTTTCATAATAAACCTACACTTGAGAAGATCGTATACCATTTCCATCTGGAAACGAGCTTTGTTGTCCTCCGACTAATCAAGATATTGCCCAAAGCAGCTTTTCCTAAAATAAGCATCCAATTTTTGTTTGCGATGTATTTTTTGAAGGCATCAAAATATTTTCCCATGGCTGACTTAACTACAAAATCACCAGTTAAATCTGTGAACCATCGCACTGCATTCTCATAGGATAACGATCAATGCTGAATAATAAAAATAGATCACTAATCTATTACACCAGGTATTTTATCTGATGTAATATATAACCAACCCGGATGTAATGAGTAAATCGTTTGTTAATAATAAAAATAGATCTCTAATCTGTTGCACCAGGTATTTTATCTAATATAACATATAACCAACCTGGATGCAACGGATGAGTAAACCATTGGAAACCATAAAAATAGATCACTAATCTGTTGCACCAGATAGTTTATCTGTTGCAACATATAATCAACCTGTTGTAAGGATGATTAATCCGTTGTAAACGGTAAAAATAGATCACTAATCTATTGCACCATATAGTTTATCTGGTGCGACATATAACCAACCTGTTGTAATAGATGAGTAATCCATTAGAAAACATAAAAATAGATCACACATCTGTTGCACCAGGTATGTTATCTGTTGCAACATATAACCGACATATTGTAACGGATGAATATACCATTGGAAATAATAAAAATAGATCACTAATATGTTGCACCAGGTATTTTATCTGATGCAACATATAACCAACCGTTGCAATGTATGAGTAAACTGTTAGAAATAATAAAAATAGATCACTAATATGTTGCACCAGGTAGTTTATCTGTTGCAACATATAATCAACTTGTTGTAATGGATGAGTAATCCGTTGGAAACCATAAAAACAGATCACTAATCTATTGCACCAGGTATGTTATCTGTTGCAACATATAACTAACTTGTTACAACGGATGAGTAAACCATTGGAAATAATAAAAACAGATCACTGATCTGTTAAAACATATCACTTATCTGTTGCAACATGAGTTATCTATTAGATTAATATTGTTTAGATTTCTTCCAAACAAAAGAGTCGTCTATCGCAACAGATGGATGATCTATTAGATTGTTCATCTATTGCATCGGATTTTTATAGTTGCATCAGATTTTAATCTGTTGTATCAGATATTTTCATCTGTTAATATCAACTGTGACCAAAAATCACCAATAAATTGGAATCAACAGTACAACAACAACAAGAAGAAATACCAAAAATTAGTGTTTTATTTAGTCCACATTTCTATACTAGAAGAGTAGTTGGCTCAAGTTCCTTTGTTTCTTTATAATTTTTACCTGCGAAAAAGGAAATGGGACGACAAAGAACTAGAAGTTATTATCGTCAAAGAAGTCTTTACATCGAATGACGGATGAAAGTCGAAAGGAAACTCGCCCGACTATTTTTCGCTGGAGGTTGAAGTCACTGAGGATGGAAGGGTGAATTTTGCAGAACTGTTGGTTGGAAGAGAATTGATTGAAGCTGTCGAGAGAGAGAAAGGAGAGAGACTAGTTGATTTGAATTGAAGAGGGGTGTGGGTTGATTTGTATTTTTGAAAAGATTAGAAGGTTTTGAAAATATTAATCAAGTCCATAATTAACTTAATCAAGTTTCCTAATGATATTTGACCATTTAAGTTGGTCAATGTCACGAATCCTTCATTCAAGACTTAAAAGACACCTTTCCTTCAATTTTCTCCATATTTATTTACTTATAATTTGGTTGATCATAAATAGGTTTGCTGTATTATATGCCATAATAGGTTAATTGGACATCAATTAAAATGCAATTTTATTTTTAAAATTTTTTATCATCATATATTATGATTTGAGAAAAAATTTGTTCGTTTGTAAGTAATTTTCATCTTTTATGTATTATTTTTTTCTTTCTCTCCCCCTTTTTCCATAATTGTTTAGTATATGAACTTAACGATCCTTTATTTAGTCATGAAAGACGAGAAAATTGAAGAAAAACTGTCTTTTAAGTCTTGAATGAAGGATTGATGACATTGACCAACAGATAGGGTCAAACATCGTTAGGAAACTTGATTAAGTTAATTGTGGACTTGATTAATATTTCTAAAACTTTCTAATCTTTTCAAAAATACAAATCAATCCAACCCACACCCCTCTTTAATTTAAATCAACCACTCTCTCTCTCTCTCTCCAGCTTCTCTCAACTCTCTTCCAACCAACAGTTTTGCAAAATTTCTCCCTTTAACCTCCAGCGACAAATAGTCAGGCGAGTTCCTTTTCGACTTTCAACCGTCAATCGACGTGAAGACTTCTTCGACGACAATAACTTTGAGTTCTTCGTCGTCCCATTTCCCCTTTCACAAGTAAAAAATTATAAAGAAATAGAGGAACTTGAGCCAACTACTCTTCTAGTATTGAAATGTGGACTGAATAAAACTCTAATTTTTGGAATTTCTTCTTCTTGTTGTCGTACTATTGATTCAAATTTATTGGTAATTTTTGGCCACAGTTGATGTTTTTAGTGTGTGTGTGAGTATGATGTGTTGGTATTGCTGGGTTGATTTGTTGTTTATCTTGGTAAAAATGGTATTGCAACAGATGAAACATCTGATGTAATAGATGAAACACATGATGCAACAAATGAAAATTTGATGCAACATATGAAAATCTGATGCAACAGATGAAAATCTGATGCAACAGGTGAACAATCTAACAGATCATTCATCTGTTGCAACAGATGACTCTTCTATTTGGAAGAAATCTAAAAAATATTGATCCAACAGATAACTGATTAGTGATCTATTTTTATTCTTTCCAATGGTTTACTTTTCATTTTGCATCAGATTAGTATTGTTTTATTCTTTCCAATAGTTTACTCATCCGTTGCAATAGGTCGGTTATATGTTGCAATAGATAACATACCTGGTACAACAGATTAGTGATCCATTTTTATTCTTTCCAATGGTTTACTCATCCGTTGCAACAGGTCTTATATATTGTAACAGATAAAATACCTGGGGCAATAGATTAGTGATCTATTTTTATGGTTTCCAACAGATTACTCATCCGTTACAACAGGTCAGTTATATATTGCATCAGATAAAATACCAGGTGCAACAGATTAGTGTTGTTTTTATGGTTCCAAGATTACTCATCCATTGCAATAGGTTAGTTATATGTTGTAACAGATAACATACCTGGCGCAACAACTTAGTTGTCTGTTGGAACTATTACATTACTGTTATGCATTAATCAATTATAATCTATGATATATTCTCGTTAATTTAAGATAACATGACTCCCAAAAGAAAAGAAATTGAATCAATTCCAAGTAAAGGAACAAGTGCAGCAACTCAGCTACATCCACCACTCTATGAGCTTGCTTTACAATCATTATCTCAATTAGTAGCAGAAGATAATGAACACAGGGAGAAGAAATCTTTCAAAAGAGATGATCCAAACGATAATAGCCCTTCCGACAAAGAGTTGGTCAAAACCTTTAGTATTGATCATTATCCTGTGAGAATGCAGTGCGATAGTGCCACAGATTTAACGGGTGATCTCGTGATAAAGTCAGTCATGGGAAAATCTTTCGAAACCGTCAGAAAAATACTTCGAGAACAAAAATTAGATTCTTATTTCAGGGAAAGCTTCTTTGGGCAATATCTTGATTTTTCAGAGGACAACAATGCTCATTTTCAGATGAAAATGGTATATGATCTTCTCAAGCACAGGTTTATATATGAAAACAAAGATAAGATGGATGAGGCATGGATAAATTACTGTGGCATGCCTGTTTATTTTGATTGGAAGGTGTTTGCCATAGTTACCAGAATAAAATGTTATCCTCATTCTCCTTCTCAAGTTATACCTACTCTGACCCAAAATAAAGCACCTTGCACACCCAACAAAAAAAAAGGCAAGTCGAGTGATCGTTATGATCTGGTGTCCATTGTTGGTCCAAGCTTCAAAAACAAAAATCTGGTAGAAGCATTGAAAGGTAAAGGACTTTCAAAGAAGCACAAAAAATCATTGTTCTTGGTTTGGTTTGTACATAATGTTCTTTGGGCGAGAGACGTTAACAACAATATAAGCCTCAGTTTAATAAATCTCTTTAAGAATCTTGAGGCATTTAACAGCTATCCTTGGGGTTATGAAAGCTTCAAAATGACTGTTGAATATTTTTTGACTCCGTTAATGCCAAAAACAGTCAACTTATATGGCTTTCCATGGGCCTTCATGGTAAATATTTCTTTTATCATGATATGATTTATCATTTTTTATTGAATAATGCTTTTGATTTATTGTCGTTATGTTATAGGCTTGGGCATTTGAAGTCATTCCTTATTTGAGACAACAAGTGAACTACCAGGAAGAAATTTCCTATCCAAGAATTTTGAGATGGTTGTCAGCCAAAACCGATAAAAATGTAAAATTTCTTGATCTTTTCAATCCTCCCAAGGAAGTCGTAAGTCCAATTCTAATCAAGTTTTTGTTTTAATTTATGATTAAATGATTTCATCATCATTCTTAATATATGTACCAATTTATTTTAGATTGTCCATCCGTGGCTTGTTCCGACCAACCGAGAGTTAGAGATGCCATTTTTTCTTACTTTACGGTCTGTGCAAACTTTATTTGACCCTAAGGTCATTGATAGAATAAAAATAGAATTGTTTGGAGCAACAACCATCACAAGAAAAATAATTTTGGAGGGTGGGGCTAATGATGCTCCTCTTACGGTTTTTGAAACAACAAGCCATTATGATTATGAACATAATGGTTGTACAGATTTTTCTCCAGATTTTGCCGTATCTAGCGAATCTTATTCATGCAAATTTCAAGACTGCAAGAAGAAACACGATGGAGTGACTAATGCTATTAATGCACTAACCACTTCTGTAAAGGAAATAATATCTAAGAGGGGTGTCTTCCATCAAAGGGAATTTCATATCCAGACACTCCACTAGAGATCAAGGAGGCTAAGAGGAGAAGGAAAGACACTTCCAAGGCATCATCAATCATTAAAAAAAAGTAAGATTGCAACGCCTCTGTCTTTGTCTTGCACCGATGTTCAGTGTGCAAGGGCCACAGAAGAGCAGCATGAGTTGAAGAAGGTGATGTACATCATCTATTTTATAAAACAAACCGGCACATATCTATTTCAATAGATGATACATCTGCTGACAATTATCAAACAGATATATACATCTATTGCAACTGTTAGCTAACCTGTTGCATCAGATTCGTTATCTATTTCAACAGATGAGTCTTTTATTGCAACAGATAGGTCATCTGTTTGAAATTATCATACTGCTCTGATTTACCTGTTTGAATTTATCCCAATAGATAATCCATCTAATGTAACATAAGACTCATCTATTGCAACAGATGAAAAATCTGTTGTATATCTCTACTTAGCATTAATAATTCTGGCTTTCCAGGTGGATGTCACAGCTACTACCGAAGAGCATAATATCATATTTGATAATCCATCAACTGCTTCCAAAGATGAAGAAAAAGTGGAGCCTGTTAGTTTGGGAGAACGGAAGAATTACCCATTTGAAGGGTTCAACATCTCGAACAAGGCTCTAAAAAAACTAACACAGTTAATCAACGACTATTCAGAATGGATTGCCGATAGGCTATTAAAGCATCATGCCGGCAGGTACATAAATTAATTTTATGAATATTGGTTTATACAATTCTTGTTGTAAGAACCTGGTATTAACACATATAAATCATCATGTAGAAAACAAAATGACGAGCGCTACAAAGTGAATGAATCGAGTCTTAGTTTTGATATGTTCGACTTTGTTGTTGCACATCCCGAAATGAAGAATTGGTTCTATTTGATGTCACAACCCCAAATTTGCGGGAATGATGAGGTTTAAATGCCATACATATTACTATTAATTAATACTTTATTTAATTGCATCTGCATATTAATTTTTTCATCACGTAATCCAAAATATTTGATAATATGTCCAGCACATCGACGTTATTTTTTACTACCCTCGAAAGAAGGCCAAGTCGCAAACATAAGAACAATACAGATATATAACAAGTAATTGTTTGTACAAAGTTTACATCAATAATGCCTACGATAGGCATTGTCAACAACAACCAAAAGTTTCTCAAAATGAGGAATGCTTAATCAACATCATCAAAGGTTTTAGTATTCCGGATGGCTTACCTTGGCATTTGGTCGATGAAGTGTACATCCCAATCAATTGTGGTGATAAATTTCATTGGGTGTTGGCTGTCGTTATTCTAAAAGAGAGGCGCATCCGAGTTTATGACTCGATGTCGCGAAAGAGACATTTCGGGCCGTCGTCTGAGATACAAAAGCTGGCCAAAATATTGCCTACTTACCTTGATATGAGTTACTTTTTGGACCAAAAGGTTCATATTGATTGGTCGACGATTGAAGCATACCGGAATAAAATGGCTAATCCATTTGATGTACAATGTGTTGAAGGAATTGCTTAACAAACCATTGGTATCCTGTAAGTTTAAGTGTCAAGATTTAGTTTCATTTCATAAATTTCACAACGCTTGCATGAACTGCAAGATATGGATTATCTATTTTTTATAACACAGGGATTGCGGTCCTTTTGTTGCCGCCTATGCTGAGTATTTGAGCGATAGATTAAAAGTACCAAATGATGGACTTAATGCCGAATTACTTTTCAAAAGATATGCTTCTCTTTCATAGAAATATGGAGAAGCGAAAGCTCAGAAGCCATACGCAACTGACGTTAAAGATCCAGGATGACCAAAGCCGAATTCCATAGAATCGGATGAAGAACAACTTATCCATATTGATTAGATCTTTATAGCTTGAGTCCGTCAATGTAATAATTTATCTTCCTTTCTTTAACTTGTTAATTTATTTGTAGAGTAGATCGTTTGTACTTATAATAATTTTTTTACATTTCATTTATTTGTTGAGTTATTTCATGTAATTTTCGAAGGCTTCGATTTATTTTAATCTGTCTATGAATATAATTAGTCCTTAATTTTGAACATGTTAATTGAAATGGAGTACTAGATTTAAATATCGCAACAGATAATACATCTACTGCAACAGACGACATATCTTATCAGACAGATTTATACATATGTTGCAACATGAGATGCAACACGTAGGTCATCTGCTGGAAATTATATAACAGGTCTTTCTACTTTTTTTATTTGCTCTAACAGATTACCGATCAGTTGCAACAGATAAGTTATATGTTGCAATAGATCGTATATCTGTTGCGACAGATAGATTGGGAACATCTGTATAACGCAACAGATGACCAACCTATTCCAATAGATAATCAATCTATCAAAATAGGTACTATATCTGTTATGACAGATATAAAATCTGTTGCATTATAAAAATTCAACTTGGCCTGACATAAAAATTATTGTCACTACATGTAAAGTGAATTGGCTTGAAATGAAAATTTGTTATCGTGTTCGTCTCTGTCTTTGTACATGTTCTTTTTTATATACGGGCTCCAACCATTTAGTTAGTACCCCATTTTCCCAGACCCATTGTATCTTTTCGACAATGGTGTCGCACGCACCGGTCATTTGTGTGTCAGTCAGCAAACACTCGATGTATGCAAGCGAGTATGGTCCACATGCGACACCGGTTGTATTTCTTAGGAGATGGATGTTCTTATTTTGACCTTTAAAATCCCATGATTCCTTCTCCAAGACTTCAGCCGATAAATGATCCATCAACTTACTCTGCGTCAATAATTTGGGCAACAACTTCAAGAGTGGCTTTATGTGGGTTAGAAATGTCTTCTCGCTGAAGACAGGTAAGTTGCAGTCATAAACCTTAATATTTCCCTCGTATAGTAGTATCTCAACAGTGAGAAAATGTGTGACATCCACGTTCATGACTGCAGGGATTCGCTTTGCCTTGGTCTAGCTCTTGCCATATGGATATGGCCTCTTCCCTCTAACATATTTAATCGCTTCTTCATCCCATTGGAAAGTAGAAAATAACTAATCAAATCCTGGGCCACCGGATTCAGCTATCTTACAGAGTTTAGCATATCTATCCTTGAAATTATGGTAGAAGTTGAGGTCCATTATCCTATCGGCAACATCATAAGCATCCGGGTACGCTAATTGCCTGCCCCTCCTGAGGCAGAGAATTTCATCAACATACTGTGGTATAAGAAGAAAATTTTTAAATAGATTAGTAATTATAAAGAATAAAAACACAGTCGAAAGAATCCAATGAAGGGGGTTCTCTGAATCAGTTCACAGATTACCCAGCCAAATGCAACTTATACAACAGATGTGTATTATGTTGCAACAGAATACCAAGCTTTTACGACAGATTACATATCTGCTGCGTAGATTCTTCTTCATGGAGTAGATTGGAAGGGTAGTTTAGCAAAAGTAAACTTACCTTGTCCTTGTACCACATGCACATATTTGTCATATTCGAGAAGTTTTTGGCGGTAAATGAATACATGGTGTATTCTTTTTGAACCTTCATCTTGATGAATTCTTCCATTTCCTTCTTCTCCTTGCCAAGCATCGCGAATATGTCCATGTTTTTCAGCGGCCCCTGGACTTCAACAACTATTGGAGCAAGGAGAGTTGCAATTTTTGCTAATTTCAAAACGGAGAAAATTTGTCTAATTTTTCTTCTTTTACTCCTAACCTCCACTGTAGAAGTGCATGGCTCCCTCACCTCATTGGATGGTATGACACCCCTCCTGGATTTCAACTCCTCGGCAGCTTCAGCAATAGCCTCTAGCTTTTTAAGGAGTTTATCCTCTCTGATCTTGCACACTTTTAATTTGTAATGAGAACATGAGGGTGAGAAGGGATGAGAGGGACTACTGTAAGGGTGGGAAGGACCGGTATAGGGGTGAGAGAGAGGACCTGTGCAAGGGATGTTTTTGAACATATTTATTTTTTGCTGAGCACCAACACGCTCATAATCACGACTGGCAGCAGAAGCAGCAGCAGGATGGATGCCACCATCACAAACAACTTAACCAGTAACACCCCCAGAAGAAGCACCCAGATCTGTTGTAGTTTGAGGTTGGTCATGAAGAGCTTCAAAATTAGGCTGACCTTGCCTAACTGCCCTTCTTATGGATGTTAATCCATCTAATTCCTTCTTTATTAAATCCATCGCTGGGTCTTCTTTTGTATCAACAAGACCCGAAGTAAGAAAAGAAGTCATCCCCAACTCATCAATGGTAGGTACGATCTAAGGATGCACAACTAATAAAAAAATAACAGGAGGAATTTAAATCATATAATAATAATTTGCAGTCAGTTGGGTTACATGGGGCTCGGGTTATGTTAACACAGCCAACTTATGCAACAGAAGATGTAGCTACAGCAACAGCTAATTTGTATGTCAAAACAGATTGATAATATGTTGCATCAGATTACCCATCTGTTGTATAATTTGTAGTAGATGGGTAATAAATTGAGTAGGGTTCAGAGACAAGAGCAACATATGGTTAATCTGTTGTGAAATATGGATCGTTTATCGCAATATATTACCCATCTGTTGCACCAGTTGCAGTTGATGGGTAATTTATTGCAACAGACGATCCATCTATCGTAATAGATGGAACATCTGTTTCAATATCTTTCTTTGAGGCAAATTATTTTAGTTGAAAGAAGACGTACAACATTATCTGAAGGGTTAAAGAGATCAACCTCGTCAATATTTTTTTGCTACTCTTTACTGCAGCCAACTACCTAAGGATCCTTGGATAAGAAACCTTATCCGGGTAATCCTTGAAATGCTTTCGGAGGGAAGGAATGACTTCACATGCCCAAGCCTAAAAATTGTAAACAGAAAGCAAGCAAAAAAAAATCACAAGTATATTCAATATAAATTAATGAATGAGTAAAAATAGTGATCAATTTTACCATGAAAGCCCAAGGAAAGCCATATAATATGGTCGTCTTTGGCTTTAGCTCTTTCAGTAAATATTTGACAGTCAATTAGTAGCTATCGTATCCCTAGGGATAATCATTAAATTTCTCAAAATCATCACCGAGTGCCAACAAATCATGTTCGATGACTTTTCTGACATCTCTTGCCAATAAAACGGAATGGACAAACCAAACTAAGCATAGTTTCTCCCTGTAGTGCTTTGGTATGTATCAAACCCTCTACTTTGTAGCTAGGTCTAACAATGCCCAACAAACCATCTTTTTTTACCTTGCATTTGTTATACCCTTTATGGGGTGTTTTATTGATGGGAGGTTCTTCTGGACGATCGCATATCAAGCCCATCACAATGGCAAACTCTTTCAATCCAAAACAAACCAGTATGCCACAGTAGTTGATCCAGACTTCATCCATCTTTTTTCTGTCCTCCTTCGAACCTCCATCATCCTTCGCATACTTGATCCTTCACTTGAGAAGGTCATATACCATGATTATTGAGAAATGAAGAGGGTGGGCCCAGACAGCTCAAGCAAGTGTGCAAAGCAGCTCTTCTTAAAAAGTCTATCTATGTTTTCATTCTTCATAATACTCCTAAGTTCGTCAAAAGGTTTCCCCAACTGACATTTAAGTACAAGATTACCAAATACTACTTTAGGGCTATTCATCGGCATCGCAACTCGAAACTTGTCAATACTAATGGTTTTGACAGAATTATGCTAGAATTTTTATATTATTTCACGCCCTATTGGTGAGGAGGAGTTATCACTTTCCTTGGCTTCATTTTACCCTAACTAAGATTGTTCTGGAAGTTCCTCTGAATCTATCTGTACTCTAGCCTTTTTTGTTTGGTGATCGAAATTTGATCTACTTTCAGTTTCTTTTCCTTTGGGAGACATCTTTTAACTACAAACAAAAAAAAAACAAAAAATACATTGCATTTGATGTCTGCATAATTTTTTTTTTAAAAGGTGTGACAAATTTCAATAAATTATTCTTACCACATAACCAAAAAAAATACTCCAAAGGACAACCCATCAGTTGGAACAGATGGGGAACCCGAATCTGTTTGAAGACCTATTTAATATCTCCCAATAGTTGCAACAGGTGGACAAATTTTAATAAATTATTCTACGCCACATTATAAGAAAATACTCAAACGGATAACCTATCAGTTGGAACAGATGGGGAATCTGTTTGAAGACCTATTTAATATCTCCCAATAGATCTTCCACCAGTTGTAACAGATGGACCAACACCACCATAACCAATTCCACCACCAATGCCACCAAGATTACCACTAATGCCACCAATACCAACACCAAGACCACCGCCAAAAAGCACAAATACCAACACCACCAACAACAGCTACCAACAATACCAAAAACACCATCCAATAATACCATGACAATCAAAAAATACTGAGAGAAAAACTAGGATTTTCTTGGGTGCTTCCTACTTTTTTAGAATCAAAACTCAAAATTATTAACCCATTCTCGAAGATAATACAATTAAAAGTCTTATTTTTCATCATTAACTAAAAAGCCCTATTTTTTAGAATAAAAAAAAAATATAGAACTCTTCTCGAACTTTGTTACCTGCGACGACAGAAAAAATGACGGATACAAGCGGAAATGAAGTCAAAAAACAACAACTATATGTAGTCGTAAATGGGAAGAAAATCGGCCTATTTTGAAGTGTTGAGCAATATTTTGAGTAGTTGTTATTTGTATTGTTGAGAGAAAGAGGAGACCTCGAGAGAGAGATAGAGAGAGAAAGAGAGAGAGAGAGAGAAGAGCGAGAACTTAAGATTTGAAATGAAAAGTTTTTTGCGCAAATAGATGATTTGTATGGGTTGATTTGTAATTTTGGAAAAGAATGACAAGTTTTGAAATTGCTAATTTGGTCCGAATTGATCTTAATTAATTTTAAAAAATTTAAAATATATAGTTTTTAAAACAATGAGTTGATGAGAACTCATTTCAACTCAAGAGTGATCGATCGATGACTCGGGTCGGGATGAACGCAATACCAACGCCATGCAATTACAAAGACTCGATTGGATTTTTAGTTGACTCTGCAAGCTCATTCATTCATCCCTAGTTCCATCTAAATAAACTTAGGTACTAACACTACCCTAACATTGAGTTGATGAGAACTCATTTCAACTTAGATTGATTGATCGATGACTCGGGTCGGGATGAATGCAATACCAATGCCATGCAATTGCAAGGACTTGATTAGATTTATAGTTGACCCTGAGAGCTCACTCATTCATCCCTAGTTCCACCTAAATCAACTTAGGTACTATCACTATCCTAACATTGAGTTGATGAGAACTTATTTCAACTCATAGTGATCGATGACGACTCGGGTCGAGATGAACGCAATACTAATGTCATGTAATTGCAAAGACTTGATTGGATTTGTAATTGACCCTGCGAGCTGATTCATTCATCCCTAGTTATAACTAAATCAAATTAGGTACTATCACTATCCTAACATTGAGTTTATGAGAACTCATTTCAACTTAGAGTGATCGATCGATGACTCGGGTCGGGATAAACGTAATACCAATGCCATGCAATTGCAAGAACTCGATTGGATTTTTAGTTGACCCTGTGAGCTCATTAATTCATCCCTAGTTCCATCTAAATCAACTTAGGTACTATAAATATCCTAACATTGAGTTGATGAGAACTCATTTTAACTCAGAGTGATCGATCGACAAGTCGGGTCGGGATGAATGCAATACCAATGCCATGCAATTGCAAAAACTCGATTAGATTTATAGTTGACCCTAAGAGCTCATTCATTCATCCCTAGTTCCACCTAAATCAACTTAGGTACTATTACTATCCTAACATTGAGTTGATGAGAACTTATTTCAACTCAGAGTGATAGATCAATGATTCAGGTCGGGATGAACGCAATACCAACGCCATGCAATTACAAAGAATCGATTGGATTTAAAGTTGACCCTATGAGCTCATTCATTCATCCCTAGTTCCACATAAATCAAATTATGTACTATCACTATCCTAACATTAAGTTGATGAGAACTCATTTTAACTCAGAGTGATTGATCGATAACTCGGGCTGGGATGAATGCAATGCCAACGCCATGCAATTACAAAGACTCGATTGGATTTGTAATTGACCCTGCGAGCTCATTCATTCATCCCTAGTTATACCTAAATCAATTACAATGAAATTTGTTACAACAAACGACTGAGTTGTTGAAAATTTTCAAACAAGTATTCATATTTGTTGCAACTGATGACATAACTGATTTAAATATCAAATAGACATTTGCATCTGTTGTGACAAATGACTGGGCTATTGGAAATTTTCAAACAGATATTTATATCTGTTGTAACAGATGACATATCTGATTTAATTAATTATCAAATAGACATTTTCATCTGTTGTCACAGATGACTGAGCTGTTGGAATTTTTAAATAGATATTTATATCTGTTGTAATAGATGACTGAGCTATTCGGATTTCTAAAGAGATATTTATATATGTTTAACAGATGACATATCTGTTTAAATTTTTTTTTTCTCTTTTAATTTTAAAGCAAGCTTTTGGTCCGAGTAGATAATATCAAGTAGTAGTACTTACATTTAAAGGTGGTAAAAAATGCTTCTTGGATATCTCAAAAGTGAGTCCATTGAGCAGTCTTGTCTTGTCTTTTCAATGTCACTAGTCTTAGTCTTCCTCGTGCCCCTCAAATTATTAATGAAATTAATTAATATTAATTAGTGAATATTGAAAACCCCCATGTCTACGTACACAATACATCTATAGAAATCTTCCTTCAACTGTAGTTTATTTTATTCAACTCTCTCATCTTTTTCTTTCTCTCCTCTTTAGGGTCATAACCTTTTTTCTCTCTTTTCTCTTCTCTTCTCATAAAGATCTTTTCGGATCTAAACCGATCCATATCTTTCCTCGACTGCAATTTTTGTTTTGATCCCCTTTTTTATATTAAGGTATGGTTCACTATTGCTCTTTCATTCTCGTCTTCTTCTTTCCAAGTTATTTACATCTATTTTTTTATTTAATTACTATTTACCCATATCATATTTATTAAAAAATTTGAACGAACTTTTAAGTGTTGAATAAACAAATTGAGAATTTTTATTATAATATGCGAAAAAAGTCATATGTTGGGAAAAGTTTAAAAGCCTTGTTGGTAGTATCATTTTTTTATGTATTTTATTTGTTTCTTTATTGTTGATGCAGTTATTAATATTGTTGGTGGGGTTGACATTGTTGGAACTTATGGTGTGTTGTTGTTGATGGTTCTGGAATAAAGGATTTCTTTGTTATTGATGATGTTGTTGGAACAAATGTTGTTGTTTCTTTGTTGTTGATGTTTATGTTGTTATTGATGTTGCAACAGATGGAGAAACTGTTGGAACAAATCAAACCACCAGAAAGGCTGGTTTGATGTATTCCATCATATTCCATATCTGTTGCAATAAACTCCACATCTGTTGCAACATACTTTACATCTATTGCAATAGACTCCACATCTGATGCAACAGATGGATAATGTTCTTTTTGTTACCTCAATTTTTTCCTCTTCTTTGTAGATATAAGGAACTAACAGTAGATTAACTTTTTTCGGACTATCGCAAGAGGCTGCAATAAAGATGGGTTCGAAGGAATAAGCTGCTTGCAGATAGAACCACTTCATATGTGGGAGGTATGTATTACTGATAATGTTATTGTGGAAACACACATAGAGTGCACTGATTTTGTGAATGTTTTTTTTACTGATTAGTCATAGATCGTTCAAACAAGATGTCTATAATTTTACAGTTAAGATTAGTAGGTCCGAACTGATAAGGCTGATGGACCATGAATATGGTTTTGATACCCTGTTAAGATTTAATGTCGGTTGTTGCTCATGTTTATTTGTCAAGCATTGTGAAGAGATCTAGTTTTGGTGTCATTGTAAAGAGATTCAATAGCAATTGGACTAACTTTTAGGGTGCATTAGACCCTTAGAGGGCCTTCGAAGCTTAGCACTGCATCTAATAAGAACAGAAAACCAATATAGTTATTGCCCTGGCCAAAATTTATATGGTTGGGTTGCTCTCTCGGGGTAATGATTTTATGCCAGAAGGTGCGGTATGAGAATACCTTTGAGAGAAAATAAGTGGTAGATGGAAGACTATATCATCTAAGAGCTAATTGAAGAAGAGACACAGGGTAGAAAGTAACTTCTAGCGAATTTGGCTGATGGAATTATCTTAACAGATGTGAAATGTAAATCAAAAGCAAATATAAAAGTGTATTCGATAATGTAATTTTATCTGTTGTGTCTCTGAAAGAAAAATAATGTAGATGGACACTTTTTTATGGAGCTACGTGGTCCAGATTATCACCTAGGTAGAAAATAGGAGAAGACCAATAAAGCAGCATCATGGGCATCGAGGGTTGCAATGATGTTCAGCGAGTCTAGAAAACTTACGCCGACAACAACTGCAGTTAAAATAAGGAATCTAAGCGAAGGCAGCAATTTTTGAATTTTAAATTTCATCCCATACCTTCTTGTTTGTGTTTTCGATCAGGTCCAGTGTTCGTTGACCTGATCGGAACCACAAACGAGATTAAAAGGCAAATAGAGTATCGTTGCTTCCTTAGAAATATGGTTATAATTGATTGTGTTTTCTTTCCTTGACATGCTTTCAACATTCCTTGGAGAAGATTATATGCTTGTTGTAGTATGTGAATCCCAATAATTTTCAAACTTACCTCCAGCTTACTGATTCTGTATTCAAGTTGGTTGTTGTCAGCTTCGAAGTTGGTAAGGAGTTCCTAGTCTCTTGTGAGCTGGATTAGGAACACTACCTTCAAAGTTGTGGCATTCTAGAAGCCCTTCAAAATACTTTCTTCAGAAGCCTTAAAGGATACATAGAGGATCACTGTGTTTGTTTTAGATCAAAATGTGTTGATGCACGTTGAAAATATAGTCCTAATAGTTGAACAATACACTTTTATCAAAACAACACACTTTTATCAAGCGTTGCTCCATGCATCTTGCTCAACCAATTTGATAAATTAGTAATCATGGAGTTACGTAGCGTGTGATCTAAACCGGCTCTACCAAGCCTATCAAACATTACATAACTCCGAGCTCATTATCCTATCAAAAAAATATGACCGAGTTAGTGCACAAATCGAATGAGCTCAATCTCTCAGCCTTTCTGTTGATTGCTCTTATCTAATATAGATGACAAGATATCTTCTATTCAAAAGTCTACACCGTCGCCATACATGCTTGCCTGGGAGTAATTCTTCTGAAGTTATCTGTTGATGTCTTCTGAAGAATTAATCCCAGGAAAGCATGTCTGGCGATGGTGTAGACTTTTATATAGTAGATATTTTGTCATCTATATTGGAGAAGAGTGATCAGCAGAAAGGCTGACATATTGGGCTTGTTTGATTTGTGCACTAACTCGGGCATGTATTTTTTATAGGGTAATGAGCTCGGAGTTACGTAACATTTGATAGGCTTGGTAGAGCCGATTTAGATCACATTCTATGTAACTCCATGCTTACTAATTTATAAAATTGGTTGAGCAATATACATGGAGCAATGCTCAATAAAAGTGTGTTGTTCAACTGTTGGGACCACATCTTCAACGTGCATCAACATATTTTGACCTAAAACGAACACAGCGACCCTCCATGTATCCTTTAAATCTTCTAAAGAAAGTGTTCTGAAGGGATTCTAGAATGCCACAACTTTGAAGGCAGCATTCCTGATCGAACTCACAAAAGACGAGGAACTCCTTACCAACTTTAAAGATGGCAACGACCAGCTTGAATACAGAATCAGCAAGCTGGAGGCAAGCTTGAAAATTATTGGGATTCACATACTACAGCAAGCATCTGATCTTCTCTAAGGAATGTTGAAAGCTTGCTAAGGCAAAAAAACACAATCAATTAATCCATATTTCTAAGGAAGTAATGATACTCTATTTGCCTTTCAATCTCATTTGTGGTTTCGATCGAGGGATGAAATTTAAAATTCAAAAATTGTTGCCTTCACTTAGTTTTCTTATTTTAACTGCAGTTGTTGTTGGCGTAAGTTTTCTAGACTCGCTGAACATCATTTCAACCCTCGATGCCCGTGAGGCTGCTTTGTTGGTCTTCTCCTATTTTCTACCTAGGCGATAATCTCGACCACGCAGCTCCCTAGCAAAATGTCCATCTGTATTATTTTTCTTTTAGAGATATAATAGATAAAATTACATTACCGGATATATTTTCATATTTGCACTTGATTCAGATTTTGCATCTTTTAAGATAATTCCATCAGCCAAATTTGTTAGAAGTTGTTTTCTACCCTATGTCTCTTCTTCAATTAGCTCTCAGATAATATAGTCTTCCATCAACCACCCTTTTTCCCTCGAAAGCATTCTCCTACCGCACCTTCTGGCATATAATCATTACCCTGAGCCAGCAACCCAACCATATAAATTTTGGCCAGGGAAATAACTATATTGGTTTTCCATTCTTATTTGATGTAGTGCGAGGCTTTGAGGGCCCTCTAAGGGTCCAATGAATACTTAAAGTTAAGTCCAATTGCTATTGATTCTCTGCTGTGATGACAAATATTGATCCCTTCTCAAAACTTGACACGCATAAACACGAGCAACAACTGTCAGTAATTTGTAACAGGGTATCTGCACCATCTTCATGAGGTCCTCAGCCTTATCAATTTCGAACCCATCAAACTTAATGGTACAATGCAGGATCTTGTTTGAATGATCAATGCCTAATCGATTAAAAACTGCATTCACAAAAATATTATACTTTGTGTGTGTTGTTCCGGTGACCTTATCAGTAATACATACTTAACTCCCACACATATGATAGTGAATCCATCTGCACGCACCTTATTCTTCCTAGTCCATCTATGGATTAAATTGAATAAACAGATGACTAGCTAGTTGCAATAGATGACACATATGTTTATATTATCAAATAATTGGACACATCTGTTATGACAATTGATCAACCTGTTGCAGAAATCAAATAGATATATACATCTATTGCAAAATATTGCCATATGT
Source organism: Capsicum annuum (assembly GCF_002878395.1). Lineage (NCBI taxonomy): Eukaryota > Viridiplantae > Streptophyta > Magnoliopsida > Solanales > Solanaceae > Capsicum > Capsicum annuum. Next base: position 173,567,170 of record NC_061117.1, on the reverse strand, counting down.
TGTAAGTTATCTAACAAAAAGAATATATTTTACAACAGATTACCCATCTGTTAGATTTATTTTAAAGCAATTTTCTTTTCTTTTCGAGATACAATAATTTATAAATAGCTCCCTCCTTACAAATATGGATGATCTAGATTCGTACAAGAATATTCATATCAAGTCCTTGCGTGAACTTCAAAGGCAGTTTGATGAACTCTAGAGAGATTTGGCTGACTTCGGAGCAAGGCTGTCGGATGAAAAATGTTCGATTAATAATAATAATAATAATAATAATAGTAATAATAATTAGGTAATGTTATTTATTTTAACGCATATATGTATTTTCCTCCTTTTGTATATCGGATCTACCCAAGGGATTCAAAAATGTATGAACATTCATTTCATTTTGTTGTCGACTTTGAATTTTTAATTCTTATTTAGTATTTAATAATAATCATTCTGTTTATTCCTCGTTCTCAACATGTCGATGGTTGGTGGTAGGGATTGAGCAGTAATTTGTGTCTACAGAGGTTAATCTGCTACAACATATCGATCATATGTTGCACCTGACAGTTATTAATAAAAAAGGGTTGTTGTTATTGAGAGGGTGAAAAGAAAAAGACATGACTTTCTGATTATTCAATATGAAAAATATTTTGTAAATAAATAATATGGAAATAAATGATAAACACAATTTATAACCACAATTTTAATAACTGATCGTGACTTTTTACCATTTTTGTTTTTGAATTTGTTTTTTTTTAAATTATTTATTATATAATAAAATGGTTATTTTTTTATTAAGAAATTTGAAAAGGTATTCTTTTTAATTTATAAAATAAAAAGTAAGCAAATTTGTATTAATGATATGATGATAGTTATTTTTTTTTAAAAAAAAAAGTAGATTATATGTTGCAACAAATAAATTATCTGATGCAACAGGTTCACTATTGTTGCAACAGATGATATATTTGTTGTCACAGATGATTTATCTGATGCAACCGATATTGAATCTGCTGTCACAACTCAATAAAAATGGTTCTTGGAAAGAACTAATTAATAATAATAATCTGAAAAGTCATGACTTGTCACAATATTTCTTAATTTAATTAAGTCATTACTTTTCACATTAATAAAAAATATAATTAATAAATGGAGGTGAAAAGTTAGATTATATGTTGCAACAGATAGGCTATCTGATGCAACATATTTTATATTTGTTGCAACAGATAATATATCTATTATCACGGAAGTGTTATCTGATGCAACAGATATAGAATCTGTTGCCATAATTCAATAAAAACGGTTCTTGGAAAGAACTAATTAATAATAATAATCTGAAAAGTCATGACTTGTCACAATATTTCTTAATTTAATTAAGTCATTACTTTTCACATTAATAAAAAATATAATTAATAAATGGAGGTGAAAAGTAAGATTATATGTTGCAACAGATAGGCTATCTGATGCAACATATTTTATATTTGTTGCAACAGATAATATATCTGTTATCACGGAAGTGTTATCTGATGCAACAGATATAGAATCTGTTGCCATAATTCAATAAAAACGGTTCTTCGAAAGAACTAATTAATAATAACAATCTGAAAAGTCATGACTTATATCACTATATTTATTTTCTTAATTTAATAAAAAATGTAATTAATGTATGGAGGTGAATAGTCGCGCCTTTTTGCCTCTAATTCAAATTCAATCCTCTATAAATAGGTCCCTCTTTACTCAATCGTTCATTCAACTACACTCTATTTATTTTATGCATCTCGTCTTTCATATTACACTCTAGAAGATAAGATTATGGCTAACCCAGTGTGGGACGTTGCTTTTCTTCAAGACACCGTGAATGAACTTCGAAATCAAGTTCGTGACCTGCAATGGAAACTGGGAGGAGTTAGAGCAAGAATGCTCCGCGAGATACGAAGGCTGAGGAGAGCCTTGCTACTTCCGGTTGAAGATTGGCCGGCTAGCAATGATGATGATGATGATGATGATGATAATAATAATAATTAGATTATTATTTTTCTTTTAGTCTATTATATGTATTTTTATTTATTTTTGTTTAATAATTAAATTATGTTTGATCTTTGACGTTTTAATCCTTATTTAATTTTCATTCTGTCTATTATATTTTCAACAAACATATCGACGATTCGACATAAAAAGGAATAATTTAGAATCCAGTAGCAATAGCAAGATTTATATGTTGGGTTTGTGACAGAGGTTGATGTGTTGTTCAAAACATATTACTCATGTTGCAACAGATAAGAAGTTTGATGCAATAGATAAATAGTCTATTTCAACAGATGACTAGTTTGTTGCTTTGCTTGGCTCTGACGTTTTAATTCCTACTCCCTCCGTCTCAAATTATACGTCCCAAATTGAGATGTCATATTGATTAAGAAAAATAATTAATAACATGTCTAGTTTACCATAACTCACTGATCAGTTAGTGGGACAGTAGACGTGTTTGAAATAACCATTGTTTGCTATTCAATTGAAATTTCATAAGAGAAGAAATCTTTTAACGTCAGTTGGCGTATAGTCTCCCTATTAAATGATGTTTTCATTTTAATTTGAAGAAAAAATGATTAATGCAAAGGGTAAAATATGGATTTTTTTAAATTTTTTCTTGATTAATGAAAAAGACAAGTAAAATGAGAAATCGAATTAGGATATTTGGGACGTATAATTAGACGTAAAGAATAATTTTGAATCCAGTAGCAATAGCAAGAATTGAAACATATTGGTTATTTGTTGGGTTTGTGGCAGGGGTTGATTTGTGTTGTTTCAAACAGATTAATCATTCGTTGCAACAGATAATTAGTCTGGTGGAACAGATAAACATTCTGATGCAACAGATAATTAGTCTGGTGTAACAGATAAACATTCTGATACAACAGATAATACGTCTGATGCAACAGATAAATAGTCTGATGCAACAGATTACTCATCTGATATACCAGATGATTGATCTATTTAAATTGTGGGCACTTATGCTGGATTCATGATCGGGGTTCTATCCATTATTGGAAAAACATAAGTGTACCCAGATGATAAATACGAATAAAAATCATAATTTTACTTGCCAAAGTCATCTATGACAGATAAATATCCTGATACAACAGATAATACGTCTGATACAACAGATAATACGTCTGATGTAACAGATAAATAGTCTGATGCAACAGATTACTCATCTGATGTACCAGATGATTGATCTGTTTAAATTGTGGGCATTTATGATGGATTCATGATCGGGGTTCTATCCATTGTTGAAAAAACAGAAGTGTACCCAGATGACAAATATGAATAAAAATTATAATTTTACTTACTAAAGTCACCTATGAAGTAATGCCAAAGTGGAAAGTGATGTAGTAAATAAAATTTGACCTAAGAAATTGATCAGATTGCAGCAGTAGCGCTGTACCAACAACACCAACACCAACAACAAATGGTCGACTAGAAGAAGATGAAGATGATAATGAAGTAGAAGATGATGAATAAAGCAGCATAAACAGAAACAATGAACAACAAAAATCGCTAAGAGAGAGAAAACAACAATGGATTAGAGAGAGAGAAAGACATCTTTTTTTTTCTCTGTTTCCCGTTATTTTAGGTATACATTGGGATCAAAGTGTAAATTTTAAAACTTGTGGGTTATTTTCAAACTTCTCCAACTTTCTTAATTCATAATAAAGTAATTGTCACCTCCAACTAATAATTAAGACTTGTATCACCTACACCTCATTTTAAAACTGTTTTGTCACCTGTGGCCCAAACCCGATGAAAGACATTGTCCTCTTTTAAACTTATTTATATATAATATAAAGGTAGGTAAAAGAAAAAACAGTGTGGTACCTCTCTTAGGCCAAGATGCAATTGATTTTTTTTCTCTCTTTTTAATTTTTTTTTTTTTTTGTAAATAATCTATTATTAATTAAATAAATTAACAAAGCCCGCATAAATGAATATTTCTTTGCAACAAATTCAATCGCAAATAATAAGTTGTCTTAGTTAATCATGTAATTCTTGACAATAATAATAAAAAAATTAGTTAAAATTGAGTTAGCTCACGTAGATCACATTTGACTTTGTAGTAGAGCATAAAATAATCTCAATTATGACTACTCAAATTTCTTATCCTTTTCACTATTTTTTCTTATGTTTTATTATTTATTTCATGTTCAAATTTTTTGCATACTAATTAAATTATTATTCTTGAATTAAGATTTTAAATGTATCCCATAATCTCTATCATACGTATTGAAAAAAAAGGAAGAGGCTTTGGTAACCGCACAACTATTAACTATATAAAAATATGAGTATTAAAGTATATTTTAATTAATTTGTAATATTTTTTTCTTTTTCATCCTTTATCAATCAATTCAAATTGTGTATTAATTATTCAATTTAATTGGATGATAGAATAGTTATTGGCACATAAATGAATAAAAAGAATTTGCAAAATCGGTAGGAAAGAAGAGAAGATGAAAAAATTAGTCATTAATGAATATCAATTGTTCAGTTTAGTGGAGTAGTATAAATAATTATGGAGGACATTAAAAGGTTTTTAGGTTGTCAATATTTAATTTAATATAAGGTAAATTAATAGGATGGAGTAGGAAAAAAATGCAAAAAAAAAAAAAAAAGAAGAGAAAAATGCAAAATAGGAATAGATGAAAAACAATTAAATAAAAACGAATAAGATAAAATGACTTATGTAAATTCTCTAATTAATAACATATGAGAGGACTTATTTAACACAATTTTTTTTTTTGATTATGTATAACGTTTATTTATCACTACAATAACTACAAATATTCTTATTACATAATTAACACATTATTTATGAAACAACAAATAAATAAGATTAGGTAAGACAAGCTCGAATTAAGTATATGATTTACCTCCAATTATGATTTTTAATAAATATTATTATTTATAATACTTGAGTAATATTTATGAAAAAAATATTTAAGTTGAATGAGAAGTTGGAGCTCTTACGTTAAGTATCTTTCTTCTCAATAATTCATCCTCATTTGAAAAAATAGTTCATTGAAATTTAATTATTATAAAAAAAAATTATATAAATTCAATAAGGTCTTAAACACCGTTAAATCAATATAAGAAAGATATTTGTTATTTTTGTTTTTTGTTTTGAGTGATTTTTACTTGGCAACTGTTCAAGTGATTTAAAAAATACACCCTCTAAATATCTTAAACGGAGGCATATTTACGTTTATGTTTATTTCTCCAAATCAAAGAGTACACAGGTTACTTTAGTTCACATAACTTTAATATTAAAAAATTCAAGAATTTAAGAAAATCAAAGTAAAAAAATATGAATGGTATAATCTCACATTATATCGAGTTTTGAAAGGAACACTTATTCAACACAACATAAATCGGACGGTTAGCCAATTTTTGGACTAACTGTTTATTGCAGCTATTTACTAATATATATATATCGCCAGGGCGAACCACATTTCTATTTTTTTTTATTCATAGTTTGGCCACTTGCGGGTTAACTGCAAGCCATAATTTTCACCTTTCAGCTATGTTGCATACCGACATTAAATATAACTGGCTATAATGTATCACAAAAGTGGGCCACTTAACCAACTCACGGATTCCATTGAATAATATTGAAGTAGTTGTATAAATTACCTCATCAACACTAACATTGTAATTGTGGAGGGGAATTTTTGTAGCTTAGTTGATTAGTTATCTGAACTTCCATCTTATTGGTGAGGTTCAATTCCCCAGATTGTAATCCCCTCCCCCATTCCCCTTTCCCTACCCCCAATTTAAAAAAAAAAAAAAACATTGTAAATGTGGATTGTTGAATCTTCCAGGCTCCATGCCAATGACTCTAATGTTGTAGTAAATTATCTACAGTTAATTGTAAGTTGAGATGACAAGAGCCCAAAATGTTTATTCTTGAACAATCCATATGGAGACTTAAATTAGGTCGGTAATCTTCAAGAATCGAACTTCCATTTTTTTTCTAATACTACTTGCACAATGTTGTTTATCTGCAATTTTTCGTGTTACTATATAAACTATAGATATAAAATAACGACAACACAACGAACTAATTAGTGGACCAAAACTATATTTGAATAAGAATTCGTAAATATGATCACTGGAATGCAAATTAGCTAAACTTTAGTAGTATGACGTGTAATAATACCTTAATAAGCAATGCATCTGTATTTGGAATGTCAAATTATATCTACATGTAACTTTTAAACCCAGATTCTATCATATTATAGCCATTTGAGGTAATTCATACATTATTGTAGGAAATTGAATGAAATTTGAAAGAGAGATTGCGGAAATATTAAAAGAGAATTAAATGAGTAGTTGAATAAATGGATTGAATCGAATGAATATTGGACCTTGATTGATTCAATAATAAAACTAAATGTTTATTGAATTATTGAATGATTGAAATATTATTGAATGAATACAACTAATGTACAATGTCCTATTTATACAAGTAAAAGAATGAAATTATCCTAAACAAAAGTAATACTAAACCGACTTTAAAATTAAAATTCTAAATAAGCTAGAAGCCTAATTAAGGTACAAAATAACAAACAGATACATTCCTAAACAAGGTACAAGATATTGAAGATATATACTAAAGATTTACAGGATATTGGAGATATATACTAAAGATTTACCTAGGTATACAAAAGGAATAAAATAATATATAAGGATTTTCTAGATTTGGGCCGAAATTAACATGTTGAGACGACTGAAATCAAGGCTGGCCCAAGCTTTGTACTGCAACAGACGAATATATAGTGAGATGAAACAGGTGAATCAACCCGGTCCAATGAACAAATACAACAATATTTCAATATCCCCTCAAGTTGGAGGGTACGAAAGAACCCCCAACTTGTGCAATATATTGTGATGAAGAGGACCGGTGAAAAGAGAATTGAACTTTGTGATGAATATGATCAGACTGTGAAAAAAATTAAATTTAATATTAACTATGCATATGGTATGAGTGAAACAGTTGGTCCAATGATATCATCAATTAAGTTTACTGGTGTGATTTGATATGAAAAAAGAGTGAAAATAGTGTCTGAAAGTGATTCTTGATGATAAAAATCCTTAAAAAAAATTAAAAAATACCACAACAGGTATAAAAAAAAGTATAAACCACATAAATCTCTTCTATAGTGAAAGTATTTACATATAATCCCGTTAGGCTTTCTCTCTCCCTAATTTGTAAAATATACTTATATATTAGGTAGGCCCTTATACATTGCTGAAATGTATGATAAAACAGATTTGTCTATATTTATGGAAAGAGAAATCAGATACTATCTTTCTCTACCTTAATTAACCCCATTAATTACCTATCATTATGTGGTGTATGATTAAATATAGTAACTATAATTTAAATTCAAAAAAATTCTTAAACATAACTTTTAATTGTTCTCATTGTTGAATTACGTTCTTAAAAAAAAATTGCCGTCTTCTTTCTACAATTCTTGAAAAAAAATATGAATATCCCCATATTATTACGTCATTTCGGTATTTGAGAGTCAGAAATTATTTATCAATCCTACAAAAGTGACGCAATTATTGTCTTAGAAAGTATAATCTTCTTGAAATTGATTGCTACGATCGCGATGGAATTGAATATTGAGGAAGTTCGTAAAAAAATTGAAGTAAAATACATTGTTGAAGGTAATTCTTCTCCCATCATTATAAGAAATGACAATGGAGTGAGGGTTTACATGGAGTTGAAGAACAACTTTCAAGATTTATCAATACGATATTTCATGCCCTAAAAAAATAAAAGCAGACTCAAATTAAAAGAGAAAAAGATAGCAGCAAACTGAGATGTATTAAAGATAACATTATACAACAGTTGCACATATATGTGAGCACATTATACATTTAGAAAATAATCTCCAGTAATGTATAATGTCATACTATACATTTAAGTATTAACAATAAACATGTATACTTCTGTATCCTTATCAAAAGGTATACTGTAACCTTATACAATATTAATATTTTCTAATTATATGATACCAAATAATACATAAATGACTCTTAAATGTAATAAAAACTTCTTAATGTATAGCATAATGAAATATATAGCAGAAGAATTATATTATACATTAGTCTTCCAAAAATAACTAATGTATAATGCCTGATATATTATAACTTATACATTAAAATATAATCTTCCAAAATGTATAATATCACACTATACATATAAAATATTCACCTTATACATTAATTATCTACAAGATTATAATAATTTTAAGGAAAAATTAATGTTATTGTAACATTACAAGGGCTACACTATAATAAGGAAAAAGAATGATTCAATTTTCTTTATTACGTGAATTGAAAGTGTACATCTTCAATTTCAATTATAAAAGTGATGCAAATAGGAGGGGATGAGAGAGTATTAATATTACATTAGCTTGATTGTAAGTGTAAATAAAGGAGCACATATATGGAACAAAAATCAGCGCACAAAAATAGGAGCAAAATATGGTATTTTGATATGTATGAGGGGGTGAGAGAGAAAGAGTGAATTTAAGTAATTACTTTGGGATTTTTGTTATTTCTTTTCCAATATGAGATTTTATGTAATAAGGTAAAGTTACCTTGTGTATATATGTAATTTTTAGTAAAAAATTGAAGGATTGCGATCTTCACATGATCGTATAGGGGGGAAAGTATTATTTGAATGAGAGGTCCAATGAAAAAAATAATTAATTTGAGAGTGATACCAAATAAGGATCTTTTCTAAAACTTAAAAATATTGAGTGGTCGATGATTTTGATAGTGGTGATTTATACTAAAGATTTACAAGATATTGAAGATATATACTAAAGATTTACCTAGGTATATAAAAGGAATAAAATAATATATAAAGATTTTCTAGATTTGAGCCGAAAGTAACATGTTGAGACGACTGAAAGCGAGGCTAGTTCAAGCTTTGTATTGCAACAGACAAATATACAGTGAAATAAAAAGGGTGAATCAACCCGATTCAATGAACAGATACAATAATATTTCAATAATTACAACCTTTTTATAGTGAATTCCTGCATGTAACATAGCCGAAAGATGAAAAATATGGATGGTAGTTAAACTGGGCGTACTATGAAGGAAAAAAAAAGTTGAAAATGGGGTCCGTCCAAACTGGCGAGGCCTTGAATATATATATATATATATATATATATATTTTAATTACTTGGTAAATGAAAGTTAATAACTGCAATAAATAGGTAGTCCAAAAATTATAGAATTGTCCATTTTGATACATTGTGTTGAAAAAAGGTTCCTTTCGACATTGGACTCCCACCATATAGGACAGGACTGAGACTTCTAAATTCCTTATATTGCTTTGATAGCTCTCCTATTTTTGAACTAACTTTTGTGGGGTAAATTTATTGCATTCATATGCACACACAAGTGTATGCGGTCGTATAAGTGATATAGGATTGAGAGTATAGATATTGTACCCACGAAAATTTGTCGATTAACTATTTACTAAATTAGATTAATATTAATTATTTATTTATGCAATATTTTAAAGATAAATTTATTAATTAACTAAACTAAAAAAAACTAGTGAACAATTAAACAAGAGAAGAACTGATTTTACGCAATTAATGAATGAATCGATCTAGGATTCTGAATTTGCTAACAATCATGTAAAGTATCAATTTCATCAACTTATTTGATTATCTAGTTGTTGATTTACGGGGTTGATTATATGATTATGGTATTTCGAGTCTCTATTCGTCTATTCAAATTGACCTCACAACTACATTGTTGAGCCAAGATGTGATAACCCAATCCGATTGCATTTATATATCTTCCTATTTTGTAACCATGTAACGGGATCTAGGTATATTTCTATTCTAGTCCACAAATCAATTCTTTATTTTTCTAAAGTAAAGATCTTACTCCCTATATTCTTCATTTCATCTCATTGATTCTCCTTTTGGATTGACAATAAGAATATAAATTTATTTTAATGGTAGCTAAACATTAAAATAGTAAGCAAAAGAATATAAGAACAACTATAATGATAATCAAATAAATAAAATCAAGAGGCACTAAACAATCATTTATTAGCTACCATCATCCTAGAACGAGAAGTTTAACTCCACATAGACATGGAGCAATTGCAACAAATTATCGAAAGAAAAACTTAAAAATAAATAAAAAATGAGAAGAAAAGATGAAACCAATTTTCTCCGGCCTCCACGATGGCTTCTAGCTCTCTCCAGGTTAAAACTTGTGTGTAAAATAATTTTATAGAATATTTATAGGTGTGAAAAAAAATCTCCAAATAAAATAATAGAGTTCAAAATAGACTAGAAAAAATTAAAGCGGCTGTTGTAGCTAGCTGAGTGTCGCGCCACTAATGTAGAAGGCTACTGGACTTGTCGCTTTTTTCATTCAAATTCAAGGGTCATATTTACTAAATTAGACTAATACTAATTATTTATTTAAGCGATAAATTTCAAAAATAAGATTATTAATTAACTAAACTAAAAATAATTACCAAAAATAATTAATGAATAATTAAACAAGAGAAGAGTTGATTTTACGCAATCAATGAAAGAATTGATTTGGGATTATGAATTTGCTAACAATCATGTAGAGCATCAACTTCATCAACTTACTTGATTATCTAGTTGTTGATTTATGGGGTTGATTATATGATCATGGTCTTTCGAGCTTCTAATCGTCTATCCAAATTGACCCCATAACTACATTGTTGAACAGAGATGTGATAGCCCAATCCGAATACATTTATAAATCTTCATTTTGTAACCAAGTAAGGTGATCTAGGTATATTCCAATCCTAGCTACTAGTCAATTATTTATTTTACTAAAGTGAAGATCTCACTCCCTATATTCTTTGTTTTATCTCATTGATTCTCCTTTCGGATTTACAATAAGAATATAGATTTATTTTAATGATATCTAAACATTGAAATAGTAAGCACAAGAATATAAATACTAAATATGAGGTAAATAATTACTAAAAATATATAATTTTGACCCAACATCAAAATTAGAGCCAAAATTGAATTCAACATAATATTAAAATGGAAAAATTTCATAAGTAGCAAACTTATGAACATAATTAAGACTTTCATAACAACTGTTTCATAATTACATAAAATAGAAAGTTGTATTTTTTATTTTAGATAAAATTTGCTAGATAAATACATATACAAACAAAATTACAATCCCTTATTTAACTCAGATCAGTTGAGTTAAAAAAGGAACCAGTCCCTTAAATTATGCCATGTATTTAATTCTGAGAATTCCTTTTTCATAAATGACTCTTATTAACCTGTGTTGTTATTATTCAACTACTGAAATCAAAATTTAAATTTGTTTTTACTGAACAAAATTCAACAACTTAAATCAATCTAAAAATCAGATTGAAATTTCTTTTATTAATGACCTTCTAATTTTTTATTTTTATTTTTTTAAAAAATTACTGTTGTTAGAGGTATTGAATAACAAAATTGAGTTCGTATATGAATTTCAACAAATTATTTTTTCTTCTCGATCTACGAAATTGAGATCGTTTTGTGCGAAATTAATTTTTTCAACGTAATTATTTTTTCTTAGTATGTATTGTAAAAATTGATCAAAATCTATTATTTGTCCAATGTCACCATTATTCGATTTTAGTTAATACTTGATCAAAATTATTTTTGTTACGTAGACATTTAGCAGTCTCGATTTTATTTTTTTCTTGAATGTATTGTATATTTCTGTGAAGTGTAATTGTGTTTACTTGGCTATATTGATAATTTCTGAGTTTATTTGAACATATAAATTCGACGTATATATTTTGATTGTGTTTTTATCTTTTGAATGTCATTCGTCTGTGTTTATTCCAATTGTATATTCTGGACAGTGAATTTAGTTGCATATTTTCATTGAATTTGTGACAGTAATAATGTAATTGTTGATGATAATATGTGTAGGTAGGGAGTTTAATTGTATATTTTATTTGTATTTGTATATTTAATAGTATAATTATATATTCAATAAATGTCACACTTGTATCGGCTAGAGAACTACCCATATATGATTTTCTAGAGGAAGTTAGATTGTTGTTTGGTAGATGAAACTACCAATTTATAGATTGTTGTTGTTTGGTACATATGTATATATGTATTTTTCGTCTGTGTTTTTACAAATCTCTCTCTCTCTCTCTCTCTCTCTCTCTCTCTATATATATATATATATATATATATATATATATATATATATATATAT
>NC_061117.1:173538314-173551864 GCF_002878395.1 Capsicum annuum | reverse complement strand
TTTCGATTTCCCTTTATCAGAATGTTTTGATTTCATTAAGTTAAGGGACAGAGGAGTTCCAACAGCTCTTGTTTTTTTATTTAAGAAAATAGTGAACCTGTATATAGAGCCAATATTTGTTTATATTGGTGGTGTTTATCTATACAAGTACGTGCTGAATTTGCATTATGATTTTGAATGTCTTTTGAAGCATATAAAATTTCACCTAGAATCCTCTAAATGATTTGTTTGATTGTTATCCTATTTAAATATGTACATAAGTTAATAAGATTTGAATATGTTCATGTTAAGTTTATATATTCATATGACATTTAAATGTTTGATAGTGTTGTTACATATCTGTATAATCATGAAGAGTTACTGCACCATTCATATTTTCATATGCTATTAACGAGAATATGAATGAGATCCGCTGCATGTATCAATAAAAGAAAGAAGTGAAAATTTATTTGTAAGGGAGCGAGATAGGATACAAATTTATTTCAAACTCCATTGCCCATTCGACAAAAGAAAAGAAGGAGCAAATTTGTAAAAGAACGATTTAGGTTTTAAGCCCTAATAAATTAAGATTTAATATACCAGTGAAGATCTAACAAGGAAGTTGGAAAGCCCTACTACCGACCATTCGTTATAATAAAATTTGACGTACCATTTGAAGCCGATTGAATCGGGTTGGGTGGGTTCTAAACCTATTAGGTGCTTATTTAGATTTTGAAAATATGGGACGCTCCATAAGGGGCACAAAGGCGCGATAAATTTATTCAAAACTCGTGGTAAGGCCGAAAAGTATTACTATCGGTGAACCACACATCAATACAGTTTTAAATATATTCAAAAATAAATAAAAGCGAGATAGAAGTCACTTTTAGGCCAACAAATATTATATATCCAAAAGATTAATTTAAGTCAGCATAAGTCATTAAAGCGACCGTGCTAGAACCACGGGACTCGAGGGGTGCCTAACACCTTCCCCTCGGTCAACAGAATTCCTTATCCGGATTCCTAGTTCGTAGATCAAAAATAAAAAAATAAAAAGAGTCATTTTCTTTTGAATAGGGATTCAATAAGGTGACTTGGAACACCCACTCAATTCCAAGTGGCGATTGTGTAAATAAAATAATCCCTTTTCAAAACGTCACTTTAATGGGAAAACCCATTTTCTCTAAAACCAACTCCCTAGCGGGGTCGGATGCGGTGAAAAACAGGGGTGTGACAGATGGCGACTCTGCTGGGGAGGCAGAATTCGAGCTTTTGTATTGACTTAATTGGCTTTATTTAATTATGATATTGTATATTGTTGGCCTAAATGTGTTCTTTGCCTACATGTTTATCGCTTTGATATTATTTGAATTGCAATATAAACTGTCTTCTCTCACGCACCCATCTGAGTCTTCTGAGATATTGTATATTCGGAGATGCGGTATACGCTCCCGAGCTTGAGATACCAGAGATGCGGCAACGCTTCTGGGAAGGATTCTGTAGTTACCCATGATTTAGGACGGAAAGGGACCAACAGTGAGGCCGGAAAGCCCTGCTACCGGTAAAGCTGTCCCTTGTCGACTTGAGTTGTCCGTTCGTTTCATAGACAGTCTAGATACCTAAATCCACCAGGTTAAACCTAACATAACTGGAACTTAGACATGGCTATCCCTAATAGACTGCATTTTATTGGTATCACGTGCATTTTTGACTTAGTGGGGCTCGACACGGGGTTCGGGTCCGTCTAGGACAGGTGTCACCTTTTGAGATCATCATGTACATTTTATGTACTACTTGTTGCATTATAGGAAATGCCATATCGAATGTTGACCGGCTTTTAAGTGAATTAATTGATCTGAAAAAAAAGGGGTTAAATAAAAATTTTTAAGGATTTATTTTAGAAAATATATAATATTTTACATAGAACCTTTTTGTAAAGATTAAGTCGTTTTAACGTCGTGGTCTCGTTATGTCCGTTTTCTTTGATTTTAAAATCTTTCTTAGGAATATCATAGAGCCCATTTTTGTCAAACACAATTAAAATTTTGTTAAATAATTTGGTTCACTATTTTGTTTTAATTATTTTTGATATGTCTGGTTCAAACGTCATCAAATTATTGTCTCTACTCTAGCATGTTTTAGAAGACTTGGATACTTCCTGTTTTGTCAGTTATTGTTTTCTCATGCGTTTTGAAATCTTATTCCATGTTGTTCCGTCAACTTATTTCAAAAATTATTTTTGTCTTGCTTTAGGATGTTTAAAATAGAATTCTTATTTGCCATCATTATCCTATAGGGCAATATGAACTCAGTCGGAAAGAGTGACAAGAGGCCGAGGGATGATGAAGTACCCCATTTCATAGTATTGGATAAAGTTCCAAAGCTATTGCGGATATGGTATAATAATATGACTGACTATGGACAGGGAGAAGTATGTAAACACTTGGGATTTTTAAGGAGTCTGTTGAGTGTTGAACCACGAAGAGACGTGATAGAATCTTTGGTAAAGTTTTGGGATTCTTCAAACAATGTATTCTGATTCTCCGACTTGAGCTCACTCCCACACTGGAGGAAATAGGAGCATTTATTGGAAAGGGAAAGAACCTTCACCGAGGAGAACCCATGATACCGAAGCATGTCACTTCCGAAAGATTTTTCGAACTATTGCACATAAAAGAGAAGAACATAGGAGGCTGCCTAGAAAATGGATGGGTTCGTCTAGAATTTTTGTACGAAAGATATGGTCAGGAAAGGGGATTCGAGTTGTTTAAATCAGAACTTAACAACGGGGGGGGAGGGGGGGGGTGCTACCAAACTTGGAAAAAGCACAGTTCTGAAGCATTCATAGTGGCTTTTTTGGGAATCATGGTATTTCCAAAGAGAGGAGAAAAAATCAGCACCAATCTGGCTGCGTTTATTACCGCTTTTGAGAAGAATCCTAAGGTCACCCTCGTGCCCATGATTTTGGCAGACATTTATCGAGCCCTAACGATGTGCAAAAATGGGGCAAACTATTTTGAAGGATGTAACATTATATTGTAGTTATGGATGCTCGAGCGTGTTCGTTACCATCCATTTGTTGTGGATTTTTGAGTCGAGTGGAATGATTATATCAAGGTCCATGAGAAGAGGATGGAGGACCAAAACTTTCCCGAAGGAATAGGAGCTTGGAAGGGTTGACGGCGGACAAGATCGTGTGGAATTATCATTGGTTCCCCTCAAAAGAGGTGATATATATGTCTATTTCCGACCCTTCATCGTCTTAATGGGTCTCCGAGGTGTTCAGCCCTATCTGCCACTAAGATTCATGCGACAATTCGGTCGACGTCAGCATATACCGCCAGTCGAGGATATGAAAGAGTTCATGTATGAATTCCTCCCTGACATCCCTCTAAGAAAGATCGAGATACTTAAGATTTGGGGAGGACGTGTACTTTCAGGTTTCGATCACATGGTGGAATACCGCAACAAGGGCGAGGTAGACTATTGGTATCTGCCATGGTTTCATAACCAGCCTCCTCCTAAAGCTATGCCAGAAAGGTCAGCCAGAGAGCCAGTGGATCGAGAAGCGGAGATCAAAGTCAAAATTAAACAGGCTCGATGAGAGGTAGAAGAGAACTATCAGTCTACTCTGCACGTCTTAAATAATGATTTGGAAAGGGCTAGAGAAGAATTGGTTCACCATGAGGCGAGATTTGAGGCCAGAATTAGGTCGGCTCGTAAGGAGATTGAGAGAGAGAACCGTGTTGCCATGCATGCCCTACAGGAAGACCTGGATATTGCCACTGGTGCTATGGAGCAGCAATTGAGTGATTTTGAGAAAGGGAAGGCCTTGCTGACAAGTACACAGTCGAAGCTTTGGGCTCAGCTAAAAGCTTTCATGGAACGGGAAAGAGAAATTGCGAGACGCTTCACGACTTTTCAGAAGGAAGTTGAAGTTGAGAAAAACCAGTGGATGACCGAACGACAGGCGCTTCACTATCAGATCGATGACCTTCATGAACAAGAAGAAGACCTAAAGCATACCGTCCGCACTACGCAGCATTGGGTGCAAAACTGCCATGAGAGTATGATCGAGGCGAGGGGAGAAGTACTTCAGCTCAGTGAAACCTTGATTAATGTTTATGCTAAGTATCTTCACCAAGGTGATGAAAATCTCGGCCGTCAGGCACGTGCTCTCGCTCCGCATCTGCCAAAAACATTATCCAGGATCTACTCAAGTCTGAGGGAGGATTAAGTTACAAGACATCTTTGGAAGGCATCTTGATGATAATTATTAAAGTCCTTGTTTTCTTAGAGTTAGCTTCTTTATAGGTTTTTTTTAGTATTTCTCCAGTATTCTGAGTCAGTTCTAGTTTTAGATAATTTTAGTTTCCTTTCAGTAAAGCTTTGTTTCAAGAACAGCTGGAAATGTAAGGAAATTTCGCATTTGTTTCAAGTTTTTATTCTCTTTATTTCTGAATATATATATATATATATATATATATATATATATTTACCATATCCATGAACTACGTGATGATCTGATTCATGTAAAACATGATACGTAGGCAACCCTTGGCGGGTGCGATCAAATATTTTTTTCAAGTTTCAAGTAATAATTGTAAGATGTTGGCGTTAAATAATGAGGGTAAAAATTAATTCACCAAAGCCGGGATGAAACAAGAGGGTTTTCCTAAGTCCATTTCAGGAAGGAAATTACTTAGGTGCATGACATTTGAGTTAGTTACGGATATATATATATATATATATTTTTAAAAAAAGCTCTAAATCCTAACATATTTGTTTCTGTTTCAAAGAGAGAGAGAATAAGGTGGTTGGTTGTGGTTAAGCTTGCCTCTCACCCGTACAACACAAGGTATAAAGGAAAAAGGACGATGACTCGGAAAGATGGAACAGAATCTGATAATGAAGAAGGTCGAGATCAGTTAGTTCCACTAGAGTTCGCATCTTTGGAGGAGAATAGGTTATTGAAGCAACAAATTACGGAAATGTATCAGGCCTGGGCGAATGGACAAGCCCCGCCTTCCTCGATTCCTGGCCTTTCAGATGCAAATCATCCCAGTTCTACTCAAGCCCAAGTCGACGATTCACTTTATCTGCCTGGATTTGGTCCATATGCTAATGTGTCAGCGCTGCTGGCACATCCACCATGCGTCCTCCAAATCTATCATTCACGAACAACCCGCTTTTTATTCCCGCCGCGATAACTAATATAAATTCTCTATCAATGATACAGAAGCCTATCAACGAGCTAAGTCATGATCAAGTCTATCCTCCTGAATTGGCATTCAAACTCGTAAATTCATATCAGCCCACTCATCAGCCTGAGTCTCATATCGTGATTGAGAAGGCTATTATGAATAAAGAACGAGAAGAGATAGCTAGAAAAGTGAGGAGTCTGGAGCAGAGTATGAGAAACATACAAGGATTGGGAGGACACAAAAACGTCTCTTTCAAAGACCTGTGTATGTTCCCTAATGTTCATTTGCCAATAGGATTCAAGACCCCAAAATTCGACAAATATAGTGGTCATAGTAACCCAGTGGCCCACTTAAAAAGGTATTGCAATCAACTCAGAGGAGCAGGAGGGAAAGAGGAGCTGCTTATGGCCTATTTCGGAGAAAGTCTGATAGGAATAGCCTCCGAATGGTTTATCGATCAAGACATCTCCCATTGGCACGTTTGGGATGATATGGATCAAGATTTTGTACAACAATTTCAATACAATCTCGATATTATCCCTGACCGCACTTCTCTCGCTAATATGAAGAAAAAACCATCTGAAAGTTTTCAAGAGTTTGCCATAAAATGGAGAGAACAGGCATCTAGAGTCAAACCTCCACTGAAGGACCAGGAATTAATTGGCGTTTTTCTCCAAACTCAAGAGTCCGATTATTTTCATCATTTACTAGCTGTGGTTGGTAAACCTTTCGCCGAAGCAATAAAAATTGGGGAAATGGTGGATAATGGCATCAAATCAGGAAAAATCATGAGCCAAACCGCCCTCAGGGCCACTACACAAGCCATTCAGAGTGGATCAGATAGTTTCGGAAATCAGAAAAAGAAGGAGGAAGGATCCATGATGGCATCAGGACTAGGAAATGCCCAAAGGGGACGGAACTCCCCTTACGTTCATGTCCAATAGGGACAACCCAGCCCTCTTCAACATTATTATACACCTCAACCTGTTGTTCTTAATGCTCAAGCGTATGCCCGACCTCCTCAGCGTCCACAATGGCAGGCACTTGCACCACAAGGTTTTCGTCTGTGACAGCCAAATTTACAAGCCCCTCATAATTCGTATGTTCCGGCAGACTATACAAGAGAACAGAGGCCAAGGGAAAACTTCACCCCAATTGGAGAATCATATACGAGCCTGTTGCAGAGATTGGTCAAAGTAGGATGGATTGAACCTGTTTTGCCTTTCAAAGTGGATCCGAATGCAAGTTGGTTTGATCTTAATGTAAGGTGTGAGTACCATTCCAACGTCCAAGGTCACAGTACCAAAAATTGTTGGAGTCTGAAGAGAGCCATTGAAAAGTTAATCGAAAGTAAGGCAATCGTAATACAAAAAGAAGAGGCACCGAATATCACCGACAATCCACTTTCTAATCATAGTAACCCACACGTCGTGGGGATGATTTTTAATAATAGAGACTATAGGACAACAAGCCAAGCAATGATGGAAATAAGCACCTTGAAGGAGAACCCGTGTGAAGCACTGAAGTATATGCAAAGAGAACCACTGATCGTGAAAGGAGTGAGTTCCATTATAAGACCCCGAGATTCAGAAAAAATGGTATTGTATGTTCCTGCAAAGCTAAAGGTAAAAGCACAAGATCGGCCAAAACTATATGTTTCGAGTGGTCCCGCATGGTTCGACCAATAGTGCAACAACATGAGAAAGATAACAGAGCCAATTGTCATAAAACACGCAGCACAGCTCCCAGTGACAAGCTTGAAAACCATCCCATGGAATTACAACAAAACCACGGTGATGTACAAAGGAAAATAGGTCATGGAAGAAACAAACGAAATAGGGGGTTTGACTCGATCAGGAAGATGCTATGTTCCAGAAGAATTAAGGAGACCAAAACAGTTTAAAGATAGTCAAGGGCCAATGAAAAAACCTATCACAAATGAAGAGGCTGAGGAATTTCTGAAGAAAATGAAAACCTAAGACTATTCCATTGTCGATCAATTGAGGAAAACCCCGGCTCAAATCTCATTACTATCCCTGCTGCTACATTCTAAAGAACATTGTCAGGCATTAATTAAGTTGTTGAATGAAGAATACATCCCGAAGGAAACTATGGTATGTCAAATAGAAAGGATGGTTCGTAGAATATTTGAATCAAATAGAATCACTTTCACTGATGATGAGTTACCCACAGAAGGTTCTGGTCACAACAAGGCTTTGCATCTGACTATCAAATGCGAAGGATATTACATAAAAGGGGTAATGATCGATGGAGGTTCAGGAGTAGATATCTGTCCTCTCTCTACTTTGCAAAAATTAAAAATCAGCCCAGATAGGATTCGGTCCAATAATGTATGTGTTCGGGCTTTTGATGGTGCAAAATGAGACACAATTGGTGAGGTAGATCTTGCTTTGGTTATTGGACCAGTTGAGTTTACGATCACCTTTCAAGTAATAGACATGGATGCTTTCTACAACCTACTTTTAGGAAGACCATGGATCCACACGGCCAGAGCCATACCTTCTACTTTGCATCAAGTAGTTAAGTTTGAACATGACAATCAGGAAATCATTGTACATGGAAAGGATGACCTTCCCATACATCGAGATCCTTCTGTACCCTGTATCAAAACAAAAGGGGGTTGTGAATCTTCCATTTATCAAGCCTTTAAAATTGTGACAGCTGATCAAGTCATGGAAGGCACGCCGATTCCAGGGCCTCATCTCTCTTCTACTTCAATCATGGTGGCTAGCCAAATGCTACAAAATGGTTATAAACCGGGAAAAGGATTAGGGATTTCGCTGCAAGGAATTATAAACCCTGTAGATCCATGTGGTGGCCATAACTCCTTTGTCTTAGGCTTTAAGCCTACCGCAGCAGATAGAAAATAGGAAAAAGAGCAGAAGAAGAAGGCTTGGAAATTGACAAGTCCAGTTCCACACATTAGCCAATCTTTCACGAAAGCTCAAAAGGAAGAAAATCAATACCCATATGCTAACAAGGATGTGGATGAAATATGTCAAGGTCTCAAGGAAATGTTTTATGAAATAAACATGGTTCAGATGGGTGAAGGCCCTAGCCATACAGATGTGCAGTTCGTCGGGCCAAATATCAAGCTCACTAACTGGGAAGCCACTCCTCTCCCCACAAGGAAGGAGTCTTGATAGTTTATTTTGTTGTTTTGTTTTTCTTTCTTTTGTATTTTGGACTATTCTCAGGGTTGTAGTCCACATAGTTTAGTTGCTCTGCTTTCATGTTAACCCTCCTATCCTTTCCGATTCAACTAAATAAAATTCAAGTTTCCTAGTAAATTTATCTTTTCTTCCCTCTTTTAATTTTTATTTTCTTTATCTTATTTCAGTTATGTTAATACTGGCTTCGATAACATGGCATGTACGTGGAGTTCATATTTAGATCCTAAAAAGTTGTCTAATCTCGAATCAGCAAACCAAATGGTAGATGAATACGATGAAGGTGAAGCTGATAAGGAAGTCAAAAAAGGATTGGATCAATTTGAGGATAAGCCCAAACCCAATTTAAATGACACTAAGATAATAAATTTGGGAACTGGAGAGGAGGTTAGAGAAATAAAAATAAGTATTCATGCGGATCAGAATATCAGGAATGATATTGTTCAAATTTTGATCGAGTATAAGGATGTCTTTGCTTGGTCTTATAATGATACGCTAGGTCTAAGCACGGATTTGGTAGTCCACAAATTGCCTACATACCCTGATTTTTCACCGGTCCAGCAAAAGCAAAGAAAGTTTAAAACTGACATGAGCGATAAAATCAAAGAGGAAATCATGAAGCAATTGAATGCGAACGTGATCAGGGTCACTCAGTACACCACATGGTTGGCTAATGTGGTGCCCGTACCGAAGAAAGATGGAAAAATCAGAGTTTGTGTTGATTATAGGGATTTGAACAAAGCAAGCCCTAAAGATAACTTTTCGCTACCCAATATTCATATCCTTGTTGATAATTATGCTAAACATGAGATCCAATCTTTTGTGGATTGTTATGCCAGATATCACCAGATCTTGATGGATGAAACAGATGCAGTAAAGACTGCTTTCACCACCCCATGGGGTACTTATTGCTACAGGTTCATGCCGTTCGGTTTAAAGAATGCGGGAGCTACGTACATGAGAGCTATGACTACTATTTTTCATGACATGATGCACAAGGAAGTAGAAGTATATATTGATGATGTCATTATCAAGTCCAAGACACGAGTCGATCATGTATACGACTTGAGGAAATTCTTTGAAAGATTGTGAAAGTAAGCCAAGTGTGCATTTGGAGTTCCATCCGAAAAACTTTTGGATTTCATAATTAGCCGCAGAGGCATTGAATTGGACCCTTCCAAGGTAAAATCCATTTGAGAATTGCCGCCTCCGAAGAATAAAACTGAGATCATGAGTTTTCTTGAAAGGCTGAATTATATAAGCAGATTCATCGCTCAGTTCAGCACTACATGTAAACCGATATTTAAAATGCTAAAAAAGGATGCTGCTATCCAATGGACAGACGAATGTCAAGAATCATTTGATAAGATTAAAAAATATTTGGCAATCCTCCAGTACTGGTCCCACCGAAACCTGGTAGGCCTTTATTTCTATATATGTCAGTGATGGACTATTCTTTTGGTTGTGTTTTAGGATAGCATGATATCACAGGCAAAAAGGAACAAGCAATCTATTATTTGAGCAAAAAGTTCATGAGTTACAAGGTAAAATATACTCTTTTAGAAAAGACATGTTGCGCCCTAACTTGGATTGCTCAGAAGTTGAAGCACTATCTTTCGTCCTACACAACCTACCTTATATCTCGAATGGATCCTTTAAAGTATATTTTTCAAAAACCTTTGCCCACAGGTAGATTGACGAAGTGGAAAATTTTACTTACAGAATTCGACATTATGTATGTTACTCGTACCGCTATGAAAGCGCAAGCATTGGCCGATCATTTGGCAGAGAACCCAGTTGACAATGAGTATGAGCCTTTGCGAACTTACTTTCCTGATGAAGAGATAAATTTAATTGAGAAAGAAGTTCAAGATGATATGTATGCGTGGAAATTATATTTTGATGGGGCAGTCAATGTCAAAGGAGTAGGAATTGGGGCGGTTCTTGTCTCACCGACCAGGCATCATCATCCCGCCACAGCACGACTCCATTTCTTTTGTACTAATAATACAGCAAAATATGAAGCTTGCATCATGGGGTTAAATATGGTAATAAATCTGGATATACACAAGCTAGTGGTGTTGGGAGATTCCGAATTACTCATTCGACAAATTCAAGGTGAATGGGAAACGAGAGATATCAAGCTCATTCCATACAAACAGTTCTTAGGGGACCTTAGCAAAAGGTTCAAGTCTATCGAGTTTAGATATATTCCCAGATCCCATAATGAGCTGGCTGATGCCCTGGCTACCCTAGCTTCTATGCTCCCATACCCAGAAAATACGCATATCGACCCATTAGAGATACAGATACGAGATCAACATGGTTATTGCAATATAATTGATACAGAACCAGATAATGAACCCTGGTACTATGATATCAAACGCTTCCTAAAGTCAAAAGAATATCCAATACACGCCAATGCAGATAAAAAAAGGACTATTAGGTGACTTGCTAATGGTTTCTTCTTAAGTGGGAAGATTCTGTACAAACGAACCCCAGACTTGAACTTGTTGAGATGTGTTAATATTTAGGAAGCTGAAAGAATCATGAATGAGGTACATTCGGGGGTATGTGGTTCGCATATGAATGGCTATGTTTTAGCGAAGAAGATTATGCGGGCAGGATATTATTGGTTAACTATGGAGTGAGATTGCTTTCGCTTTGTTCGCAAGTGTCATCAGTGTCAAATCCATGGTGATTTGATTCACTCGCTACCGTCAGAGCTGCATCCTATGTCTGCTCCTTGGCCATTCGTTGCTTGGGGAATGGATGTAATCGGTCCAATAGAACCAAAAGCTTCTAATGGGCATCGATTCATACTGGTCGCTATTGACTATTTCACCAAATGGGTAGAAGCTGCTACTTTTAAATCAGTCACGAAGAAAATAGTAGTGGATTTTGTTCATTCGAACATCATATATCGTTCTGGTATACCAAAGTCCATTGTCACAGACAATGCAACTAATCTTAATAGTCATCTAATGAAGGAGGTTTGTGAGCAATTCAAGATCGTGCATCATCATTCTACCCCTTACCGTCCTAAAGCAAATGGAGCCGTTGAAGCAGCAAACAAGAATATTAAAAAGATTCTTAGGAAAATGGTCCAAGGATCTCGAAAGTGGCATGAGAAATTACCATTTGCTCTTTTAGGATATCGTACAACTATCCGTACATCGACTGGCGCAACTCCTTATTTACTAGTCTATGGGACTGAAGCTATGATACTCGCAGAAGTCGAAATTCCCTCGGTTTGAATCATTAGTGAAGCCGAAATTGACGATACTGAATGGGTCAAGTATAGACTAGAACAATTATCGTTAATAGATGAAAAATATTGACGGCAGTTTGCTTTGGTCAATTATACCAGCAGAGGATGGCGCGAGCTTACAATAAGAAGGTACGTCCTAGAAAATTCGAGGCCGGCTAACTTGTTGTAAAATGCATCCTTCCACACCAAGAAGAGGCTAAAGGAAAGTTTGCTCCAAACTGGCAAGGTCCATACATAGTTAAACAAGTATTATCAAATGGATATTTGCAACTTGCGGATCTGGATGGAAAAATGACAGAAAAAGCTATCAATGCCGATTCAGTCAAAAGATATTATATTTGACACACTTGTGCTTAACACTCTCAAGTTGAGAAGACGAAAGGCCATCATTCTACTTAACTAAATGCCATTAATCCCTTGTCAGCCCTTCGAGCCTTATTTACCTTTCCTTGTTTACCCTCTTTGGAGCCGACAAAAAAAAAATAATGCATTAGCATTGAACTACGTTCGATCTGATTCCTAAATGGATACGTAGGCAACCTTATCTTGGGGTTCGGTCCGAAAAGAGAAAAAAAAATCTCGGTAATTAAAAAAGATGAGATATATATCCTATTGTCACTTTTACATGGCTCTCAAGTTGTAATTTATCCTAAAAATCCTTTTCCCTTTGTCCATTAAAGACCTTCCGATCAATTTTTGAGAACGTCAAGCCTTGTGTGCTGTATATATATATATACAAAAAAAAAATAAAAAAATCTTATTGGTGAAAACCCTCAGGGGCGCCATAAGACAATGATGAACGAGACAATAGAAATTATAAAGGTCAATTGTGAAAATCCTTAAAGGATAACTTTAGTCAAACAAAGTTTATCATGACAGGACAAAGATCAAGAAGGATGATTTGATTTGATTGAAAGGTGCAGCCTAATTCGAGATTAGATAGTTTTGAAGGATCAAATATCTACTCCAAATTGTGTGTCATACGTTATTGAAGTCAATATACACCTCCAAATAAGCTTTCTTACTTTACTGGTAGAAATACCTTCTATTCAAACCTAATTCTTTTATTCCTTCTTTTGATTTTTCCTTATTTCATTTTTACACGCTCTGTTTTTATGGGTAAGTCTCGCACCAAATGCAAAATAAAGAAAAACGCGTAAAATTGACCATGTCTCCCAGTGAAATTGAGCAGAGATTGTTGGGCGTTCACCACCTTGACAAGGACAGAGAGCCAGTTAAGATAAGTGTTACGAGTGAAGCATTTGAAAATGAAGAGCAGAATCATACTAAAATAAACAGAGATGCAACAGAATTTGAAAGACAAAGAATCAAGCCCGCCAACCAATTAGTTGAATCAACTGTATCAAGTTGGGGCAGAGATAAGGAAAACCTCTAAAGAATTCAAGGCCACAAACCAACCACCAATTTTAAAACTCACAATTTTTTTTCTCTTTGCTTGAACAGGGGCAAAGCAATCTTGTGAAGTTTAGTGAAAAAAAAAGTATAGCAAAGTTAAGTTTTCTTGAATTTTCTCTCTTTGTTATACTCCTATAATTCTAAGTTCGTACCAATATAATGATAATAAAACCCCTCATATTCAAGACTGGGGCCTTTTTTTTTCTAACAAAAAAAAAATCCTAATCTTTATTCGTCTTCATAGGGCGCCATCCCCTAGTTGACATCTTATCTCGTCTTCATAGGGCGCCATTCCCTAGTTTCATAGGGCGTCATCCCCTAGTTGACATCTTATCTCGTCTTCATAGGGCACCATCCCCTAGTTGACATCTTATCTCGTCTTCATAGGGCGCCATCCCCTAGTTGACATCTTATTCGTCTTCATAGGGCGCCATCCCCTAGTTAACATCTTATCTCGTCTTCATAGGGCACTATCCCCTAGTTGACATC
>NC_061117.1:173536161-173538214 GCF_002878395.1 Capsicum annuum | reverse complement strand
CTCGTCTTCATAGGGCACTATCCCCTAGTTGACATCTTATCTCGTCTTCATAGGGCACTATCCCCTAGTTGACATCTTATCTCATCTACATAGGGCGTCATCCCCTAGTTGACATCTTATTCGTCTTCATAGGGTGCCATCCCCTAGTTGACATCTTATCTCGTCTTCATAGGGCGCCATCCCCTAGTTGACATCCTATTCATCTTCATAGGGCGCCATCCCCTTGTTGACATCTTATTCGTCTTCTTAGGACACCATCCCCTAGTTGACAATTTATCTCATCTTCATAGGGCGCCATCCCCTAATTGATATTTTAGGAAACAAACCTTCCTATTTTTCTTCTTTATGTCTTCATAGGACATACAAAATCTAGTTACATTTTAAGAAGCAAATATCCTAACTCTTTTTCATGCATTCATAAGGCATAACTTCCTTTGGTTGCATTATTGAGAATAAGAATCTTATTTTATTGCATACCTAGCTTTGATTTCTATTATTTTTATTTATTTATTTTTAAATTGTTGTGTAGTTTTTCTAATAACTCACAAAATTTTCCTAGTACAAACTTGGGGCAGAAAAATTTTGTTTGTTTTGTTTTGTTTTCTTTGATGGCTTGCAGGTTTTCTGCAAAACACAGGTTTAATGCCAAGAATGGCATTCCATCTCTGATTTGAGTAGTGGAGAATGATTAGTTTGAAAATACAGAGTCATCTATGCATCTGTAGCGGCCCAACATCCCAAGAGTCATCTGCATAACTCTTGATCAGGAGAACAAACATCCAAAAGTATTCTATGAACCATCCTTTGGAAGAGTGTCAATGACACAATCCAAGTTGCAAGTTCAAGTCTCAAATCCTAACTTCAAGATCAAATCTTGACATCAAGGTACCCACCATAAGAAGGTGAAGCGATAACTGCGGACCCAAGAAGAAGATCTGAAGCAAGAGAATCAAGACAATTAGAATAGATAGGATTTTGTATTTTTCATTTTTAGTTTCATTTTTCTTTTTTCTAATGTAATAAAAAGAGCCACGAACCGAAAACTCGACGGGACATCAAATCGACTCTCCAACTCATCCCTTCATTCCTACACCCACTTGAACTACATATGACCTGATTCTCTTATAACCCGAGATATGTAGGATGTCTAAAACCAAGGCTCGGTCGCACCGCTTTTCTACTTATTTACTAGTGAATAAATAGTTGAGCCAAAATTAGTCATGTTTACTTCTTTGCTTGGAAATTCTCCATATTTCCAAGCAAAGAGGGGCATTCTGCAAACGCCTAATTTTTGACCCAAACCTAATGTTTTTATACCATTTTAATGTTCAATTAATTTTTTTTTATTTTTAGGTATTTTAAATTTATCTTATTTTTGAGGTTCGTTAAAAATTTTGAAAACTACAAAAAATAGAGTCACATTTTTAAATAAGTTTATATTTTATTGTTTATTTATTTTTTTATTTATTTTTAGAAAAAATAAAAAAAAGAATTGTTTTCTAAATTATATTTGTTTTCTTCTTTCAACTTTAATAAAGAATGTGATATTAATATTTCTTAGTCATATTCCTAAGACTAGCTAATTAACTTATTTTGTATTTTTTTTTAGTTTTAAATAGATTTTATTATTTTTTATTTTATTTAAAATATTAATAAAAATAATTAAAAAAAAAGAAACCTAAAACTACCCAATATCCCCATAATCCACGTCTCTCCCACACCTCAATCCCACTCCCTCACAATTTGCTACTCCTTATATAACACAAAAAGCACACACACAAGGAGGATATATAGACCACATACGGACAACAAGACAAAGAAGAAAAAAAAAAGCAAAGGAAAAGAAAATAGACGAAAAACAAGAAGAACACTAGCAAAAAAATTAGAGTGCTTCTCTCCACAGTTCGTAGGTTGGAGTTCGATATTGATCTTTGGTTCGAGTTTAGGGTGACAGTGTTTTTATTCATACTTTCATTAGTTCATCACACAGGTTTTTATTTGATCCTGCGCTATTTTATAAGTTTATTGTGAATCAAATCATGAATAAAGTTGT
>NC_061117.1:173469186-173533161 GCF_002878395.1 Capsicum annuum | reverse complement strand
CACTTTTCGCTGTTTCGATTTCCCTTTATCAGAATGTTTTGATTTCAATAAGTTAAGGGACAGAGGAGTTCCAACAGCTCTTGTTTTTTTATTTAAGAAAAAGTAAATCTGTAAATAGAGCCAATATTTGTTTATATTGGTGGTGTTTATCTACACAATTATGTGCTGAATTTGCATTAGGATTTTGAATGTCTTTTGAAGTATATAAAATTTCACCTAGAATCCTCTAAATGATTTGTTTGATTGTTATCCTATTTAAATATGGACATAAGTTAATAAGATTTGAATATGTTCATGTTAAGTTTATATATTCATATGACATTTAAATGTTTGATAGTGTTGTTACATATCTGTATAATCATGAAGAGTTACTGCACCATTCATATTTTCGTATGCTATTAACGAGAATATGAATGGGATCCGCTGCATGCATTAATAAAAGAAAGAAGTGAAAATTTATTTTTAAGGGAGCGAGATAGGATACAAATTTATTTCAAACTCCATTGCCCATTTGACAAAAGAAAAGAAGGAGCGAATTTGTAAAAGAACGATTTAGGTTTTAAGCCCTAATAAATTAAGATTTAATATACCAGTGAAGATCTAACGAGGAAGTTGGAAAGCCCTGCTACCGACCATTCGTTATAGTAAAATTTGACATACCATTTGAAGCCGATTGAATCGGGTTGGGTGGGTTCTAAACCTATTAGGTGCTTATTTAAATTTTGAAAATATGGGATGCTCCATAAGGGGCACAAAGGCGCGATAAATTTATTCAAAACTCGTGGTAAGGCCGAAAAGTATTACTATCGGTGAACCACACATCAATACAGTTTTAAATATATTCAAAAATAAATAAAAGCGAGATAGAAGTCACTTTTAGGCCAACAAATATTATATATCCAAAAGATTAATTTAAGTCAGCATAAGTCATTAAAGCGACCGTGCTAGAACCACGGGACTCGAGGGGTGCCTAACACCTTTCCCTCGGTCAATAGAATTCCTTATTCGGATTCCTAGTTCGCAGACGAAAAATAAAAAATAAAAAGAGTCATTTCCTTTTGAATAGGGATTCAATAAGGTGACTTGGAACACCCAATTCAATTCCAAGTGATGACTCTGTAAATAAAATAATCCCTTTTCAAAACGTCACTTTAAAGGGAAAAACCCATTTTCTCTAAAACCAACTCCCTAGCGGGGTCGGATACGGTGAAAAATAGGGGTGTGACACGTACTTGCAACTTTTAAAAAAAATTATGAATAAATGAACGTGGTTGATTCTATATGTATTTAATGAACGTGAAAAAATACAATAAAACAAAAGCATTTTTAAAGCTAAACATTTTATTTTAGATAGTACATATTCACATTTAAAAAATATATATCCTAGTCATTTAATCACAAACATACATATAAATAATAAATATATATCTGGATACATATATAATTACAAAAATAGATATAATTACATTACAGGTAACTAATACATTTGCAGTTACATAGATGTATTTGGTATTGGTTCCTTAAATACATATAAATACAAATATACATCTGTTCAACTAAGTAATATATATGTAGTGGTGGACCCAGCATTTAAGGATAATGGGTGCTTAAAAAATTTAAAAACTAAAAAAAGTAAAAAATCACCTTAATGAGGTTCAATCCCAAGGCCTCCTTCCAATGAAGGACCTTGAAATCGACCTAAATGCCAATGCATCCAACCAACTTTTTGTTATAGTGGGTGCTTTTATATGTTTTATATCTATTTTCATAGATTTTCTATGTAATTATGCCTATTTCACGTCGAGTTTAGTGGGTGCCGGAGTGCCCCAAATTCCAACGTAGGTCCGCCCCTGTATATATGTAAGATCTGAACGTAAAAATGTATAATCACCTATTAACACATGTGTAATTACAAATTCAACTATTAGAAACTAAATATTAAACGTAAAACTAAAATTAAAAACCTTAAATTTAATTTGATTTAGCATCAATAGTCAAAATATAACTGTTAAATACTAAATTAACTTTCCACATGCAACCTGAAAATAAGATATTAAACTTAATAGCTATTCAACTACGTCACTGTCATCCTACAGTTATATTTGTCAAATATAAAATTCAGAAAAAAAAATCAAACTCCAAGGACTTCAGTATCTTCTGTTATCCTGATTTTTCTAACAGGCCTCATTGGTGCTTCGTCACCACTTTGTGCATCAACTTCTTATTTTCTCAAATCATAATCCCACATAATTGAAGTATATCTTGTGTAAATCAAGTCAGACTTGAAGTCAACCGAAGGAACGCCTTCGTTATAAGTAAGACACTCAACATATGCCACCATATATAATCACAATCCCTATATATGCATAAAGTAATGAATTAGTATGCATTCTACATAGACTTACAAATATATTCTTTTTATATGTATGTTATAGTACTTAAAAGCTGCCACTAGATTGTTAAAGCAAATCATTCGCATAACACATCAAAAAGCTCCAACCTATCTTTATCTTTGTAATTTAGATGATTGTCAAGGTCAATACAAAATACATAGCCTGCTTATATTTTTTATACGGAATACATATTACATTACAAAAAATACATATATTTCTGCATATGTATTTACAAAAAACATGTCTGACCCATATGTATATTACCATATAAAATATCATACATATGTTCAAATTTATGTGCGAAATACATATCAGACTCACATTAAACAAAAAAATACATATCAAATACAACTATACTATATGTCTTCATATGTATTTGTGAAATACAAATGTGACTCATTGTCAACTAAAAAAACACAAATGCATGTCTTAAATAGTAATAAAATATAATAATATACATATAACTAACTAAAAATACATAATACATATCTTAAGCATTACAAAATACAAAAAAATACATATGTTACCCTCTAAAAAAAACGTAGAACAGTATATAGATAAACTCAACACTGTGTAAAAAATATATATGCAGACTCATCTATATATAAAAAATAGAAATACATGTACATAACCCATAAGCTAATAAAATACAAATATAAATACCTCTTCGACTTTATCTTCTTCCAAATCATATTCAGAAGAATTTTGACCAATAGAACTTGAAATTGTACTTGATTCTCTCATTTTCTTTGATTTTTTTTTTTTAGATCTTTGCATTTGGGGGGTGGGGGGGGGGGTGTGAAAATGAAGCTTTTCTCAATCTTTTTTATTTCATAATTTTTGCAATTTTCTCCGAATCATTAGATGCTTCGATCTTACATTTTCTATGCTCACTACATTCTTCGACTGAATAGACGTAAAAATCAATTTAAAATCTTCATCTTGTGTTAATCCAAGACTAGATGATGATGGATTATCAGAAACTAAATTAACAGGAGGTATACCTCTATTTGAACTTCTATAAGATGTGTGTTCTTTCATTACGCAGATTTCCACAATTTTACAACAAAAAATTAATAAAATCCCAAAGAAAAATTGCAAGAACAATGTAGAACAAAAAGGATAAAAAATATAACATTTATAGAATATGTGGAAGAGATAATATGCAATAACTGTAATTTGATAATTACCTTATTTGATGGAACATGATATTTATCAAAAATATTAAAAAAAAAAAAAAGAGTGATAAATAGGTAAGAAATTGGAATGGAATTCGAAAAACAAACGCAATTTTTGAAAAAAAAAAAAAAAGATAAGATTGGAGAGAGGTAAAGTAATGAAGTGAAAATAGGTGAAAGGTAAAGTAATGGGGTGAAAATAGGAGAGAGATAGTGAAACACGGATGTTTGAAATTTATGGACAAAAAAAAACTATTTTTGCTACAAAATGTAATTTTATAAAAGTGTTACTATTTATTATAATTATGATGTTAAGTTTGTCACTTTCTGTAATTTTTTCCATTAAAAATCAGATTTGATTCAATCAAAAAGTATCAAGAATAACTCTTTTAATTAGCCCATTGTCAAGTCCTAATATTTATTTAATTTTGGGTCACTTGAAGGACTATTTTTCAAAGTCCCCTAATTTGAATTTTCAGTTTGATGAGTGTAGGTGTTGCATTCACATTGTTCAACTTATTCAGAAAATGGAAAATGTTTAAAATCAACTTCATTAAAGTCCTCTTTGCCTAATTTTTGGTTCACATCGAGGAAAAGATCAACTTAATTTATACACACCGGCAATGTATAGATTTTTAGACTGGTAATATAATTTAACTTGGCATAACGTGTTATTTATAATTTATTTAAAGTTATCAATCAATAATATCATATAAATTTATAGTCAATTACCTTTTAAATGATCTAATTATATACAGATATTTTTTTATTGTCATCAATATAAAAAATTTACAGTGAAAAGGTGCATCTTCCTTGATATTGTTGCATATTTTACTCATCCATGATCGATTTGAATTATCTCGAATGTGAAGTTGACATAATTTAAGTTGTAAAAGATGACCTAAAAGATTAGTTGGTGAGACAATTGTTCTTCTTGGTGAATTGTAGATATTTGTTTGTGTGACGAATTGATCATTGGCAGTTTTTGACTCATATTGATTGGCCTGTCACTATAATTAATTTATTCGACCTTTATATTGTTTGGAAAATAAAATTTGAGCCAAGAAATATAATTAATGGGACGAAAAGAATTATTGCAACAATCATTTTATTGATTTCAATATGTGTGTGTTACAATCTTTATGAATCCTCTAATTCGCCTTTTCAAATATAAATTCAAGGGCTTCGAGTTGGATCTTGAATTTGAACTTGATTTATAGATTTGATAGATTTGATTTCAAGAACTTTTGGACTTATTCTTGAGTCTTGTGATCTTGTTCTTGAATTTGTAGAGAAATTTGCGGCGTTTGATCCGCGAGTTCTCTCTTACTCCTTGTTGGAATTATTGGTCTTAATCTTGAATGCTTGAATTTGTAGAGAAATCTGTGACGTTTGATCCACGAGCTCTCTCTTGCTTCTAGTTGAAATTGCTGGTGTTTAGTAATTCAACCCCTATTTATAGTTGTGGAAATGAAAAAGCTATGGTGAAGGTAGACTTCTTTTAACCAATCAGATTTAAGTGACATGATATATTTTGATGAGTTTTGATTTCACTAGGATGCTACATTATTTTGATATATGGCATGATCTTATTGAATCTTTCACTTGACTTGGTGTGCCACGCCATCTGACATGTGACGCTCATTTAGGTCTCTAGAATATGATGGCATATTGGGGTTAGCAAATCGGGCTCAACATTTGTGGCCCAAATCAATGAACTAGCCCAAATAAAAATTGAGCTTCAAAATCCATATTTATTTGGATTTAAATAATTGGGTAAAATTCACAAGTAGCATACTTAAGAGCCTAATTACTAGTTTTATAGCAACAGTTTCATAATTACATTTTATAGCAACTTTTATTTTGTATTTTTAAAAAATATTGCTGTAAAAATACATCTACAAAAAAATTACTGCACTTAATTAACTGAAATTAGTTGAGCTATATATGGTATAATTACCAATCAAGTAAATATGTTGATTTCTTTTCCATTTAAAACACTTAAAAAAACGTGACATCCGTTATAATCAAATAATTCAAATTTCAGTTTTTCACCATTAACAACTGAAATTTTTTTTTTCAATTTCTTCTAAACCAACCCTGTATTGCTCAATCAAATTGAACTGATTCTTATGAGAAATTAACAGCAATTGCAAAACAAATCATTTATTCGATTGAATCAAATTCAATTGTTGATTCATCTGTTATATTTGTTTGAATTCAACTGTCAGTTGAAAATTCAACCATTACTGCTGTTCAAGGTACATAACCATTATTGTTATTCAGTTCACTTTTTTTTTTTACGATTACTGATGTGCTTATCAAGTTTTGGTTGTCGTCGTTAATTTGTATGTGAAAAAATTGTAAAATAAATTATAGTTATAATCAAGACAGCAGTAAAATTAGAATTCAAGTATCTATTGCAAATTTCATCTTTAAAGTTGTTTCAATGGGAAAAAAATCAGTATTCGACTCTATTTTTGATGATCGTTTGTTGTTATATTGATTGTTTTAACAATAGAATAATTGTAAACAACTTTCGAATTGAAATACATTCAATTTTTTTTTGGAAATACTAGATAATTGATTGAACGAATATTTCTGTTGAAGTTGACGTTATTCTATGAACCCAGATAAAAGTATAAAATATCTTCGTCCATATGTATTTTTGATGTGTTTAATGATAACACTGCATATGTATTTTTGATTTTGTTAATGGTAATGGTGCATATGTATTTTTTGTTTTGTTGTAGAAATTTTGATATATAAATGTATATTTGCAAAAATATTTTAGTTTAAGGTAATCTTGTGTGTATGTATTTTTTTAATTGAGATGTTGGTTGTGTATCTTTGTTTGCACATAAATCTGAAAAGTGCGTGTTATAAGAAGGGATATTTGACAAATTGGTATGTAACATATCAAATTACAAATTAGTTATGCTCCAGATGTATTTTTTTTTTATATGCTTAGTTTTAACACTGCATATGTATTTTATATGTGATATATGTAAACACTGCATATGTATTTTTGCTTTGCTTGTGGGAATTTGAGAGTATAAGTGTATATGTGATATGTTTGGTTCCTGTTTTACTTCCGTTTGATCAAATAGTTTGTGTATTTTGTATTTTAGAAATGGGAAGCATACCAGTCCTTGTGAAGCACTCTGGTTGATGGACGTACGAAAAGAACTTCGAAGAATATGTCACTGATGCTATACTGTTGAGCACATCAACCACATTCGTTGAGCTGCACGATGTTTTGGCATCTCACTTAAGTGTGGATTTAACCATCAACCGTATTCTAGTGGAATATCAAATCACTCCTAATGCAGGGCAGATAGAAATACATAACGATATGGGTTTAAAAGTGTTTATATTGCAGAAAAAGTTGATACAAGACATGAATTGTCTTCCTTTATATGTAAGAATTTTGGATAAAGTTGTAGGGAGCAACTTGGCAAGTTCATCTATATGTGTTGCTGAAAGAGGAATCAACTGTAACAACTTGGAAACAGTGATAAATACAACAAATGAAGAAGCTTTGGCGGTTTGTGAAAATACAAAAACTTTTGATGTTTTTGAGATGGATCCTATTGAGGTGATTATCTCAGACCCATATCATAAGCATGCTGAGGAAGACCAGGTTTACTTGAGAAAAAGAATTTTAAAGTCAGTCATGAAGGACTATTCAATTAGGGAAAAGTTTCAAATGCGCAGTAAAAGGTCAAGTAAGAAAACGTACGTACATTCTATATCTCTCAGATCTTGTTTAATATTAGTTTGGATATGTATTTTTAATGTAATAAATTATGTTGCGTGCAGGTATACATTGTTTTGCAAATCAAGAAATTGTGAGTTTTTAATGCGTGCATCAGGAATAGGAGAAACAAAAATGTTTAGAATAAAAGAATTTAGACCTCAGCATACATGCCTAGTGAAGGACAATATCTATCCAAAGGTGCATGCAACTAGTATGTTGATAGCTGGTATGGTTAAACAGAAATTTAAAAACCTCAAAAGAAAATACAGAGCGACGGAAATAAAAAATGACATGAAGAAAGATTTTGGTATGGATTTGACATACACTTTATGTTGG
The DNA here is from genome assembly GCF_002878395.1 of Capsicum annuum. NCBI lineage: Eukaryota > Viridiplantae > Streptophyta > Magnoliopsida > Solanales > Solanaceae > Capsicum > Capsicum annuum. The sequence goes on along the minus strand of NC_061117.1, from coordinate 173,525,494 downwards.
AGGGCAAAGGAAAGAGCGTTAGAAGAATTGAGGGGTAAGCCATCAGCATCTTATGGGAAACTGTCATCATACTTATATGTTCTAAATACTACCTATCTAGATTCACATATAAGAATGAAGAAGACAGATGATAATGTGTTCTTGTATGTATTTATCACTCTACATGCATTCATTAAAGGATTCGATCATTGTAGACCAGTCGTAGTTGTTGATGCTAGTCACCTGAGAGGAATGTATATTGGGGCATTTATAACAACATGTACAACTGATGTAGCAGGTTAGTATCATTTAATTACTATAACTGGTTGTATTTTTTTTTTGGCTTTCTGTTGTAGAGTTGAAAAATACATATATCCAATTCATATATATATATATATATATATATATATATGTGTGTGTGTGTGTGTGTGTGTGTGTGTGTGTGTGTGTGTGTGTGTGTGTATGTGTGTATAATTAGATATATGTTCAAAGTTTTTTGAATGAAACAAGTAAAATTGATTATGTTTGATAGTGAGGTTGATGTAAATTTTATTATATGTAATTGATACAATTTCTGGTAGATAAAAAATATATTTTAATTGAACTATATTGTAATAAATACATATGCAGTTCCTAACTGTATTTAAATCGGCCTGCGCAGAATTTTTTTTATATACGTAGGTTCTATATTTTTTTTGGCATATGTTGTGCTTAATTCTGAAAATTATGAATTATGTATATAGGTCATATATTTCCTTTGGTATATGGTGTGCTTGATTCTGAAAATGATGCATCTTGGACGTGGCTCTTCAAGAATCTAAAGAAAGCGTACAGGGTTAGACAAAACATGTGTGTTGTGTCTGATAGGAATCCAAGCATCATAAAGGTTGTTGGTGATGTGTATGAAGATATTCCACATTATGCATGTATGTGGCATCTATAGGGTAATGTGAAAAAACTTTACAGAAAGTCACACGATGCATTGTCGAAGATATTTTATACAATGGCCAAATCATATTCAAAGTCAGAATTTCACATTTTAATGAAAAAAGTTGAGGCAGCTGATATAAGGGTGAAGATATATTTGGAATTGGCTGATTACGAAAAGTGGGTTAGGTCGTATGTAATAGTTCACAGAGGATGGACTTTGACTTCAAACATTGCAGAGTCAATAAATGGAGTGCTTGTATCAGCTAGAGAACTGCCAATTTATGACTTTCTTGAGGAAGTTCGATTACTGTTTGCAAATTGGAATTGTACAAATAGGCAGGAGGCTTCATATACCTTCACAACACTCATTGAAAAGTTTAATGGCATACTCAGTGAGAATGAGGCTTTATATACCCGTATGACGGTATGACCTTTTTGATTTGTGGAACCTGTATTAATTATGGAAACATAAATATGAAAGGATAAAATGCATAAAGTATCAATGTGAAAATACTTTCCATGCAGTTGTAAATAAATGAAAAGATATAAAACATAAAATATATGAACATTTAAAATACATAATATGTATTTTGCATATGTATATTGTTGTATTGAAAATTACTGACAACTGCATATGTATTTGGCTGCTCCGTAAAAATGTACTATGCATATGTATTTTTATTACATAAATATTTTTTTATTTTTATGTCAGGTTGTACCAGCCACAGAATATGTATATACGGTACATGACAAACAAAAGCACTTCATTGTTTGCATCAAAGAAAAGAAATGCTCATGTAATGCTTTTCAAATAGATGAGATACCATGTGCACATACTTGTGTGGTGTTAGAGAAAAAGAATTTTGAGAAGGGGCCATACTGTTCTGATTTGTTTAAACCAAAAACAGTTTTGAAGACATATGATGTTCCAATCTACCCGTTGCCACACAGCGATGACTGGATAATTCCAGAGACCACACTTGCTGAAATAGTACTGCCTCCAAAATACAAAAGACCTCCAGGAAGACCTGCAAAGAAGGATCGTAGAAAATCAGGCCGGGATATGATTGGAAAGAAGAATATCAACTCATGTGGTGGTTGTGGGGCTAAGGGTCACAATAGGCACTCTTGTAGGAAATATCGCAAATGATACATTTCTTTTTCTGTATTTTTTCTTAAATATTTTTTTCTTTTTTATATGATGAACTAATTCAGTTTAGTTAATGCATTTATGAATCATTTGACAATTAAAGACAGTAATATCTGAATAATGGAGCTATATATGTTTCAAAATCTGTACATTACATATGTATTTTTAAGCAGCAGTTCGTATGTATTTTTGACATAGTAAATATATGTTAGGTTAAAGGTGGTAAATTTGATTAATAAAACAAGTATATGATTCGTAATTGTTCAAAGTTTTAAATATATGTGACATATAAATATATGTTTGAATTGCATAATGTTATTACTGCATATGAACTTATACTGTAAAAATACATTTGATGTATAGTACAAATGTATTTTTTTAAAAAAAAATATAATCATTGCATATGTATTTTGTAACTATAGACAAACCTATAACTTCATAAAAAAGTCAAATTTTTCTTTAATTCAAATTCTCAAGTATAATTATTTTAAATGAACACATATCAAAAATTAAATATTAGGTTTGATCAATATGTATTTTCCAACATCTTTATATTAATACGAAATATGTATTTTTTGGGGAAATATTTATATACAAAAGACCTCCAGGAAGACCTGCGAAGAAGGATCGTGGAAAATCAGGCCGAGATATGTTTGGAAAGAAGAACATCAACTCATGTGGTGGTTGCGGTGCAAAGGGTCACAATAGGCATTCCTGTAGGAAATATCAAAAATGAAACATTTCTCTTTCCATATTATTGTTTAAAATTTTATTTTCATTTTTTATTTAGTTGAACCATTTTTTTTAATCATCATTTGACAAGTGAACACAGTTACATCTGATTTCTGCATATGTATATGTTGAAACATCTGAACATTGCATATGTATTTTGAATGTGCAGTTCATATGTATTTTTAGCATTGAATATACATGTTATGATAAAGTTGATAACTTTAATTAATCAAACACTTATTTGGTTTGTTATTGTTAATTGATTTAGCCACATATGACTTATTATGCAAAATCTTATCGTAGTATATGTGTTTATACGATAAAAATATATTTAAATGTATAATACATATGTATTTTAATAAAAAAATATTAACACTGCATATGTATTTATGTAAAATAATATTTCACCATAAATTATAAAATTGTAGTAAAAGTTCTAAATTATCTTTAATTTCATTTTTTAGTTATAATCATATTAAATGGACAATATGTATAATCATATTAAATGGATAATATGATTTATAATTTCACCATAAAATTATAAACAATATGTATTTTACAAAAACGTATTATTAACACTGTATATGTATTTTTATGCTAAAATTTCATTTATAATACTTCCATATTTTTTAGCAAAATATGAATACTGCATATATATTTTAACATAATATTAACATTTTTTAACTAAAAATTTCAGATATATTTTTTGAAATGCTTAGTTATAACATTGCATATGTATTTTTTTCATCTAAAAACAACAGATATGTATTTTTAAGGCATAAAAATTCCTGCATATGTATTTTCAGAATAATATGAACAATACATATGTATTTTACAACAAAATCACACACTAAAATGAAGAACAACATAAAAGACTCATATTAAACTTGAATTAGTACTATTATAATCTACAATTAGAACCACTTCAAAACATCAAAATTAGTTTGTATAATCAGTTCCTACATCCATAAACCAGCGTTTAAATTATATAAAGAAATAAATCCATCAGTCATCATACATCAAAAACTTCAGTTACGCTAGTTATTCTACTTTGCCTTGGAGGCCTTAAATGTGCTTCAACATCACTATGAGCATTTAATTCTTGCTTTCTGGTCCCATAATCCCTCAAAATTGCAGCATATCTTGTACGAAGTGCATTCGGGTCGAACTCAGTCGCAAGAATTTTGTGACCATAAGAAATACACTCCGCATATGTAACCATATAGAAACCACAATCCCTACAAAAAAAATAAAAAAATAAAAAAAATACATATGTGCTTAAATATATATTTTAAAAAATAGATTTTTATTATATGTAAATTAAATAACTTACAAGCTTTCACTCGGTTGTTGAGGCAAATTCTCTTGAAATAACACATCAAACATATCTGAGGAGTCTTTGTCTTTGTATCTTGGATGGTTTTCAACATGAATTCCTTTTAACATAGAAATCACAATGTTCAAGACACAATGGGATAATCGCAGCTAATTTCTCAATGACATCAAGAACAGCCGAATAATGTCCAGATGATTCATATGAATCATATAGGAATATCCACCTATCTGAGAAAGATAAAATTGCTAGCACCCAATGATGTTTTTCCTTTATATTTACTGGAATATAAATGTCTTCCACTGTATGCCATGGCACAGTAGCATGCATACGGAATTTATTTATGTATTCATTAACATGTGTCACATGTCCTCCAGCCATAAGGTTTTCAGCATCCGCAGAATAAACATCATGGAGAGAGCTAATTATGTTCATAAAGTTGCAATCTACTGTGCTGAATTTGTAAGACCTGTTGGGGTCATACTTTGACTTCTTCCTCAAGTAGTAGAAGCAAACATCAATATGCTGCAGTACATAAGAACACAAAAATTTAATATAATTCAAACTATTTGTATACTAAATGTAGCATGTGTATGTTATATAAAAATACATATGTAAGTTATAGTGCATCACATCCTTTCTTATATAATAAAAAATTACATAGAAAAATACATATTTGCACCTGCATATGTATTTACTAACATAATATGTAATTTAATTACTGCTATAAACGTAAAAAAACATTGTTAAAAAAATACTAACCGAGTCGGTCCATGATTAATCAGGAAACCCCATTGTGTAGAACCAGTTTTTATCTTCAACAGTCTCAATTTTGAAATGCATCATTGGAATGGTTGATTTCCCCCTTTTGTAATGATCCGCATTTCCCTTCTTGTTTTTTGTTGTTAATAAGTATATGTTAAATCGTGAAAAGATGATGTAATTTAAAAAAAAAATTAAAAATGTTCAATAGAAATACCTTTTAGCATGAACTTTGAGAAGGTCTTCAAAAATCCAATCCCTAAACTTGTTGACAATTTTCATATCCACAATCCCATCAATCGGATGATAAACAAATGGATATTTCTGTGAGAATATACGTATGTGTCCTTCTGAGCTCTCTATATAGTTACACAATACAAAAACGTAATTATTAAAAAGTATTTGCATAACATGTTACATTGTAAACTAAATATATAACTAATTGTACTTACCGGCAACTGAACCAAATTTCATCGTGTAAGGTGACTCTTTGAATTTGGATGGTCACCTAATCCTTAACTTAGCAATAGGAGTTTGAATTTCACGATTAGCAGAGGAATAAACAATAATACTTTTACTACTGTATACATTCAAAGTAGGAAACAAGTCATCAGGGATTGTGTCTTGTGAATCAGGCAAAACCGTTTCATCCCCTTTTTCATCAATGGTTAAGTCTTGTGTTTTAGGAGGTGTCATAATCTGCTCCTCCGTACCAACATCAACTTCTCCGTGAATGTCTGCTTTAGAGCTCGAACCAACGTTCTCTTTGTTTTTCTTCAAAATTGGAAAAAAATTTAATTTTTTATGTCCAAAATAACCCACATAACCTCAAATATATTCATAATACATACCTGACAATGCTCTTGAAAAACAGAGTCGGACTTCTTATCATTAAAATGTTCATCAATTTATTCTTCTTCCAAAGTTGCCAATGGATATCTCGTGGTGCTTTCTCTTTGGTATGCATTAAGACCTGGTAACAACTCATCTGGGATTGTAAAAATTTGTATCATCCAATTTCTCATCAGTAATCTGCAATAGAAATAAAAGAAAATATATAATTGTCTTATGGATTGTTATGATTTTTACATCACATAAACTGAAGTGCAATTCATTATACATACTTGATCATCGTGATGAACAATCTTCTCAGAAAGATTATAATCCAAATTTATACTTTGGAGAAGCTCATCAGGGATTAAATGTTGAGAATCAATTTGAATGTTTGTTTTATTTGAATGCAAATCAGTGCACCCCTTGCAAACAATGAAAAAAATTAAACCAACTTCAAAAACAAAAATCCAGTTGTATATATTTATATAGGACTATATATATAAAATAACATATAACTACTACATAAAAGTAATTACATTTGTGTACTCAAAAGAATAATAATATTTTCGTTATTTTTTACCTTTGTACCATCCTGATTCTCATTCAAATTTTGATCAACAATATGACTGAATTGTTGTGGTGATGTTTCAACACCAGCATAATCCATCTGTTGTGCTTCAACCTCTGTATCTTCATGTTGTTGCTACAAGTATAATTTGAATAAACTACTATTGTTTGATTTCACTTGATATGTATATAGCAACCTACTGAAAAAAATACTATTGGAAAATACATTTCTTGACACACAGCATATGTATTTTGCAATACATTGCATATGTATTTTTTCAAAATAAACAAATATGTATTTTTTGAATAAAATTCATATGTATTTTTAGTAATATACTGCATATGTATTTTTTACAAACTCTATGTGTGTATTAAACAAAATACATTTCATATGTATTTTTTATATCAAATCATATGTATTTTTTGTGTAAACTTCATATGTATTTTAGCAATGTACTACATATATATTTTTTCATATACTCTGCATATATATATTTTTAATAATGTGGATATGATATAATGATAAAACTTTTACCTTGCTATGTTCAATTGTTTTGATCATTTTTTAAAACTTTTTTTTCACTAATTGACGAATTCGAGTAAACTCTTCACGAACTCCTTTAAACTCTTGACGAACCTGTATTCATACAAATTCATTAAACACATAGTTTTTAATGTAAAATAAACATTTGACAAAAAAAATTACCTCTTTGCAGAATGCATCAAAAAATTTCTTAGAAATAAATTTTTCTTTCTCAACATGACTCTCACGCTTTGACGCGGCTACTTCCTCTACATGACTATCTACCTTTGACTGTACCTGAGGAAAAATAACCCTAGCTGTTTTCTTCCCTTTCTTTATTTTTGAAGAAGAAGCCTTTCGTGTTGGAATTGGCTTGAATACTGGTGTCTTCATTACAGCAGCCTTGGCAGCACGATGAGGTGGAGTCCTCGTTTGGGTATGCGTGTCATCAATATTCACTTGTTTTTTCCCTGCAGCTTTCTTCACTACTGGGGTTGATGAATCCACCTTCTATTTCTTCTTTGAACGTTCGTTGATCTTCTCTGGTGGTGGATCCTGGAAGTCATCGTCAGAATCAATTGAACGTTCATCTTCAATTACATCCTTTTTTGGTATTTCAAGCTTTGCCATTTCCATTTTAGTTTGCTCTATGTTCTTAAGTACAACCTGCGAATATGTTAAATAATATGTTAAAGAATTGAAAATGAAATAGAATATATGTATACAGTACATATCAATGTGTATATATTTGTTCACAACAAACCTTGCCATTGTCCTTGAACATAGCATTCATCAAAACCTCATAACGTGGAGGAGGTGCAATCGTCTTCCAATTTAATAATCGGGGAATCTGATTCTCAACCTTCAATTCAATCTTTGGTGGGACATTGGAACAACACTCATATAGCCACACTTGAATAGCCAATGGCATTCCCTGAATCAAATAAAATTTGCCCCCAGCTTTCAGCCGGTTGTTTAAACTTCTAGCCAGATCTTCAAAAGACAAAGAACCCCATGAAAAATCCTTATATCTACCACTATTTACCAAATCAAAATGAAGACGGGGTATAACAACAGTGTCAATGTTAGACAACACAAATGAATGTAGGAAATATAGAATTGCAAATTTCTCAGCATCCTCATCATTATTCTCCCCCATACTTTCTCCGTGAATGCTAAAAATAGTTGCCTTTTCTGTATAATTTTTTCCCCATTGAAATACTTTTCAATCATCCTATTTGGTACACCCTCATCAAAAGTAAAGTCATACCTATTAGACACACAATTCAATTCGATTATGATAGCAAATTCCATGGGAGTAAAACTAAGAGAGGTGCCATTAGCAGATATCATAATCCCAGAAGAAGAACTACCCTTCACCTTAAGCATCATAACACATCTACACAACTGTACTTGCACTACACACTGCTTCTTCTTCATAAAATAACCAAAAATGTTATTCTCACAAAAGTTTTTAAACTATTCCTTGTTTAAAATTATGCATATGCTTCCATAAATATCATTGTCAGTGTACGAGCACATGTGCGGTGCAAATTTCTGACAAGAAATATTTCATCCCCCATCACCTATACAAAGTAAAACTACCACTTCTTAATCCTTAAACAAAATTCAATCAAACAAAAAAAAACATATAACATGCATATATATTTCAGATGATTAAAATGCATATGTATTTTGATCAACTCATAAATGCAACCAACACTGAAAAATACAGTTGAGGAAATCTGGTATATCGAAAGAGATTAGGTATAATCTGGTATAATTTCAACAATATATTTTCACATAATCCCTAAATATCATCATAATAGAAAATACATAATTACTTGAACACTAAAAAAAAATACACTTAAAAAAAAATACCTCTTCCTCACTTTCTTCTTCAGATTCATCGTAAGATTTCTCAACCTTGTCTTCAATTTCTTTAGATTTTATTTTCTTCTCAAGTTGTTTTTTAGTTTTTTGTTCCTTTGGAGAAGGAGTTTTCTTCAACCCTTTTCTTTTTAAAATTTCTGTCATCTTCACTTCATCGATACAGAACTTCGACCTAATCTCTTTCGATATACCAGATTTCCTTAACTGTAAACACAAAATCATTGAGTTAACCCAAGACTAAATGATGGTGCATCGTACACTAATTTCATATTCCTTGTACCACTATTTATAGGTGTTTTTGCAGTGTGTTCATCCATTAAAACACAAAATTCTTAAAAATTAATTTTCCGATGAATTAGAGTAGGCAAAAAAAAAAATCGCTCACATACAAAACATGATTCCTAATTACCTAAAATATGGGAAGCAAATCCTTATCACAGATCATGCAAGAATCGTGTAAAATACAATAAGATTGAGGAGAGAGTGATGATTAATGTCAGAAAAATAGAAAAAAAAAATTAATTAAGGAAAGATAATGAAGGAGGAGTGAAAAGGGAGATTTTCTCACAGTAAAAAATTTTAAGCAGCCAAAAAAATAGGGACCACTTAAAATAATGCTACATATGTTATAGAATGTAATTAGGGAAAAGTGTTGCTATTTTTTCTAATTAAGTACTTAAGTATGTTAACATATGTATTTTTTCCTAAATAATTAATCCAATCATATTAATTCATTACATTTATTTGGAATAATATATTTTAAATTTTAATATAATTCAAATTTTCTACGAATATAAATTTAATTAATTTTATTACTCACTAATTGCTCCCTGCTTCAAGACTTGTCGGAATATATACTTTAGAGAGTAAACTTGAAGTATGATTTATTTAAACATGCCTCCTTCTTGCTTTCAAGATTTTCGTAAATATAAACAACTCATTTCATTAGTTGAGAAAATTTAAATCTGAACCATGTAATTCACATATTGATATTGACTCTCAAAAAGAATTTTTTTTGAGTCACGATAAAAAAATCGCCATGAATTTTACACTTAAGATCCACTGGTGAAATATAGTATCCAATTCTAATAGTGAATTACTTAATGATGTCTACTTCTACTAGGATATCTTTGTTCAATTTCAAAAAGATTTTGGAAAACTTATCACCGTCTTACTTAACCATTCCAATCAGGAACTCTTTCAATTTGAATTTATATTGGAGATGGAAATAGTCTCCCTACATTTCTATAAAAGGATTTAGGTTTTCCACTTTTCCAATATCAGCCTTGGGGTTTCCAAGCCATGAATAATACCGGGGTAATTTTTTTTCATTCTACTTTTCTTTTATTTTCGTTACTTTTTTCCAGCCCAGTATGTTAGTGGTAGAAAATTTATAATATATTGTAGCAATATCAAAATCATAAACGGTTTGATATTCCAGAAATCAGACTTAAATATTTACAACATATCCAAAATTCAGACTTAAAATTTTTCAATGTAATTCTAGAAACGTTTTTGAAGTTAGCCTTGTATTTATCATGCTCAAAATTTCAGATTTGCGCGTATTTACTAAAACTTTCATATCTTGAAGTAGGAATGAAGAAATCATGAGCCGCTTGATTTTTGTAAAACTAGACACAAAGATCTATGACATATTTAGAATTCATGATTTAATATCTTCGATATATCTTTAGATGTTATCCTGAAATAAACATTGGGTTTTGATGCATAAGCAGATTCAGATTTGTGTGACGACACGAAAAAATTATATATCAATATGAGAGTGTCGAAATCATGATCCACTGATTTTATAGATACTAGAAATATGAATATATAACATATTCAAGATTTGGAATTTATGAACTTCGAAATTTTTCTAGACCAAATTTTTAAGTTGATCCTAGTTTCTGTCTGACAAAGAATTTCAGATTCACATTGTCTCACCAAATAATTTATATCTTGATGCAAAAACATACCATCAAAGGGTATTTTGATTGTTGTCAACCAAGAGGATTTCATTCACCAAAATATCTTGTCTCAATCCAAGTTGGTGATATATAACTTTTGAGTTTCAAACGTTCTAACAGGTAACAACATCTCTTCTATTTATGTTTTCTTTGTATTGTATTTCCTCTCTCTCTTTTTTTAGGATTGAAATGAATGACATTCATGACGGGTCAACTTAAGGTGTGAGGGTTTAAATTCGCCTCCGTCACCTTGAGACCTGACAAGTTTGGCTTTAAGTGTGGTTTCTTTCACCAATGTATTTATGCAATGGTCAACTTAAGGTGCGGGAGTTTAAATTTGTCTCCATTACCTTGAGACCTGGTAAGTTTAGCTTTAGGTATGGGCTTTTTCGCTAGGTACTTATGGAATGGTCAGCTTACAGTGCGAGAGTTTAACTTCGCGTCCATCACCTTGAGACTTAAAAAGTTCACTTTTAAGCATGGCCCCTTTCATCAATGTATTTATTCAATGGTCATCTTAATGTACGAGAGTTTAACTTCGCCTCCATCACCTTGAGACCTGACAAGTTCGGCTTTAAGTATGGTCCCTTTCACTGATGTACTTATGCAACTATCAGCTCAAGGTGCAAGAGTTTAAATTCACCTCCGTCACCTTGAGACTTGACAAGTTCGGCTTTAAGTTCACCAATGTACTTATGCAATAGTCAACTTAAGGTGCGAGAGTTTAACTTCGCCTCCATCACCTTGAGACCTGATAAGTTTGACTTCAAGTATAGGCCCTTTTATCGATGTATTTATGCAATGGTCAGCTTAAGGTGCGAGATTTTAACTTCACCTCTTTCATATTGAGACCTGACAAGTTTGGCTTCAAGTATGGACCCTTTCATCGATGTACTTATGCAATTTTTGCTTAAGGTGTGAGAGTTTAACTTCGCATCCATCACCTTGAGACCTAACAAGTTCTGCTTTAAGTATGGGCCCTTTCACCAGTGTATTTATGTAATGGTCATCTTAAGGTGCGAGAGTTTAACTTTGCCTCCGTCACCTTGAGACCTGACAAGTTCGGCTTCAAGTATGGGCCCTTTCATGGATGTACTTATGCAATATTTAGCTTAAGGTGCAAGAGTTTAAATTCGCCCCCGTCACCTTGAGACTTGACAAGTTCGGCTTTAAGTTTGGTCCTTTTTACCTATGTACTTATGCAATGGTCAGCTTAAGTTGTGAGAGTTTAATTTCACCTCTGTCACCTTGAGACTTGACAAGTTCGGCTTCAAATATGAAACCTTTCACTGATGTACTTATGTAATGTTCAGCTTAAGGTGCAAGAGTTTAACTTCACCTCCATCACCTTGAGACCTAACAAGTTCATCTTTAAGTATGAACTCTTTCACCGAAGTACCTATGCAATGGTCAACTTAAGGTGTAAAATAAAAATAATATACTAGACCTTGTTCTGGTGCTTTGCTCTTGCTTTTGACTTTCCCAAATCAAATATGTGTGATAAAAATATGGTAACAGATTATTTATAGAGTTTGTGAATCCTTATAACTTTAAAAATCAATCCAAATTGGGTTAGGAGAAGTCCCTATTCGCACTACTGCTCAAAAGCGAAGAAGTGGTGCGAAAAAAAAAACTCAAACTTCAAAAAATTGATGAAATTTACGCCACTTGTCCAAAGAAAGGAAGTGGTGCGACCTAAACAACTAGAAAACTTCAGAAAACAAGTAAAAGTTGTGCCACTAACCTAAAGTAAAACAATGGCGTGGTCTCTCGCCCCAACCATTTTTCCCTCCTTTGCGACATTAATTTTTTTGGTTTTTTCTTGCTTTTTTTATTCTTGTTTAAGCTCCAAGTACTTCAAGACACTCCTACATATAAAATATCATACAACATCGAACACAAGCTGTGATTCATATTATTTAAGCTCAAGACAATACTAAAAAAGAGAACAAATGTGAGACAAAAGATGGTGAAATAACATGACTTTTAGCTTCACATCAATGTATTAAGATGATATTGTTATTATAGATAAGAAAAGTAAGACTATATTCTGTAAGAGTAAAAGACATACTATAATTCATAAATAAAACTATGTAATACATTATCTATGTAAATTAGCCAAATAATAAGTCTTATACTTGGCCCAATGACCACGTAACATTAATATTTAATGACACAAATATTAATTGTGCCTAAAATAAATCTTTTTCACAATAGGACAACTCACTAATGATAGTTATAGTAGTTGTGCATGTGCTGCTTTTTAACAATTCAAATTATCATCACGCTGAAAGAGGAATAAAATTTACACTTAATCTTTTCATAACCAATGTTTAAGAAATTCAGGATTAGTCTAGCGTTGGAATATTTTTGAAAGGGTATTAGTCAAACAAAATTTGGTAGTAATGTAATGGTTGGTAGTGATGTTTGATATGATAATTAGACAGTGAACGAGTTTAGAAAGCCGTAGCAACCCCCAACATCTAAATTAGAGTTATATAACTTCGATTATAGTGTTTATCATGGAGGGGTTAGTTTGTAATCTCATAATTCGTGAAGTGTGTTATAAATGCGCATAGCTAAAAAGAGGTCCCCAGTTTCTGCCTCAGATTGTTGCAGTGAAAAAAGGTATTGCTGCAGCGTACCTCTGTTATAAGGCACGAGCCGCTGCAACGGTAATATACTAAATTTGACAATTTTAAAAATATAAAATATTTTTCATTTTCCACTTTCTGAAAGATGCAAAGGAGCTTTGGGAAAGATAATTTTCTGAGAAAATTTGAATTTCTCATCTTTGGAGGTAAGTTATTATATTCACTTAGATTAGTTTTCATAATTTTGGGGAAATCATTAGAAAATGAATTCACGGTTGAATTTGAGGTTTGTGAGAATAAGCACAAAATCATTAAACTATGATCCTAAGGTGTTAGAAAACACTTATGTGTGTAGAATTATGGCTGTTTATGCTAATTCAAATAGGGTTTATGAGGTTTAACGAATAAAATATTCTAAATAATGAAATAGAGTGAGTTCATGGCTAAAATCAGTGGATATTGATCCCTAGTAGTTGAACAAGGATGAATTATTAAAATCGGTGAGTGTTCTTGTTGTTATAGATCAAGAATAAGTTGAACGAGAATAAAAAGAAAAAAGTTTTTGTAATACCCCATGTTTTCAAGCAGTAGAACCTATAAAAGATGGACCGCTAAGTTAGCTTTCCAATGCTTCAAGTCTCGCTTGAATCCGATGTCGTGGCAAAAGTTGTGGAAAATTTCCCCTTAAGGACCTAACACACTATCGTGACGATGACTCAGGTAATGAGTCATTACCACTTGTGATGAGTCATCACGAGTGAGTCGTAGTCACTCTAGTGAAGGCCCTAAGTTTGAGCCCAGTAGATACGATTAGACCTTATGACTCATAATCAGCGACTATGAGTCGTATGAAGGGACTCGTAGCCTGACCAGTAAAGGACTCAAGACTCAAGCTTTAGACTACGACTACATCTTATGTCTTGTAGTCAGTCATGATGAGTCATATGAAGGAAGTTGTAGTCAGACCAAAAAGGGCCCCAGAACCTAGATTCTAGCTTACGACCCATATTACAACTCGTAGTCAGTCTCAACAAGTCGTAGGATGAGTTGTAACGACTGGGAACCCAGTTTTCAGCATGTTTTTCCAGGGACTTTTAAGTCTTTTCCCAATCTTTTTAAAGCCTAACCTACGTTGTTTAGGATTCCCAGGAGGGGGGTATAAAAGACCCAATTCCTTCAATTATTATAATTCAGCCCAGGGAAAAAAAGGAAGCAGTTTCCTTCTTTCTCCAGAGCAAATTAGGATTTTTCAAGAATGAGATCAACTGCAAGGATTTCACCAAAGCTTTTACTTAAAAGTATGTGGGATATTCATCAGTGGTTCTCTTCCATCCATTGAGTCCCAAGAACTCTCTAACCTTTCAAGTGTAAAACTTTTTTCTCTTTTATGGGATTCCAAGTTAACCATGAATTTTATGAATCTCCACTCAATAGTTTTGGATTAAGAGCCATGAAAATATATTCCCTCATGATAATTGCATTTCCATATGTTTGATAATGCAAATGTCTACATCATGAATAGTTATTAATATCTTGGGTGTTATTCATGATTTTTCCATACCATGGATTGTTCATTAGTTGCCAAAATCAGTTTGCATTAGATAGTGCTGGTGGGTTATGAACACCTGATACCTAGATATTCATGTATGTTTCGTATTTTTATGCTACAAGTTATTCAAATTATGATTGCCTCATTATTTTTAGATTATGATATTTATGTTGACCATTCATCAGTTACGAATCATGTTAAATTTTTATTAGTATTAGTGTCAATTTAATTGAAAGTAAGACTTAGCACCGCGTGAACCTAGGGATGAAGGATCACCTTCCAATTGAGGAATTAGACCTTTAGTAGAAGTCCCTGAGTTAAAGAACTACATAGCCAGCATAGGTTATAAGAGGTCGCCTGCCAGTTGAGGACTGACATTCTCTTTAAGGTCATCCACCAGTAGAGGAATGACACTCTAGTCCTTCGGGACATCATTTTAATGGATCCATACAGCCAGTATCGATACCCGTGGCACGGTACTAACACCTTTCAACTGGGTTACAGGTTGGACCCCGATTAGCTTAGATTAGGATATGTCGGTAAAATATTAGCTCCCACCATCTTAGTTCAGTATTCAGATTATATCAGTTTAGGTTTGGATAATCAAGTGACCAGTCTATCAGTTATTCAGTTAATCAGATTTATAGAATATTTTAGCATATATTCTTCTTGGCCTTGCATTTGATTTACATGTTCATGCATTTATGTTCAAGACCATTGTATATATATATAAAATAGTCCTTATCTCGCATATTAGTACATTTAAAGTACTAATCACATACTCTCTTTTGTGTTATATTGTCTTATAACATAGGTTAGGATGCTTAGTTCCCCAATCGTACTTAGACAATTCATATACCACTCAGCTTTAGTACTGGTGAGTCCTCATCAGTTAAGGACTAATCATATTATTTATCATGCTTTCTAGTATTTCAGTTCATGATTATTTCATTAGTCAGAGTTAGTTGGGGACCTATCCTAATAACTCATCATGTTTTGAGGTTTTCATAGAAGAGGCAGTGAATCCCTATTCTACCTAGGTGCGACGGTCAGGACCGACAGACCGTTGACCCAGCAATGGACCGTCGCACCCACCGTTGCATATTTTGTTCTGCTATTGTAAGTAATTTTTTATAAAGGGCTTTTTGGTCTTTTACCACCCTTTCTAATACCTAATAATATCAGATCAAGGCTCATAAGTTCATTATTCATTCACAACATCTAATTAGGGTTTCTCTCAAAGATCAATCCCCAAAAATAAGAAACTCTAGAAGCTTAATTCCAAGTCAATAATTCAAGCTTTCCTCCATAAATCTTTAAGAAATCA
This sequence comes from Capsicum annuum, assembly GCF_002878395.1. Classification (NCBI taxonomy): domain Eukaryota; kingdom Viridiplantae; phylum Streptophyta; class Magnoliopsida; order Solanales; family Solanaceae; genus Capsicum; species Capsicum annuum. Next base: position 173,509,354 of record NC_061117.1, on the reverse strand, counting down.
TCCACCCAGGTATGTCAAGTATTCATTCATGGATTCCTTTCATCCATGAAGCCCAAGAATCCAATTTTAAATTATAAATTATGATGTTGATGTTATGTATGATACCCAAGTTGGAATCGTCAAATGTGTTTTCATTAATTTATGCTAGCATGTACATTGAAATCTACTAAATTATGTTAATTTATGCAACCATGATGAATTAATTTAATGATCATGCCTAAGTTTATAGTTATGCCTGCAAGGTGTTTGATAAAATGCCTAAGTTAATAGGAAACATGCCTTATGACTCAATTGTGACCAAAATAATGAACCTATGTTTCACCCTTAAGTTCAAATGACTCCTATGTTATTGTTATGATTTGTGATGGATTGATGTAATGCTCATGAGATTAGGCTTATGAAATTGTGACATGTTTACATCCACTTCTATTCATGTGTGAGCTTGTGGCAACAAATACTTCATGAATATCACCAATGATTGTACTATGAATTGTTGACTATGGTCATGTGTCAAGAAATGTCATGTCTTATCAGTTTTATGCTATCGAGTCCTGGGGGTACTTGTACCTGACAATTTAGCTATGTGCCAAGAGCCAGTGTCATATTTTCAAGATACTCTCAATTAAGCCATGTTTAGTAGAATTCAGTCAGTCTCATGGCTCAGGAAAACTTAGTAATCTCAGTAATCTCAGAAATCTTAGTAATCTCAATCAGTTAACAAATCTCAGTGATATTTCGTTAGTCAACAAAACCTAGTAAACTCAGTCCAGTTAGTTTAATATAATTAATTCAGTGTCAATCAGATAGGAGTAGGAATTCAACACCGAGTGAGCCCAAGGATGGGAACTCACCTGTGAGTAGAGGGTGTGATTCTTAGAAGCAATCCTTGCACTCCAAAACTATATAGCCAGTGTAGGTTGAGATATCTAACCTGTTAGATGAGGGTTGATAAGATGGCTTAACCTGTTAGATGAGTGCCCCACCATTCTTCTAAGAGTAACTGCTAGATAAGGGATCACTCACAACCTGTCCTTACCAGTGGCACGGTATTGACACCCTTCTAATTGGGGTTACAGATTAGACCCCAACTCAGCTACATTGCTATAATTGGGGCATGTCGGTAAGATGACTACTTCACACAGTTACAGTTTCAATCTCAGTCTCAGTAATAGAACTCAGATAGTTCTATATAATTCAGGACTATCAAATACAGTCAACTTAGAATAGTACGGAACTCAACTCGTTCCATCAGAACCTAGACTATCAGACATAGTCTCTCATTTATATCAATTATCAGTAGCTCATGTCATAAGTATTCAGACTCAGTAGTCAGTATTATCATGAATTCAATTATAGTTACTTATTCATGCATGTATTATCACATTCATGTTATACAGTCGATTAACATAGTTCATGCATACAAACCCCTTGCATTCAGCCTACCTCACTTGCATAGCAGTACATTCAATCATACTGATGTATTTGTGCTATTGTGTTTTATACCATAGGTTCAAAAGCACGAGCTCCAGAGCATCAGTAGAATTCCAGTCTCAGTAGTCAGATTTAGCAGTGAGTCCTCATCCTTCAAGGACATGATCATTACTTTATCATGTCATTATTTAGTTTATTTCAGTAGTTAGAGTTAGTTGGGGACATGCCTCATCAACTCCTTATTCAGATATTTTAGAGGCTTTCAAACTAGCATGTTCAGACAATTATTTCAGTTGTTTTGGTATTGATATATCATATCTCCAGATGTTATATTTTATCAGATCTTTGAACCTTATGGACTTTCATCATTTATTTCCACTTTTATATAGTAAATTATGCAGTGTACAGGTACAAATATCAGTTATGAGTTAGCTTACAGTCCTTCAGGGTCATGAGCACCGTGTGACATTTCGAGTACCAGATTCACGGCATTACAGAGAGGCTACGGGACATTTTAGAAAAGTTTCCCTTCTTTTAGTATTCATATCATGTGATAGAGTATAAGCTCTATTAAACTTCTCTCTCTAACTCATTCTCTACTATTTACAGAAATGCCTCCCAAAAGGGCTAATGAAAAGAGAAATGGGGACCACCTCGCACCACCTGTTCTCATAGACCCTTTGAATGAGCAAGTCTCTCATGCCAAATTCAGGCTTAATTTCACAGCATTGGCCCAATCTATGACTTCCCAGAATAATCAACAAGCCATAGCTCCATCCAACCCTGTGATAAGTATCACAACAACCAAAATTTAAGATTTTACTTGAATGAATCCTCCAATATTTTCTGGATCCAAGTCTGAGGAGGATCCATAAGAGTTTTTGGACTGTGTACAGAAGATGACATATATCATGGTGTTACTTGGCGTGACAGTGTTGACTTAATTGCTTACCAACTGCAAGGAGTAGCTTATACTTGGGTGAATTAGTAGAAGTATTATAGAGGCTTCGATGTAGGGCCTTCAGAGTGGGATAAATTTTTTATTGCTTTCTTAGATAGGTTCTTCCCATCAAGTTGAGAGAGGCCAAAGTGTAGGAGTTTATAAATCTGAAGTAGGGTAACATGAGTGTGAAGGAGTATCCACTCAAGTTCACCCAATTAGCAAAGTATGCTCCAACCATAGTGACTGATTCTAGGGCTAGAATGAGTAAGTTTGTTTTGAGAGTTTCTGAAGATATAGTCAAGGAGTGTAGAACAACTATGTTAATCAAGGATATGGACCTCTCTAGACTGATGGTTCATGCCTAATAGATTGAGGAATAGAAGCTCAAAGAAAATAAAAGGGTGAGTACGAGAGCCCGAACTAGTAGCTTCAACTTTTCTCAGAAAAGGTTAGATGGCAAGAATCGTTCTCAGTTACACCAAAATTCTTTAGCTCCAGATCCATTCTCTGCCAGTGCTTTAGTGCCTATGTTTAGACAAGACCAATGGGATAGAGCACCAAGCTCTAAGTCCCAAGGTAATGTTAATAATGGCCACACCAACCTAGTTTGCACGAGATATGGTAAGAACTACAAGGGTGAGTGTATTGCCGATAATGATACATGTTTTAGGTGTGGAAAGTCAGACTACAGGATTAGGGATTATCTGATGGTTTCCTAGAGGGGTAAGGATTTTAGTCAATATGGTCAGAATAATTTCTCTTCAGCTCCAGCAGGTTGCTCGACTCAATTGGGCGCCTCCTTTAGTGCCACCAGAGGGAAGAATCATAGTAGACTCTATGCCTTATAGGCTCGACAAGATTGGGAAGGTTCTTCTAATGCAGTTACTGGTACGTTACTAGTCTTTCACCTTCATGTATACACATTATCAAACCCCGGAGCTTTACTTTTCTTTGTGACTCCTTATATAGTAGTAGACTTTGGTGTCAGTTCCAAAATATTAGCAGGACCCTTCTCGGTATCTACTCCAGTAGGTAGCTCTATTATATCTAGACGGGCATATAGAAATTGCCCAGTCACAGTGTCTTAGAAAGTTACCTCAATAGACTTTGTAGAATTTGAGATGACTGATTTTAATGTCATTCTCAACGTGGATTGGCTCTAGTCTTGCTATCCTCAGTTGATTGTATAAATATAATAGTCTAGTTCCAATTCCCTAATGAGCCAATCATAGAATGTAGGGGTAGTACCTCAACGCCTATAAATCAGTTCATCTCTTACCTCAAAGAAAGAAAGATGATCTTTAAGGGTTGTATCTATCATCTTGTCTAAGTCAAGGACTTAAGTTCCAAAACCTTGAGTCTTAAATCAATTCCAGTAGTAAATGAGTTTCCGAATATATTTCCCAAAGATCTTCCCAAAATTTCTCCCAAAAGGGAAATCAACTTCGAAATAGGTCTCCCCAGATACCCAGCCTATTTTAATACCACCTTACAAAATAACTCCAATTGAGCTTAAGGAATTAAAAGAATAGTTGAACAATCTTTTAGATAAGGGTTTCATAAGGCCTAGTGTCTCTCCATGGAGCACGCCAGTCCTTTTTGTATGCAAGAAAGATAGTTCTCCCATAATGTGCATCAACTACCATCAGTTGAACAAAATCACAATCAATAATAAGTATCCCCCCCCCCCCAAGATTGATGACTTTTTTTACCAACTTCAGGAAAAATTATTTCTTTAAGATAGACAGCCTTCAAAACTCGATATGGTTACTTCAAATTTGTAGTTATGCCTTTTGGACTAACGAATGCTCCTATAGCTTTTATGGACTTGATAAGTAGAGTGTTCAAGCAGTATTTGGACATGTTCATCATTGTCTTCATAGATGACATTCTTAACTATTCTCGTAGTAAAGGTGATCATGTAGACCATTTAAGGATTGTTTTGTAGACCCTTAAGGAGCACCAATTATTGGCCAAGTTCAGCAAGTGTGAATTTTGGTTAAAATCAATAGCTTTCCTCAATTATATTATTTTTGGTGAAGGCATACGAGTTGATCCTCAAAATACTAAAGTAGTAAGGAATTGGCTTAGACCCATCTCTCCATCAGATATGAGGAGTTTCTTAGACTTAGCCAGTTACTAATGATGGTTTGTTAAGCTATTTTCTTCTATTGCTTTTCCCATCTCCAGAGTGACTCAAAAGAAATTCAAATTTCAGAGGTCAGATTCTTGTAAGAAGAGTTTTCAAGAGTTGAAAACTCGACTCATTTCTGCTCCAGTATTAACTCTACTTTAGGGTTCAGGTGGGTTTGTCGTTTATTGTGATTCTTCCAGGGTTAGTCTTGGGTGTGTGTTCATGTAGTGACGTAAAGTCATAGCCTATGCCTCTAGATAGCTTAAATTCCATGATAAGAATTACCTGACTCATGATCTCGAGTTGGCAACGGCTTTATTTTCCCTAAAGATTTAAAGGCATTACCTTATGGTATTCATGTTGATGTTTTTACAAATCACAAGAGTTTATAGTATGTGTTCACGCAGAAAGACCTAAATCTTCATTATAGAAGGTGGCTTGAATTATTAAAAGACTATGATATGAGTATGTTGTATCATCCGAGTAAGGCCAACATTGTGGCTAATGCCCTTAGAAGGTTTCCTATGGAAAGTGTTGCCCATGTTGAGGATGATAAGAATGAGTTAGTTCGTGAGGTCCATCAGCTAGCTAGATTGGATTTTTGGTTGGTCGATTCAACCAAAAGTAGTATTTGCGTTCAAAATCTTCTTTGGTTTTCTCCCAAGAGGGAGAGGGTGTGCTCCGTTGTTAGGGCAGGATGTGTGTTATGAATATGGATGGTTTGAGGTAGTGAATGCTAGAAGAAATGCATGGTTTGTGATATTCTATTCATCTAGGATCCACTAAGATGTACCACGATTTGCAAGAAGTATATTGGTGGAATGGTATGAAAAAGGATATTATGGAATTCATGGCTAAGTGTCCAAATTATCAGTAGGTAAGGGTTGAACATTAAAGACCTAATGGTACACTTCAGGAGTTTAACATTCCCACTTGGAAATGGGAAGTGGTGAATATAGATTTTGTTATAGGGTTACCTCATAAGCATTGTCAACATGATTCAATTTAGGTCATCATGGATTGGATGAATAATTTAGCCTATTTCTTCTTAGTTCATACTGCATATTCAACCAAGGATTATGATAGACTCTATCTCAGAGAGTTAGTAAGGATACATGGGGTTTCATTGACCATTATTTCAGATAGAGGTACTCAGTTTACCTCTCCCTTTTGGAAGGCTTTTTCAGAAGGGTCTCGGTACCCAAGTTCATCACAGTATGAATTTTCACCCATAGACAGATGGTCAGGTAGAGAAGACTATTCAAACCTTAGAAGACATGTTAATGGCTTGTATTATAGATTTCAAAGGTAGTTGGGATGATCACTTACCTTTGATTGAGTTTGCTTACAATAATAGCTATCACTCCAGTATCTAGATGACTCTGTTTGAGGCTCTCTATGATAGGAGGCTTAAATCTCATATTGGTTGGTTTGAAGTTGGTGACACTAATTTGATAGGGCCAGATTCAGTATATGGGGTGATGAAGAAAGTTTAAATTATTCAAAAAAGTTTAAAGACAACCCAAAGTCGTAAAAAATCCTATGCAGATATGAAGAGAAGAGAGCTTGAATTTGATGTTAGAGATTTTATGTATCTAAAAAATTTTCCCATGAAAGGGGTGAAGAGGCTTGGTAAGAAGGGGAAGCTCAGTCCCCTGTATGTCGGATCATACAGGATTTTGAGCCATTGGTAGCTTATGAGTTAGAGTTGCCTGCAGTTAGCATCAGTATATCCAGTGTTTCATTTCTCTCTACTAATGAAATGCATTAGTGATTCATCTCTTGTCGCTCTTTTAGAAAGTATGGGCATGGAAGATAGCCTTTCCTATGAAGAAGTCCTAGTTGAAATCCTTGACCTTCAAATACGTAGGTTGAGGAATAAAAAAGTTTCCTTGGTTAAGGTTATATGAGAAATTAGTCTATTGAGGGATATACTTGGGAAACAAAAGCCGATATATTTCAGATTCAGCTATTTAATGATGATTTAGCTCATAAATATTCAGTTCATGATCTCAGTCATCCTACTATTCCAACTTAGATAATTTCATTCGAGGATGAATGATCCTAAGGGGGAGATATAGTAAGTTAGATTTCCAATGCTTCAAGTCTCGCATCAACTCGATGTTATGGTAAAAGTTGCAGAAAACTTTCCCTTAAGGGCCTGATACACTACACTAACGATGACTCAGGTAATAAGTCATTACCACTCGTGACGAGTCATCATGAGTGCATCGTATTCACTCCATTAAAGGCCCTAAGTTTGAGACTAATGGTTGCGATTAGACCTTATGTCTCGTAATCAGTGACTACAAGTCGTAGGGAGGGACTCGTAGCCTGACCAGCAAAGAACCAATACTCAAGCTTCAGACTACGACTCTATCTTATGACTTATAATTAGTCATAATGAGTCATAAAGGGGAAGTCATAGTTAGACCAAAAAAGGTCCTTAGGCCATATATTCTAGCTTATTCCCAGACTAGGACTCATAGTCAGTCCCAACAAGTTGTAGGATGAGTCATATCGACTAGGAACCCATTTTTCAGTATGTCTTTGCACAGACTTTTAAGTCTTTTCCCACTTCTTTTAAAGTCTAACCCACGTTGTTTAGGCTTTCTAAATGCGGGCGTAAAAGACCCAAAACCCTTAATTACTTCAATTATTATAATGTAACTCAAAGAAAATAAAGAAGAGCAGTTTCCTTCTTTCTCAAGAATAAGATCAATTGGAAAGATTTCACTAAAGTTTTTACTTCAGGTATGTGGGATATTCATCAGTGGGTCCCTTCCATTCATTGAGTCCTAAGAACTCTCTAAGCTTTCAATTATAAAACTTTTTTCTGTTTTATGGGATTCCAAGTTAACAATGAATTTTGGAATCTCCACTCAATAGTTTTAGATTCTGAACCATGAAAATATATCCCCTTATGATAATTGTGTTTCCATATATTTGATAATGCAAATGCCTATATCATGATTAGTTATTGAAATCTTCGGTGTTATTCATGATTTTACCATACAATGGACAGTTCAATAGTTGTCAAGATTATTGTATTAGATAGTGCTGGTTGGTTATGAACACCCGATACCTAGATATTCATGTATGTTTTAGATTTTCATTGTATAATTCATTCAAATCATGATTAAATCATTATTTTTAGATTATGATATTCATGATGAGTATTCATCAGTTGAGAATCATGTTAAATTCTTATCAGTATTAGTGTCAATTCAATTAGGAGTAAGACTTAGCACCGAGTGAGCCTAGGGATGATTGATCACCCATCAGTTGAGGACTAAGACCTTTAGTAGAAGTCCCTGAGTTCCAGAACTACATAACCACCATAGCTTATAAGAGGTCACCCACCCGTTGAGGACTGACACTCTATTTAGGGTCACCCGCCAGTAGAGGACTCACACTTTAGTCCTTTGGGAAACCATTTTAGTTGATCCATACAACCAGTATCGGTACTTGTGGCAAAGTACTAACACCTTCTAACTGGGTTACAGGTTTGACCCCAATTATCTCAAATTGGTATATGTCGGTAAAATATTAGCTCCCACAGTCACAATCCAATATTCAAATTATACCAGTTCAGGTTTGCATAACCAAGTGTATAATCTATCAATTATTCAGTTAATCAGTTTTACAGATTATTTCAGCATATTTTTTTCTTGGTCTTGCATTTTATTTACATGTCCATGCATTCATATTCAGTACCATTATATATATATATATAACTAGTTCTTATCTCGCATACCAATACATATAAAATACTAATCACATACTCTCTTTTGCACTATGTTGTCTTATAACATAGGTTAGGATGCTTCATTCCCCAATTGTACTTAGATAGTTCGTGTGCCACTCAGTTGTAGTATTGGTGAGTCCTCATCAGTCGAGAACTAATCATATTATTTATCATACTTTTTAGTATTTTAGTTCATATTTATTTCATTAGTATGAGTTAGTTGGTCATCATGTTTGAAGGCTTTCAGACAGTTAGCTATGTATTCAGTGATCTATTTCAAACTCCTTGGTTATTGGCTTGACTATTCAAACATTTATTAAATGACTTTTGCATACTATTTTGTTATATTTCTTCAGTATTTAGTGCTTGTACCAGATCATGGATTAGCTTGGGGTCACTTATGATATTAAGCACTGTGTTACGACTAGGGGTAGTCTTGGATCGTGACAGTGTTGCTTAAAGGTAACTTTGAGAAAGGATCCGAGGTAGGTTATAATTTATTATATAAACTAGACTTATCTGACTCTATGCTTATATGTAAATTGAATTTTTTGATATCTTTCGACCACCACTTATTTTTATTGATTGTATTGCTTATTTATTCATTCTGATATGGTTAAGTTGATGGTGATGGTATTGTATGTAACTCATGAGGTTTTTATGATTATAATATTAACGAGATGATGTTGATTTTAATTAGAATGAGAAGAGAAAGTGATGATCTGCACATCTTGCATTCATACATTCATTCACATGTTTTTGAATATTCAGTTGTGATTGTATGTTGTGATAAACTTAATGATTGAATTTGACTAAGTGTAAATATAAATGATTGTGAGCTTGTATTCTCTTTAGTTGATTTGCATACTTGATTTTCTATCTTTAATTATATGTTCTATTATGATTATTGTACATCTATTTGATTTACTTATTTGTATGAAGACGAATTGAGTCAATCTATGATGCCTATCAGTACGTGTTGGTGTATTGATGCTACTTGTTTTATTCTCTTTGTTGAGTGCAAAGCATGTTTCAGCATCTGAGACAAGACTTCACCTTCAGTTAGCAATTTATAATTCAGCTTCAAGGGTGAGCATCATGATCCGGTAGCCTTTGGACCTTCTATTCATTATTCTCAACCTTTATTTTAGGATTAAGACATTCATATTTATTTTAGTTTTTGGACTATCATTTATAATTTTAACTTGATTTTTCTCTTAGATGATCTTGTATGGTGACTTCAAATTTAGGAGATGTAATAAATAGAGTTTTTTTGTATATTGACACTAGTTTGACATTTTGTTTAAGATACGAATGAGTACTCATTACAATTGTTTAAACTAGGAATTAATATAAGGTGAATGTGTAAGTAACACTTGAGCTGGTGAGATTTGAGTTTATTATGGTTCTTCCACCGTAGGTTAGGGTGGGTGCCAATCATAACCGATTGGGTCGTGACATGTTTACTCCCATTCATATACTACTATAATGGTATCTTGTTATACCAGATTCATAAGAAATAAAATATTTTGTAGTATATTTCACTCTAATATTTTATCCTACAATATTTCAAAACAAAAATATGTATATCATTATGAGAAATAGAAAGTTCCTTGTAGAATTACTCATTTCAAACTTGACCTTTGAAACTCTTACCTTGATAGATAACCACATGCTTTGTTGTGGAACTTATGTGAGTTTGAATAGGACTCTCAAGTGTTTTAACAAATTTTTTTTATTAGTGCAATCTCTGGAACAATGGTGGTTTATTGCAAACACTTGGAGAGTTTAATTGCCCCTTAATTGCCAATGATGTAGTATAATTTCTGAAATTGTATGGAGTTTGTCTTGTATCGTTGATCACTTTGTCCCCTTCATTACAAGGTTTCCATCATAATCAATGTCATGCACCCATGTACTTCTATTAACTCCTTCAATAGGCATTATATCAGGAAGGAGTTTGGTAAGATCTATCTCAATCAAGATTCATGCATATGAAATTCGTTCACGCTAAGCTTTTTCTCTTCTTTAAAAACCAAAAGTCAATTACTTCTATCTTTGTAATTGAACAAGAATGAAGTGTGTTCCTCCCTTAACTAGAGGTCTTGAATTCGAGCTTTGGGTATGAAAATCTTTTGGTAGGGAGTGCTTCCTAAATAGGTTCCATATGATGCTAATCTGAATTAGTCAGGCTCCAAAGTGGGTATCGAATGAAAACCAAAAAGAATCAAAAAAGAAGGAAAAATGATTGGAAATCTTACGAAAAATACTTAAATACAAATACGTAGGAAATTAAATCATAATGTAACACAAACAAATCTACAACTTTATTGAATTAATTTACATTAGTACTTTGAAAGTTTCAAAATAAAATCAAGTAATCAAGTCGCGAGTGCACTGCTTTTGCGAGTGGATTATCATCTTCATAAATGGAAAAATTCTCTCAACAATCTTGAATCAAATGAAGAATTCTTGTATAAGGATAATATAAAGCTCGAGAAGGAGCTAAAATTATTTTAGGATTTAATTTTTGATTAATGCCTAAATATTTTATGAGGGAAAGGGGGCATATTTTCCCTTCGTTATACTTTTTGGTTATGTTTGTCCCCGTCATTCAAATTTGGGAACGAGTTTGTCCTTGGACTATAAAGTCCTATATAGCCACTTTCATTATCCTATGTGGCGCCAACATCATAATTAAAACTTAACTTTTTATTTAAACTTCAACTCAACTCAACTCAACTCTCATTAAAACCCAAGTATCAACCCACCCAATTTTGAAGACCCATCTAACCTAACTCATATACCCTTTCTTGTGCCACTTAAGATAATGAAAGTGGGGGATATAGGGCTCAACAACCTAAGACTAAATATGTGCCTAAAATTGGATGGCAAGAGCAAATATAATCAAAAAGTATAACGAAGGACAATTATGACCCTTTTCTAAGAATACAAGGGAAAATGTGATCCTTTTTTCCTTTTTACAATCAAATTTATATTGAAAGTTTGTTGACTAGGAGCGTCTAATAGGGCCTCACAGGTTAACTACACAAATGACCATCCTTTTAAGTTACTTTATTTTTTTTGTCCCTATAAAAGAAGTCCTGCAAAAGTAGTCTTCCTTTTTTTTTTATGTATAGGACAAATACTTATTTACCCCTCTAAACCTCAAATATTTTTGAACAACTTTCTATGCTTATTTGTTTTTCAATTTTTATTTTCTTTTCTCTTTATTATTTTTCTTTAATTTTTAATTTTTTGTTTTCTTTCTTTTTTATTTAGCTTTTCTCAATCTTCGTTTTCCTTTTCTTCTCTAAACTTTTAGTTTTTCTTATATTTTTATCTCCCCTTTTTAAAATTTTTCAATCTTTATTTTTTGTTTTGTTTTTTTCTTTGTTTTTTCTTAGTGGGTCCAAGCATCCGTTAATCTCCCTCCCTTCAAGAACTAATTCAACAAGAAGGTTAGTTTTCAGAAGGGATACTAAAGTTAGTAATGACAATCTGGTAAGCTTACCTGCAATGATTACCAGTCCTAAGAAAACTAGACCCTCTTTTCATGCACCAAAAAGCTTGTCATACACTTAGTACTGGAGATCTCAGCTGGTATTAAAAGAAAAAAGGGAGTTAAGCTACAAAGATCAACCTCAAATGATTAAATGAAAAAAGGAAACTTACTTTTGAAGCTAAAGATGTATACACCATAGCTATACAAGGGAACAGTATTCACCACCCAAAGAAGCAGAAGTTGGAGCTGAAGATTGAAAAACAAATCCATGGAAATTCTACACTAAGAGCAGAAGAGGCGGAGGGTACTAATGAGCTTCTTAGCTCAGTTAGGAAACCCTACTTACTTATATATATGTATTTTTTGGGCTGGGTTTCTAAAATCTAGTCCATATTTATTTTCTTTGCTACTTATGTTGTATTTTGAATGGGTTAGCTCATTCTTATTTTTTAACTTTTGATTATTAATAAAATACAAATTAAACCAAAAAAAATATATTTTTTTCCTTTTATCCTCTCAACTCCTACTTTTCTTTTCTTTTTTCTCTTTTTTATTTTCTTTGATTTTAATGTTTTTGCTTCTTTGTTTTTTTTTTATTTTGTCAACTTTTTTCTCTCAACCCCTTTTTTTCTTTCATTTTTTTCCGTCTCTTTTCTTTGATTCCTTCCAAACAATATGTTACGCCTCATGGGTAAGGGTTGACAATACCACATTATCTTTTTATTTATAAGAAATTTTATAACTCTTGCCTCAGAGGCAGGCCTTAGCTTGTCAAAGAAACAAGTTATGCTACATAGGTAAGGGTTGACACTACCACATTATATCTTGATTTATGAGATGCTCTACAACTCTTGTCTTAGAGGCAAGAATTGGTCCAATGACTTTCAAATAATAAGTTACTTCTCATGGGAAACAGTTGATACTACCACATTGTGTCTTGATTATGAGATGCTCTATAACTCTTGATTTAGAGGTAAGATTATGCCTAAGGATTTTCAAACAACAAGTTACGCCCCATGGGCAAAAGTTGACACTACTATATTGTATTGTGATTTATAAGATGCTCTATATCTCTTACTTTAGAGGCAAGACTTAGTCCAACAACTTTCAAATTACAAGAAGTTGCATCCCATGGACAAGAGTTGACACTATTACATTGTATCTAAATATATCAGATGTTCTATAACACTTGACTTGGAGGCAAGAATTAACCTAGGTACATTCAGATTACAACAAGTTATGCCCCATGGGTAAGAGTTGACACTACCACATTGTGTCTAGATTTATGAGATGCTCTATAACTTTTTCCTTAAAGGCAAGACTTAGGCCTCATTTGTCTGCACTTAATGAGGTCTAAATCTGAATGGTTATCCACACCTATCACTACCGCCACTGTCAATGCTAACACTAATTCCAATGACACCACCATCACCAACTACTATAGAGAACTCTCTACTACTGACCAAATTATCTATCACAACTAGAATCACCTTTAACTATCACTAATACATCATCAACCTCCACATATGCTTCGGCCACCACCACCACCATTGTCACCGATATTGTCACTTCTACCCCACCATCATTGCCACTAGTATCGCTACTTCTACCACCATTTTTATTACTACTATCACTACAGTCTATCTTTACTAACAACCATCTACTCTATCACAACTAACAACATCTCCAACTACCACCAATGCATCACCAAACAACATGTATTTATTTTTTAGCCATCCTAATCAATACCTCTAAAAACTAACATCAACCAACTTAACATCACAACAACTAAAATCACTACCAATGCCACCATCATAACAGTCACTACAACACCAACTATCTCTACCATCACAACTATCACTACCAATATTACTAGTCACTAATATCAATATTTACCACCACCACCAGTACAAACCATCTCCACTATCACTAATAAACATAAATGTGTTTTTTTCAATCAAATAATCATTTTATTATATAAAATTGATGTTTTCTTAATATATAATTAATTTTTTATTTGAATTATATTTTTTTATTATATATACAAATAAATAAATTTTGGTTGAAAACCAAACAGTCTTAATTATTCAGTTTCAAATCTAGAGATAACATCTTAATCATTCAGATGTGTATTCAAATTTAGACGTCTGAATCTTAATAAAAACAAATGCAGCCTTAGTCCAAGAACTTTCAAATAGCAAGCTACGCCCCATGGGTAAGAGTTGACACTACCACATTTTATCTTGATTTATAAGATATTTTATAACTATTGCATTAGAGGCAAGACTTATCCCAAGGACTTTCAAACAATAAGTTATGCCCCATGGAAAAGATTTGACACTACCTCATTGTGACTTGATGTGATACCCTAAGTTTTAAGACTCCAAAATTTCATTGGAAAACTGATCACTGTTTATAGTAGTGCTAGGATGATGAGTCATAGTTACTATTCATGAGTCGTAGGATGCTAATCATAGTCATACCTGTGAGGTTGCCCTAGGATTTTTGTCTTTATCATGACTTAGACCCTATGAGTCATAAGGTCTGGTCACGAGTTGTAAAGTGTGACTCGAGACCATAACATTAAAGGATCAGGGTTTCGGGCCTTAGATTATGAATCTTGGTGATGAATCATGACTAGTAACCATGAGTCCTTACCTGGCCCATAGCGACTGGGCACTATATTTGCTGCCTATTTTATTAAGGGTATTGTGATCTTTTCCTCTTATCCCACTATTTCCATGACTTAAAATCCTTTATTTGGCTCTATTTTCATCAGTTAATAAACATAAACATTACTCTCTTCTTTCTAAGTTCCAAAATAAGAACAAGCTAGGATTTCTAAGGATTAAGCACCTAGGGTTCAAATTATGGTTTCTCTTCCAAATTCCTTGGTGTTTCAGTCATTTATGTAATGCTCCGAATCTGGCGCCCAGAATGCTACATGGTTCTCATGACCCCGAAGGATCATAAGTTAACCCATGACTGATATCTGTAACTGAGCACTAAATAATATACTGTAAATATATAGAATATAAGCTATAAGGCCATAAGGTTCAAAACTGAACTAATACTAAACATAAAATAATGTTTGTAATGGGGTATAACAATACCCAAAATTGAAATAAACTGTCTGAAGCATGCTGTGTCTGAAAGCCTCTAAACTGCCTGAAATCTGTAGAGTTGATGGGATATGTCCCCAACTAACTCTGAACTACTGAAATAATAAAGTTAATAAAAAAATCATGCTATCCTCGAATAATGAGGACTCACTTCTAGTTTGACTGCTAAACATTTAATCTACTAAGGATGCTTGGGAGCTCGTGCTTCTAAACCTATGGTATAAAACACCATAGTACAAATGTGTCAGTACGATTGAATGTACCGGTATGCAAGTAAGGTAGGCTGAATGCAAAGAGTTCATATGCTTGAACAATACTAACTGACTATATACATGAATGTTAGAATACGTGCATGAATACATAACTGTAATTGAGGTCATGATAGGACTAAATACTGAGTTCTGACTACTGAGTCTACTAACCACATGGATTTACTGATATCTGAGTTTACTAGTAACTGATAACTGAAGGACTATTTTTGATAGTCCTAATTATAAATAACTGATCTAAGTGTTATACGGAGCTAGATGATTATATCTGATAATCCTGAAATCTGATAAAACTAGCTGACTTTCATACTGAGCTGAATGACTGTGTTTGACAGTCCTAATTTCTATAGACCTGGACTGATTTCTATTCTGAAGACTGAATCTGAAACTGTGGGAGGTAATCATCTAACTGACATGCCCCAAATAAAGCAATATAGTTGAGTTGGGGTCCAATCTGTAACCTCAATTAGAAGGGTGTCAATACCGCACCACTGGTAAGGACAAGCTGTGAGTGATCCCTCATATAGCATGTACTCAAAGGAGAATGGTAGGACCCTCAGATAACAGGTTAATCCACCTTATCTACCCTCAAAATAGCAGGTTTGATATCTCAACCTACGCTGGCTACATAGTTCTAGAGTACAAGGACTGCTTCTGAGAATTACACCCTCTAATAACAGGTGAGTTCACATCCTTGGCTCACTCGGTGTTGAATCCTACTCCCATCTGAATAGACACTAAAAATGATTAACTGAACTGAACTGTTATTAATTTTACTAATTAACTAGATTGAACTAAGTTCACTGGATTTCCGTTAACTAACGAATACTACTGAATTATGTTAACTGACAAAATACTACTGAGTTCTGCTAGTTGACTGAGTTTACTAAGGTCTGAACTGAATACTACTAAGACATGATGACTGATTGAGACCACTGAGATTCCTCAGATTACTGAATTGGATTGGACTGATACTAGTTTACTGAGTTTTCCTGAGTTACATGACTGACTGAATTCTATTGATCATGTCTTGACTGAGAGTATCGTGAAAACATCAAACTAGCTCTAGGCACACAACTAAATTATCGGGTACAAGTACCCCCAGGACTTGATAGCATAAAACTGACAAGACTTGACACTTTTTGAACACGTGACCAACATCAACAATTCATCATATAATAAGTTGGGGATTTCATGAAGCACGTGGTTATCATAATGTTGTACATAGATAGTAATGCATATGATCATGTCATAATTTTATACTCTAACATCATGAGCATTCCAACAACCATCTACAATACACATCAATAGCATGGAATTCATTTGAACATAAGAGTAAAACATGTATTTATCATTTGGGTCACAATTATGCTATAATACATAATTTCTATTCTCTTAGGCATTTTATCAAACACCTTACATGCACCACTTAGGGCATAGGCATAATCATCAAATTAACACATCATAACCAACTAAATTCATAGTTTTCAACTTTTATGCCAACATAGTTTCATAAAACAAATAAAGATTCCAACTTGGGAATCGTACAACAACAACAACCACATGAACATAATCAACCCATAACATGAATATCAGAATTCCTAGTTTAAAACTTGATTCTTGGGCTTCATGGACAAAAGGAATCCATGAATGAACACTATACATACCTTAGTTCTTGATTATATAAAGATTGAAGGAGAGATTCTTGAATTTGAGTATTGAATTTGAATCCTTCATTGAAAAACCTAACTTGTTCTTGAGAGAAACTTGAGAGATACACTATATTTTGAGTTGAATTGGGGCTAAATCTCGTGTTTTAGACTTATATAGGGGTGGGAAATTGACCTTTTTGCCCTTAAAAATATGAACATTTAATGACTAAAACTGGGCATCAATGCTATTATCGATGCAATAGTCAATGCATTGCGCCATCATCGCATCGAGACTCAGTACTTTGATCCTGACAACCTACAACAATTATCAACCAACGTGATAGGCGATGCGGCGCACCAAGATCGCATTGGTCCACTATTTTGGGCTTCTAAATGTGGTTTAAACGTGGTCCAAAAAATCTAAAACTTGTCTGGGACCACCTATGGACCTATCTGATCATGAATTAATCAAAATACAGACCATTAAAGGACGTTAAGGTGGCGAAATAAGATTTCCAACTTTCAAAGGCCAATAATAGGCTAAGTCTTGAAACTATGTTAGAACCTTCTAAGTATGGGACCCCCCTAAACAAGCATAAATAGACTGAATTAAGCTTGGAATTTTGCAGGGTCTTATAATATCTCCCCCTTGGGAATATTCATCCTTGAATGAGACAGACTGAGAGAGGAGAAATGATAGACTAAAGTACATATAGGACATGAATAACTGAAACATGATTACACAACTAACATGACTGATAAAACAAATATATCATACTGAACATGCATATATAATGCATGAGTACTAGTTCATGAATTCTTGACCAAGATTTCTAATAAATTGAGTTTCTCACAATGAGAATGCATATCTGATGCATGATTATATAACTGAACTTACACATGAATGCATGACTGAATATGCAATGGCATTTTATACCTATCTTGTGATAGGAATTTGAATATAGAACTGAATACCGAGTTTGTACTTAAAACCTGAACATGAAACTGAATGAGTTCAAGGAAGACTGTTACCTTAAACTGATAAAAAAATGCTAGTGAGTCTGAGATTAATTACTAAGTATGCATAAGTGGAAACATGAGAACATAACTGAGTTTGGAACGTGATACCTGAGCTAGATATCGTGATCTAATCTGAGTACCTTGAATACGTGGCTTACGGCTGAGATTGAAGCTAGAGGGTCAACCTATGGGTACCCACTACTCCAAACTGGATTCATTATGTGAAGAGGAAAAATAGAGTGCCTTGGTCATGAAAGTTTGGGAGTTATAATGTATCTCCCCCTTGGGACACTATGTCCCTTGAATAATTCTAACTTGATTGAGATGTTGAGAAAAACTGAGGCGATGCACAAGTCACCTACGAAATGAATCATGACTGTATATTTGGGATCAGATACTGAGACATAAAATATGGACTAAGTTGCATACACAACTACATGATTGATCTATCTTAGAATGGTCACATTCATGAGACTTCAGATAGTGTGATTAGATGGACAATGGGAAAATATATGAACTTATTTGTCTGACTACTGGACTGTGGTACTGGCTATTCATACTAATTCCTACTGACTAACTCATCTGATCTGTTAACTGACCGATGGCTGAGTACTGGACATGTAAGACTGAATGGTACTTAGTTTGGATAGCTAGACTTAAACTGCAGACTATCATGCATAGAAGGTAAGGACTTATTGGGTAACATGAGGTAACTAAGCATGAGTGAGGGAAGGTTGTATTACCTTAAGAATGGAATGTAAGACTAGGCTTCTAATATGATTCAAAAACATTCTGTAAACTAAGGTACTAAAATGCTAATAACTGAGTAACTGATGGATATAGGCTATGTTTGGGTAATCCTGAAATTGAACTGAGTTTCTGATCTGGCTTGACTAGGACTAGGATAGAATTATAGCTAAGACGGTAATTAAGACTGTAACCATAAATAAGACTATAACTGGGACTGAATGTTGGTTTTATGAAAACTGAGGTTTAGACTAATACGGACGTACTGAATTCTGATGGTTAGTAACTAATAGCTAAAAGCCATGGTTCTATAGGACTATTTGAATCCTTTACTGGATATTGACTACTGAATGACACTGTAATTGAGGACTTAGGGATGGAACATTAATATCACGGATTCACTGAGGTATCTAAACTGAAAGTATACGTAACATAATCTGAGTTTGGATGATCACTAGGAGTAGAGCATGAGTCATGTGGGCTGAACATACTGTACAACAGGACATGAGTGCATGAGTCATAATTTGCATAACCTGGGTCTGATGTTTCTATAATCATAGGACATGATTCATAACACTGAGTGAACTGGAACTTCTTATCCTAGAAATTGGGAGCGTACATAAGTTTTCACTAACTTGAATGAATATGAGTGATGGTCATAGAGCTGACATGGAGGACATGAATATATATCATGATAACTGATGGGTTTTGATGCTCTGAGATAGTCTACAGGATTATGCTAACTGTGGGAATAGACAAAAATGTCATCTATGAATACTCTGACGAACAATCCAGGTACTGGTTGAACACTCAGTTCATTAAGTCTATGAAGGTTGTAGGTGCATGGGTAAGACCAAAGGACATGACTAAGAATTTGAAGTGGTCATACCAAGTTCTAACAGCCGTCTTTGGAATGTCACATTCTCTGAGTCTAATTTGTGGATAGCCTGATCAGAGGTCTATCTTAGAGAAATAGCTGTCACCCT
Organism: Capsicum annuum; assembly: GCF_002878395.1. Classification (NCBI taxonomy): domain Eukaryota; kingdom Viridiplantae; phylum Streptophyta; class Magnoliopsida; order Solanales; family Solanaceae; genus Capsicum; species Capsicum annuum. The sequence goes on along the minus strand of NC_061117.1, from coordinate 173,489,797 downwards.
AAAGTAAATCGAACAAGTCATCGACTCCAGGAAGTGGATACTTGTTATTGACTGTGACCTTGTTGAGCTGACGGTAGTCTATACATATTTTAAGAGGACTATCTTTCTTGAGCACAAATAAGATAGGTGCACCCCATAAGGACACACTGGGTCTGATGAATCCCTTAACTAGGAGATCTTTCAACTGTTCTTTCAATTCTCTGAGTTCTGCTGGTACCATTCTGTATGGCAAAATAGATATAGGTTGAGTATCTGAAAGATGGTCTATGTCGAAGTCTATTTCCTTTTCGGGAGGAATTCCTAGAAGATCTTCAAAAAAAGAAAAAAACATCTAAATATTCATTCACTATTGGGATTGATTCATAACTGGGAGTTTTGGAACTAGAGTCCTTAACTCAAAAAAAAATGATAGACACATCCCTTATATATCATTTTCCATGCCCAAAGGTAGAAAACAAGCTGACCTTTGAAAACTAAAGTACTACCTCTCCACTCTAGGACAGGTTTATTTGGAAACTAAAACTGGACAATTCTATTTCTGCAGTCGACTATGGCATAGCAGGAATGAAGCCAATCCATGTCGAGAATGATATCAAAATCAGTCATCTCTAATTCGACTAAGTTTGCTGAAATAACTTTCTGAGATACCATAACCGGACAGTTCCTGTATACCCATCGGGCTATGATAGTTTTACCCACTGGGGTAGAGACTGGGAAGGGTTTTACTAGAATTTTGGGACTGACTCCAAAATCAACTTCTATATAAGGAGTAATGAAAGACAAAGAGGCTCTTGGATCAAGCAAAGCATAAACATGCAAGTGAAAGATCGGTAACGTATGAGTGACCACATTAGGAGAATTTTCCTGATCCTATTGGGACTGAAGAGCATATAGTCTATTTAGGAATTGCCCATTAGTGGCACTAGAGGTGGCACCCTGCTGATTCGGGAGACCGGACTGAGCTAAGGACTGGTTATGCTAGCTTCGTGGACCAGACTTAGGACAATATTAGACTCTGTGACCTAACTCACCACACCCGTAACACACATCACTGCTGGCTCTACATATACCCTTATGATGTTTGCCATAAGTCTTATAAAGGGGATGGGTTCGGGCACTACTAACACCGCTCTGAGGTTTAGGACCTGGCGTCCTATCTCTGAATTTAGGGACCAGAGCACTGGCTGGGGGAGAAACTGGAATTGAAGACTTTGGGCAGAACTGATACAGTTATCACCCTCTGACTTAGGCTGAGCAAAATTGAGATTACTTGTTCTTGCTTTCTTATTTTCTCTCTTTCTTTATTTTTACGCTTTCCCACCTCAATCTTCTGGGCATGAATCATATGCCTGGGTGGGACAATAACCTAATGATTGCTCTAAGCAAATACTGAATAAGATAAAGTAAGAGAGTTGATTCTAAATTTGCCATAAATGACATGCTCATCCAGAGAATCTGCCTGAATGGGCGGAGGTACCGATAGATTCTCAATTTTCCTTTTGCTAGCCTTTTTGGGAGGCATGTTCTGTAAATAAAAGGAAGAGTGGATTATACTGGGAGTTAAATTTGAGCTCAGGCTCACTGGAACGAGATGAATACTGAAAGAAGGGAAACTATTCCTAAAACATCTCATAGCCTCCTGTCAATAAGTGTGGTGCAAAGCATACCTATGCACAAGACTCTACTAGATGCAGTTTTTAAGCTTTTTAAGACACTTTGAACCTTAGGCTCTAATACCAAGTTTGTAACGCTCCGAATCTGGTACCCAAAATGCTACAGCGGTGCTCATGACCTCGAAGGACCATAAGCTAACCCATGACTGATATTTGTAACTGAGCACTTAATAATATACAGTAAATATGTAGAATATAAGCAGTAAGGCCATAAGGTTCAAAGCTGAACTAATACTGAATATAAAATAATGTCTGTAATGGGGTTTAACAATACCTAAAACTGAAATAAACTATCTAAAACATGTTGTAGTCTGAAAGTGTAATGCCCCGAATCTGGTACCCAGAACGCTACATGGTGCTCATAATCCCAAAGAACCACAAGCTAACCCATAACTGATATCTGTAACTGAGAACTGAATAATAATAATAATATCGTAAATGCAAAAATATGAACTGAAATGCCATAAGGTTCAATACTGATACATAACTAAAAATATGGTATAACAATACAAAAATAACTAAAATAAATGTTTGAATGTGTTGTAGTCTGAAAGCCTTTAAAATTGAACTATCTGAATAAAGATTTGATGGGATAATCCCCCAACTAACTCCATCTGCTAAAATAAAATAAGTACTAAAAAATGAAATAATCAAATAATAACATCCTTAAATGATGAGGACTCACTGCTGACTCTGACTGCTGAAACTAGAATACTACTGATACTCTGGAGTGCGTGCTTCTGAACCTATGGTATAAAACACCATAGGAAAAATGCATCAGTACGATTAAATGTACTAGTAATCAAGTGAGGTAGGCTGAATGCAATGGTTCATATGCATGAACAATACTAACTGACTTAATAACATGAACGTGAGAATACATGCATGAATACGTAACTATAACTGAGATCATGATAACACTGACTCATGAATTCTGATAACATAGATTTACTGATATTTGAGTACTAATACTGGCATACTGAATAACTAAGTCTATTGAGAATTGAGGAACTGATGTCATATTACTAATAAAAGAATGACTATTTTTGACAGTTTTGATTATGAAAAATTGGTCTGATTGACTGTATCTAATAGTCCTGAAATCTGAATACTGGTAACCTGAATTTCATATAATTAATATACTATAACTGGGTGACTGTGTCTGATAGTCCTGATTCTAATGGAACTAGCTGAGTTCCTTACTGAGCTGAGCGACTATATCTGACAATCCTGAAACTATAGAATAGAACTGAGTTCTATTATTGAGACTGGATCCAAAACTGTGACTATGGGAGGTAATCATCTAATCGACATGCCCCAAAACTAAATTGGTGGGGTCTGACCTGTAACCCCAGCTAGAAGGGTGTCAGTACCATGCCACAGATAAAGACAAGCTATGAGTAAACCCTCTCTGACAGGGAGCTCTTCTGTTAACCCCTCCTAGTAGGAAAACTCGAATAAAACTAACAAGACTTGACACTTCTTGAACACGTGACCAATATCAACAATTCATAATACAATAAGTTGGGGATTTCATGAAGCACATGGTTATCATAATATTGAACATGGATGGAATTACATATAGATATGTCATACTTTTATCAACCCAATCTCATTAACATTCCATCAAATACTTATAATGCATATAATATCATGGAAGTCATTCTTGGTTATAAGGTTAAAGCTTATATTTATTATTTGAGTCACAATTGAGCTATAATACATAATTTCTATCGTCTTAGGCATTTTGTCAAATACCTTACATGCACAACTTAGGGCATAGGTGCAATCATCAACTTACACATCATAAACAACTCAATTCATGGATTTCAACTTGCATGCTAACATTGTTTCATAAAAAAAACACATAAAGATTCCAACTTGGGAATCATACAACAAGATAAACTTGGTTACAAACAACCCACAACATAAATATCATGTTTTATAATTTGAAAGAGGGTTCTTGAACTTCATGGATAAAAGGATTCAAAAATCAACAGTTGACATACCTTAGTTCTTGATTTTATGAAGATTAATAGAGAGATTCTTGAATTTTAGTATTGAATTTAAATCCTTAATTTAAAACTCTAACTTGTTCTTGAGAGAAACTTGAGAGAGATACTATATTTTGGTTGAATTGGGGCTAAATCCCATGTTTTAGACTTATATAGGGGTAGAAAATTAACCCTTTTGCCTTTAAAAAGACGGATATTTAATGACTGAAACTAGGCATCGATGTGGCGCGTCGATGGCATCAACGCGATAGTTTATGCATCGCACCATCATCGCGTCGAGTCTCAGTACTTTGACCCTAGCAACCTGCAACAATATTAACCAATGCAATTGGCGATGCGGCACGCCAAGATCGCATTGGTCCACTATTTTGGGCTTTCAAACGTGGTTCAAAAACCCTAAAACTTGTTCAAGACCACCTATGGACCTCTCTGATCATGAATTAACAAAAATATGAACCATTAAAGGACATTAAGATGATAAAATGAGATTGCCAACTTTTGAAGGCCAATAATAGGCTAAGTCTGAGAACTTAGTTAGAACCTTCTAAGTATGGGACCCCCTTAACAAGCATAAATGGACTGAATTAAGCTTAGGATTTTGTGGGGTCTTACAATATCTCCCCCTTGGGAACATTCGTCCTCGAATAAGACTGACTAATATGGGGGAAATGATAAGCTGAAGAACATGAGAATATAAACAACTGAAACATGAGTACATGACTGACATCACTGATTTGCTGAGATTTGTTCTGAGCATGCATATCTGATGCATGATTTCATGACTGGCATGACTGATAAATTAAATATATTATACTGAACATGTATATCTGATGCATGAATACATGACTGATCTGACACATGAATGCATTATTGAATATACAATGGTAATTGATACCAAGTTTATCATAGAAATCTGAGAATGAAACTAGATAAGTTCAAGGGAGACTATTTCTTTAAACTGAAAATGCTAATGAGCCTAAAATAAATTAATAGATATGTATGAGAAAAAACACATGAACGAACGTGATACATGAGCTGGATATCGTGATCTAAACTGAATACCTTGAATGTGTGGCTTACGACTGAGATCGAAGTTTGAGGGTCAACTCATAAGTACCCCCTTACTCCAAATTGGATTCATTATGAGAAAAGATAATGGCATATTTTATGTCATGAGAGTTTGGGGAATTATCGTGTATCTCTCCCTTGGGACATTATGCCCCTATAAGAATACTGACTTGACTGAGATACTGAGGAAAACTGGGATGATGCACAAAGCACCTACGAACTGAATCACGGCTGAATATCTGGGATTTAAAGCTAAGACATGATATATGAACTGAGCTAATATTGCAACTACTGGACTTTCTATCTTGGAACAGGTACATTCTTGAGATTTTTTATGGTAGGACTAGGTGGAAAGATGGGAAACTACACCATACAAATTTGTTGTCTAGTTGTTAAACTGAATTACTGGCTTTGTGGACTAACTCACGCTGAAGACTTATACTCGACTGGAGCATTTATATGATATTCTTTCTATGGAGTTCTAGTGACGGTAGGGAGAAAATGAATCTTGGTCTGGCCTGAGCAGGACATCTGAATAGGAGATCGCTATATGGCTGGGATTTTTTTGTATTAGGAGGCAAGGCCTATGAAACACCATCTAAGATAAGGTGACTAAACCTTATGCATTGCAACTGAGACTACTGAAGAGATTCACATGGACGCTGAGCACAAATACATGGATGTACTAATTTATCTGATTAACTGAATGACTGACAGGTAAATATTGGATATGTAAAATTGAACTGCATTTAATTTGGGATAGCTGGACTGAAACTATAGAGTGTTATGCATAGAAGGTAATCAATGACTGGGTAACATGAGGTAACTAAGCATGAGTGAGGGAAAATGTATTACCTTAGGAACGCAAGACCAGGTGTCTAACATGATTTGGGAATATTCTAGAAACTGAGGTACTAAAATACTAATATTTGAGTAACTGATGGCCATATGCTATGGTCGAAAAATCTTAAAACTGGACTGAGTTTCTAATCTTATTGGACTAGGACTGAGACTGAGATTGTAGTTAAGATGGTAATTGAGACTGTAACGGTAACTAAGACTGTAACTGAGATTGAATGCTGGTTTTGTATAACTGAGGGTTAGACTGGTACGGGAGTTCTAAATTCTGATGGCTAAGTAACTAATAGCTGAAATCCATAGTTCTGTAGGACTATCTGAGTCATTTACTGAATATTGATTACTGAACTAACACTATAATTGAGGCCTACGAGATGGAACATTAACACTACGGATTCACAGAGGGATATAAACTGAGGGTATACATGGCATAATCTGAGTTTGACTGAACACTAGGAGTGAAGTTATGAATCGTGTGGGTTAAGCATACTGTAAAGCAAGACATGAGTTCATGAGTCATGAGCTGTAGGAACTGGGTTTGGAATTTTTGAATTCGTGGAACATGATCCACAACATTGGATGAACTTAGACTCCTCATATGAGGAACTTGAAACACACACTATTCTTTGAAAAGTGCATGGATATAAGTTGTATTCGTGGGGCTGGAACGTAAAGCATGCATAAGTATCTGGAGGGTTGAAGTACAAAACTTTGCACTAAGGTAGGAATGGGTCAGGAATCATCTTCCCTTATTGATTTTATACATATACTGGCATTACTACTAGAATCTGAAGGCCTGACTTTTTGAGATATCATAACCGGATAATTACTGAATACCTATCGGGTTTGTTAGATTGACTCATTGGGGTAGAGACTGGAAAAGGTCCTGTTAATATTTGGTCTGACCTTAAAGTTGACTACTATAAAAGGAGTTACAAAAGAAAAAAGAAGCTCCTGAATCTGAAAAAATGTGAACATGTAAATGAGGGACCTGTACATACCAATGGCTACGCCAGGAGAACTTTCCTGATCCTATCGGGAATGAAGTGCATAGAGTCTATTTGGGCGTTGCTCATTGATAACATTGGAACTGGCACCCTGCTGATTCGAGCGACCGAACTAAGATGAAGAATGATTGTTCTTATTTATAAGGCCCGGCCTAGGACAATCTTGGACCTTGTGACGACTCACTATATTCCAAACACACATCACTGTCAGCTGTATATATACCCTTAGGATGCTTACCACACTCTTCACAAAGTGAATGAGTATAAACCCTACCTTTACCACCATGGGCCTTGGATCTTGGTACCCCATCTCTACGATCATTTCTGAACTTTGGTGCTGGTGTACTAGCTGAAGATAGAATTGGGGTTGGAAACTTCTGTCTATGCTGAGAACGGTTACCACCCTATGACCCTAGCTGAGAAAAACTATAACTACCAGTTCTGGCTCTCTTATTTTCCCTCTCCTTCTTCTTAAGTTTCTGCTCCTCAATCTGTTGAGCATGGATCATAAGCCTAGATATGTCCATATCCTAAATCAACATTGTAGTCTTGCACTCCTTAACCATACTACCTAATATCCCAGAGACAAACTTATTCATTCTAGATCTACTGTCTGCTACTATATGGGGAGCGTACTTGGCTAACTGAGTAAACTTGAGGGAGTATTATTTTCCGATTATGCTACCTTGTTTGAGGTTGATGAACTCTAACACTTTGGATTTTTTCTGCTCTAGGGGAAAGAATCTACCAAAGAAGGTCGTAGAAAACTGTTCCCACTCTATCAGCTCTGCATCTGCACCCCTATCTACCTTTCACTACTTAAACCACATATGGGCTACATCTTATAACTGATAGGCGGTTAACTCTGCACTCTCACTAAAAGTTACTACTATGATATCTGTGACTTTTGAACTTGATCGAGGAACTTCTGTGGGTCTTCTTCGGACCTAGAACCTGAGAATAGAGGATGATTCATTTGGGTAAAGTCCCAAATCTTGGCTGCAGCAAAATTGGCAACTAGGTTGGCCAGAATAGTAGCTGGCTAATCATTCTGAGTTATGACCGAATTGGCTAGAATAGTGAATGCAGTCTTGAATTTTACATAAGAGACATGTTAGGGTTACGCTGATTGGGCTGAGGGGCTGGTTGATCTCCCGTTCCTTTTTCCTGAGTCCTCATTGGAGGCATATTCTATAAATGAAAGAGAAGAAGGGATTAAACTGAGAGTTTGGATGGAGCTTATACTCACTCGCACGACATGAATACTGAAAGAAGGGAAACTATTCCTAAAACATCTCATTGCCTCCTTCACATAAGTGTGGTGTACAACACACCCATGTACAAGACTCTACTAGATGTGGATTTTCAAACTTCCTAGGACGCTATTGAACCTTAGGCTCCGATACCAAGTTTGTAATGCCTTGAATCTAGTACCCAGAATGCTACACGGTACTCATAATCTCGAAAGACCACAAGCTAACCCATGACTGATATCTGTAACTGAGTACTGAATAATAATATCGTAAATGCAGAAACATAAACTAAAAGGGCATAAGGTTTAATGTGATACATAACTAAAAATATGGTATAACAATACCAAAACAATTGAAATAAATATCTGAACATGATGTAGTCTGAAAGCCTCTAAAACTGAACTGTCTGAATAAAGAGTTGATAGGAAAATCCCCTAACTAACTCCATCTGCTGAAATAAACTAAGTACTAAAAAAATGAAATAATCGAACAATGACATCCTCAAATGATGAGGACTTACTGCTGACTCTGACTACTGAAACTAGAATGCTACTGATACTCTGAAGTGCGTGCTTCTGAACCTATGGTATAAAACACCATAGCACAAATGCATCAGTATGATTGAATGTATTGGTATGCAAGTGAGGTAGGCTGAATACAAAAATTATAACTGACTGACTGAAAAATACTAACTGACTAAATAACATGAATGTGAGAATACATGCATGAATACATAATTGTAACTGAGATCGTGATAACACTGACTCATGAATTCTGATAATATGGATTTACTGATATCTGAGTACTAATACTGGGATACTAAATGACTAAGTCTATTGAGTACTGAGGAACTAATGTCATATTACTGATAAAGGAATAACTGTTTCTGACACTTTTGATTATGAAAAACTGGTCTGATTTACTGTATCAAATAGTCCTAAAATCTGAATATTGGTAACATAAATTTCAATAATTAATATACTATTAACTGGGTGATTGTGTCTGACAGTCCTGATTCTGATGGAACTAGCTAAGTTCCATACTGAGCTGAGCGACTATATCTAACAGTCCTGAAACTGTAGAACTGAACTGCGTTCTATTACTGAGACTGGATTTGAAACTGAGACTATGGGAGGTAATCATCTAACCGACATCCCTAAAACTAAACTGGTAGGGTCCAACCTATAACCCCAGCTGTAAGGGTGTCAGCACCATGCCACAGGTAAAGATAAGCTGTGAGTAAACCCTCTCTAACAGGGAGCTCTTCCGTCAACCCCTCCTAGTAGGAAAATTCGAATGAGGTGTATAATCCCTAAACTCATAGGGTACATCTCAAACTACACTAGCTACATAGTTTTGGAATACAAGGATTGCTTCTAAGGATCACACCCTATATTGGATAATAGGTGAGTCCCCATCCTTGGGTTCACTCGGTGTTGAATCCTACTCCCAACTGAAGAGACACTAAACTAATTTAAACTGAACTAAACTGTTACTGATAGTATTGTTTAGTTGATTTGAACAGAGTTTACTAAATTTTCATTGACTGATTGAATACTACTGAGATATGATAACTGACTGAGATTACTGAGGTTACTGAGATTACCGAGGGAACTGAAATTACTGAGTTTTCCTGAGTCATGTACCTAACTGAATTCTAATGATTATGGCTTGAATGAGAGTGTCATGAAAACTAACACTAGCTCTAGGCATATAGCTAAATTATCGGGTACAAGTACCTCCAGGACTCGGTAGCATGAAACTGACAAGATCACCAATTCATAATACAATAAGTTGGGGATTTCATGAAGCACATAGTTATCATAATGTTGTACGTGTATGCAATTGCATATAGACATGTCATACTTTCATCAACCTAATCTCATGAACATTCCATCAAATACTCATATTAAAGCATGCATTTATTATTTGAGTGACACCTGAGCTATAATACATAATTTATATCCTCTTAGGCATTTTGTCAAACTACTTACATGCAAAACTTAGGGTATAGGTGCAATCATCAACTTACACATCACAAACAACTCAATTCATGGATTTCAACTTGCATGCTAACGTAGTTTAGTAAAAAAAACATAAAGATTCTAACTTGGGAATCATACAATAAGATAAACATGGTTACAAACAACCCACAACATAAATATCATGTTTTATAATTTGAAAGAAGGCTCTTGGACTTCATGGATGAAAGGAATCCATAAATCAACACTTGACATACCTTAGTTCTTGATTTTATGAAGATTGTTGGAGAGATTCTTGAATTTGAGTTTTGAATTTGAATTCTTAATTGAAAACCCTAACTTGTTATTAAGAGAAACTTGAGAGAGACACTATATTTTGGTTGAATTAGGGATAAATCCCATGTTTTAGACTTATATAAAGGTGGGAAATTGACCCTTCTACCCTTAAAAATATAGATATTTAATGACTAAAACTGCGCAATGATGCTATTATCGATGCGATAGTCGACGCGTTGTGCCATCATCCCATCGAGTCTCAGTAATTTAACCCTGGCAACCTGTAATAATATCAACCCACGTGATTGTCGATGTGGCATGCTAAGATCGCATTGGTCCGCTATCTTGGGATTCCAAACATGGTCTAAATGTGGTTCAAAAATCCCAAAACTTATTCGGGACCACCTATGGACCTCTTTGATCATGAATTAACAAAAATATGGACCATTAAAGGATGTTAAGGTGGCGAAATGAGATTTCCAACTTTCAAAGGCCAATAATGCGCTAAGTCTGGGAACTTAGTTAGAACATTCTAAGTATGGGACCCCCTTAACAAGCACAAATGGTCAGAATTATGCTTAGGATTTTGTGGGGTCTTATAGAAAGCCTCTAAACTATCTGAAATCTATGGAGTTGATGGGACATGTTCCCAACTAACTCCAAACTACTAAAATAATAAAGTTAATAAAATAATCACGTTATTCTCGAATGATGAGGACTCACTGCTAGTCTGGCTACTGAATGTCTGATCTATTAAGGATGCTTGGGTGCTCGTGCTTCTAAACCTATGGTATAAAATACCATAGCACAAATACATCAGTAAGATTGAATATACTGGTATGCAAGTAAGGTAGGCTGAATGCAAAGAGTTCATATGTATGAACAATACTAACTGACTATACATATGAATGTGGGAATACATGCATGAATACGTAACTGTAACTGAGGTCGTGATAGGACTGAATACTGAGTTCTGCCTACTGAGTCTATTGACTACATAGATTAACTGATATCTGAGTTTACTAGTAACTGATAACTGAAGGACTATTTCTGATAGTCCTAATTATAAATAACTAATCTAAGTGTTATACAGAGATAGATGACTATATCTGACAGTCCTGAAATCTGATGGAAATAGCTGAGTTCTTTACTGAGCTGAATGACTATGTCTGATAGTCCTAATTTCTATAGAACTGGACTGAGTTCTATTCTAAAGACTGTATCTAAAATTAAAACTATGGGAGGTAATCATCTAACTGACACGCCCTAAATAAAGTAATATAGCTAAGTTGGGGTCTAATCTGTAACACCAATTAGAAGGGTGTTAATATCGTGCCACTGGTAAGGACAAGCTGTGAGCGATCCCTCATATAGTAGGTACTCAAAGGAGAATGGTGGGACCCTCATATAATAGGTTAATCCACCTCATCTACCCTCAAAATAGTAGGTTTAATGTCTCAACCTACGCTGACTACGAAGTTCTAGAGTGTGAGGACTGTTTCTAAGAATCACACCCTCTAATAATAGGTGAGTTACTATCCTTGGGCTCACTTGATATTGTATCCTACTCCTATCTGAATAGACAATAAACACGATTAACTAAACAGAACTGTTACTGATTTTACTGATAAACTAGATTGAACTGAGTTCACTAGATTTTCGTTGACGGATGGAATACTACTGAATTCTGTTAACTGATAGAATGCTACTGAGTTTTGTTAGCTGACTGAGTTTACTAAGGTTTAAACTAAATACTATTGAGATATGATAACTGACTGAGACCACTAAGATTCCTGAGATTACTGAGATTACTAAATAGGACTGGACAGATACTAAGTTTGCTGAGTTTTCCTGAGTCACGTGGATGACTGAATTCTACTGATTATGACTTGACTGAGAGTATCATGAAAACATGACACTGGCTCTAGGCATACAGCTAAATTATTGGGTACAAGTACCCCCAGGACTTGATAGCACGAAACTGACAAGACTTGACACTTCTTGAACACATGACTAATATCAATAATTCATCATACAATAAGTTGGGGATTTCATGAAGCACATGGTTATCATAATGTTGTACATGGATAGTAATGCATATAATCATGTCATAATTTCATACTCTAACATCATGAGTATTCCAACAAACATCTACAATGCATATCAATAGCATGGAAGTCATTTGAACATAAGGTTAAAACATGTATTTATCGTTTGGGTCACAATTAAGCTATAATGGATAATTTCTATTCTCTTAGGCATTTTATCAAATACCGTACATGCACCACTTAGGGCATAGGCATAATCATCAAATTAACATACCATAACCAACTAAGTTCATAGTTTCAACTTGCATGCCAACATAGTATCATGAAACAAATAAAGATTCCAACTTGAGAATCATACAACAACAACCACATGAACATAATCTACCCATAACATGAATATCAGAATTTATAGTTTAAAACTTGATTCTTGGGTTTCATAGACAAAAAGAATCCATGAATGAACACTATACACACCTTAGTTTTTGAATACACAAAGATTGATGAAGAGATTCTTGAATTTGAGTATTGAATTTGAATCCTTAATTGAAAACTCTAACTTGTTCTTGAGATAAACTTGAGAGAGACACTATATTTTGGTTGAATTGGGGCTAAATCCCGTGTTTTAGACTTATATAGGGGTGGGAAACTGACCCTTTTTCCCTTAAAAATGTAAACATTCAATGACTGAAACTGGGCATAGACGTTATTATCGATGTGGCATGTCAATGGCATCGACACAATAGTCGATGCGTCATGCCATTATCACATCAAGTCTCAGTACTTTAACCCTGACAACCTGCAACAATTATCAACCAACGCAATTGGCGATGCGGCGTGCCAAGATCGCATTATTCCATAGTTTGGGCTTCCAAACATGGTCTAAATATGGTCGAAAAATCCAAAACCTGTTCAGGACCACCTATGGACCTCTCTGATCATGAATTAACAAAAATACGGAACATTAAAGGACGTTAAGGTGACAAAATGAGATTGCCAACTTTTGAAGACCAATAATAGGCTAAGTCTGGGAACTTAGTTAGAACCTTCTAAGTATATGACCCTCCTTAACAAGCATAAATGGACTGAATTAAGATTAGAATTTTGCGGGGTATTACAATGTATCTATTTTATAAATTATTTTTATATAAAGTATGTGTTTAACTTTTATCCATGTGGTTTTAATTATTGGATTTTGAATGTGGGTTGAGGGGTTTGGAATGGTTATCGTATGAATTGATTTCCCCTTGATTTTGAATTGGTTATTTATATTTTATCTTGTGGGTTTGAAATAAATAAATGCATAGGTATGCGAATTGGAATGGGAAACATAAGTTTTCCAAATTGTATGGTTTAATGGTTTGGAATTGGCTTTAACCTCAACCCAACTTGTAAAATTGGTTTTGAAACATGGATGTATGAATAATTTAACTCACTTTTGGAACCTTACTTTGTATAAAAGATTAATGGAACATAAAATGGTTTTGGAAGTCCTCGGTGGCCATGGATTAATTTTAAATTGGAAACTTTGGAGTCAATTTACCTAATTGGTTTTGGAATGACGTAATGGAATTGGCTTACAATCTTAACCTTATTTGGTATAATGATACCAATGGTAAATTCCTAATTAAATGACTCATTGGTTAATTGATGGGAATGTGTAAATGGTTTTAATTTAGGCTTAAGGGAAATTGTGTAGCTCATCGTGGAAGGTAAAGGTTCGGGGGGGAGTGATATTGGAAACCACGTTTGCCGACATGGGGGTCTTAGTGACCATGAGCATAGGTCACACTATATATATTTTTGGAATAATTGAAGTCTCGGTGGCTTTGGCCCTTCCTTGGATTTTTCTGGTTTGTGTGGCTAACACGTGTTGGGACCCTTTCAGCAGGGGAAACTAAACCAATATAGACCGTTGGTGCCCTTAGGATGGTTAGAGCTACAAAGTCTAGGTTAATGGTTTTAAAATTCATTCTTAAACCTTGTTCCCTATCCTGGCATCTTACATATTTATGTACATATGGATGTGTGCATATGACTTTTGAATGGTTTTGAACTGATTTGATTATGGCATTACTTTATCCCTTCCCTGAGTTACATGCTAGTGATCATCTCACTAACCACCCCAGATATTGTATCATTTCATGATGTAGGGTCCTAGGGGTTCTTCTATTACTTTGTGCAGAGTTTGGTAGTTCTAATTCGTTCGTTGTTCAACTTGTAGTGGTGATACTCCTTCTTTTGAAAGGCCTATTACTTTTTGGCTTCATTATGTTATCTTAGACTATCATTTTTGGATTCCTTTAGCTATAGTCTAAAGCATATCCCAACCTAGGTGGATGTTCAATTCTATTAAAGGCTTTTATGGGCAAAGTATGGGTGGTTACTATTTATTGACTCTTAGTTCCTATTGAGTTATCTATCAATCTTTCACATTATTTTATAGTTTCTTCCGTTGTTATATTTATTAAGCTCGGGTGGCAAGGCAAAAGGGGTAGTCTCTGACCCTCGATGGGCTTGAGATACCCGTTATGACTGGGCCTAGGGTTGGGTCATGATAAGCTAGGTATCAGAGAAAAGGTTCAGTGTCATTGAGTGTCCACATAGCCGTGTTGGGTAGAGTATCTTTTATGGGTGTGTAGCGCGCCATACTCATAATGGGGAGGCTACAAGACATTTAGGAATATTTTCTTTTCTTGTGTTCTATTTCGGGCTATAGAGTCTTGTATCTTAAAGTTCCTCTAATCTCTAATTTACTCGCATTTTAGATCATGCCTCCCCAAAGCTCCTATGTTCATAGAAACTCTTCTAGAACTTTGTCCTGCCAAAGGATGATTTGAATAGAACTCGCCCTGTTTATAGAGTACTGACCCCATCTAGGTATAAGACCCCGCAAAGTCCTACTCATTTCAGTCCTTTATAGTATGCCAAAAGAGGTCCCAAACTTGGAAAACTTCATTGAAGTGTTGACACTTAGTCTTATTTTTGGCCTTGATATTCCAATGGCATCATTTATAATCTTTTCGACCTTAGATTGTCGATTTTTAAGTTGATTCATGATCAGGGATGTCAATAGGTCATCTTGGATGAGTTTCGGGATTTTCGTACATCATTTGAGTCACGTTCGGATGGCTAAAATAGAAAGACAATGCAATCTCAATGCGGTCCATTGGCTATCGCATCGATACCATCAACACAATGCATCGGCTATCGCATCGATACCATCAATGCGGTGAGTCAGTTATTGTGTCACTGGACACAGATTGTGTATTAAGTTACGAGTTTGTGAGGTAATTAAGTCATTGTTCTCCCACATTAAACCTCCTTAACACAAAATTCAGCCCTACAATAGGTAAAACACATTCACTCATTCACAAATACTCTCAAGAACAAAGCCCTAGTTCATCAAGCTCAACATCAAGTTCTAAGAAATCCCCAACAATCTTCACGAATTTCATCACTCAGGTATTTTAGGTGTTCATCCTTGGGTTTTCTTCCACCCTTGGAGTTCAAGGACCCTTTTCAAAACTTGAAATATGATTCCCATGTTATCAATTGAATTATGCTCATGTTTGTGTTGTTATTTAAGTTTCAAAGTTAAGAAAATATGAGTTTTATGTAAAAAAGAATAGATCAATGGGTATGTTGGTTGATGTAGATCTCATGTCAAACCCTTGAATTGTGAATTGATTGTTGTAGTCATGATGCATTAACATGTTGTTCATTCCCATGTACAAGGTTATGTCTCCTAAGTGTTTGACAAAATGTCTAAGTGAATGAAGTGTACATTGTGACCTTTTGGTGATTTTAGTATTGAAATCATGCTATTACTACATGTTTAAAATATTTCTATGCTTAAGATATGCCTTGCAAGTGTTGATAAAATGTCCATATGAGTAAATTATGCATGGTAACCCATTGTTGTGTTGTTAAAGTTATGATATGAGTTTATCAATTATGTTATCAAGTCTTGGGGGTATTTATTACCTGAAATCTAGTTGTATACTTAGTTGCAGTAGTTATAGAATAGTACCAGTAAAGGTCAAGAATAGTAGTACTTAGTCAGTTAATAAAACTCAATGATCTCAATCCAGTTCAGCCAGTTAATACGATCAGTGTTAGTTCAGTAGAGCCTAGTACAGTCTAGTGATCAGTTCAATTTTGATTTAGTTAGGAGTAGGATTCAGCACTCAGGGAACCCAGGGATGGGGGCATTTATGCTAGCAAAGGGTTTGACCCTTAGTAGTAGTCCCTATGCTGTAGAATTATGTAGCCAACGTAGGGTAAGTCATCCTCCTGCCAGACTAGGGTTGATGCAATCATATATGTATTTCATGAGTCTTCCTACCAGATTAGGGTTGACATAGCATTGTTAGTATCCCGTGGCAAGGTGCTAACACTCTTCCAACTGGAGTCACAGGTTGGACTCCAAATCAGTCTATATCGGGGTATGCCAGTTAGATGAACACTCCTATAATTATAGTTTTAGTCTTAGTATTCAGTAAAGAACTCATTCAAGTTCTACAGAACCATGGCTATTAGTTATTAGTTACTCAGCCATCAGAATCCAATACTCAATTTAAGTATAATCTCAGATACACGATGTATACCTATATGCGTAAAATTACATGATCAGTATGTTCAGTAGTTATACTTTTGCATATACTCTCATCTAGTTACTTTATGATATTTATTTAGTTAGTTATAATCTCATGCATATGAACCCATGCATATCAGCCTTACCTCACTTAGCATACCAATACATTTCACGTACTGATGCATACTCTTTTTTTACACTATGATTTCTTATATCATAGGTTTGGATGCTCAGCTTCCTGACCGTACTTATCGGCTCAGGCTATCAGCAGCAGTTATAGTGGTAAGTCCTTATATTTCAAGAATAGAGTTTATCTATTTTAGTATTTCAACAGTTCAGTAGTTATTTCAGTCAGAGTTAGTTGGGGGTTTGTCCCATCAACTCTATATTCAGACAATTAGAGGCTTTCATACTAGCATATTCAATTATACAATTTCAAATGTTATTATCAGTTATACTCAGTTATTATTTTAGTATTTTGAGAACCTTATGTCATTTTATGATTTCTTCCTTATATATATTCCAATATTATATTCAGTGCTCATAGCAGGTACCATCCATGGGTTAGCTTGTGGTCCTTTGAGGTTGTAAGCACCGTGTGACTCCAGGGTGTAATCTCGGGGCGTTACAAACATGGTATAAGAGCCTAAGGTTCTAAAGTGTCTTAGGGAGTTTGAAAGCTACATCAAGTAGAGTCTTGTACATAGGTGTGTAGCGCGCCACACTTATGGACAAGAGGCTATGAGATATTTTAGGAAAAAAGTTCCCTTCTTTCAGTGTTCATATCATGTGAGTGAGCATGAGCTCAAGTTAAACTCTCTGTCTAATCTAATTTTTCCTTCTATTTACAAAATATGTATCCTAGAAAGACCAACAAAAGAAGAAATGGGAACCAGCTAGCACCTCCGTCCATTCAGGAAGATCCCCTAAATGAGCACGTTTCTCACGCAAAATTTAGAGCAGCTTTCACCACTCTAGCCCATTCCATGTTAGATCAAAATATTTGACTAGTTGTTGTTTAGGCCAACCCAGTGGGTAATACGGCTGCAGCTAGAATTTAGGACTTCACCCGAATAAACCCTGTTCATTTTCAGGGTCCAAGTCTGAAGAGGACCCATATAAGTTCCTTGACATAGTGCAGAAGGTTACAGACATTATAGGGGTAACTACTAGTGAGAGTGCTGAGTTAGCTGTCTATCAATTATAGGATATAGCTCATATATGGTTTAAGCAGTGTAAGGTAGATAGGGGCACAGATACAGGGCCTATAGAATGGGAGGAGTTCGTTACTGACTTTCTAGATAGGTTCTTTTCGTTAGAGTTGAAAAAGGCTAAGGTGTTAGAGTTTATCAAACAGAAGTAGGGCAACATGAGTGTGAAAGTGTATTCCCTCAAGTTTACTCAATTGGCTAGGTATGCTCCTCATGTGGTAGCTGATAGTAGGTCAAAGATGAGCAAGTTTATGTCTGATGTATCTAATAGTATGGTCAAGGAATGTAGGACCACAATGCTAATTAAGGAGATGGACTTGGCTAGGTTGATGTTCCATGCTCAGTAGATTAAGGATCAAAAAACTAAAGATAAATAAAGGGAGAACAAGAGGGCTAGAACAGGTAGCTTTAGTTTTTCTAAGCCTAAGTTAAGGGGTGGTAATCTTCCTCAGTTCCACTTGAAATCTTCATTCCCAGCTCTATCCTCAGCCAATTCTCCGGTGCCTAAATTTAAAAGTGGTAATAGGGATAGGGAGCCAGGCTCTAAATCTAAGAGTAGTGTTAACGGTGCTTAAACAAATCCCCTTTGTCAGAAGTGTGGCAGAAATCATCAGGGTGTCTGCAGGGCTGGCAGCGATGTGTATTTTGAGTGTCGTAAACCAGGTCATAGAATCAGAGAGTGTCCTTAGGTGTGTTCATAGAGGCAGCATAATCGTCCCCTAGCTCAGTTCGATCACCCATCTCAGTAGGGTGTCGTTTCTAGTGCCACCAGTGGGCAATGCCCAAATAGGCTCTATGCACTCCAGCCTCGACAGGATCAGGAAATTTCTCCTGATATGGTCACTGGTGTGTTATAAGTTTACCATTTACATGTTTATGCTTTGTTAGATCCTAGATCTTCTCTGTCTTTTGTAACTACTTATATAGCTGTCAACTTAGGAGTTAGTCCCGAAATCCTAATAGAGCCTTTCTCAGTATCTACCCCAGTGGGTAAGTCTATCATAGCCTGACGAGTATACATGAACTGTCCAGTTATGGTGTCTCAAAAATTTACTTCGGCAGACTTAGTAGAGTTATAGATGACAGATTTTGACGTCATTCTCAATATGGATTGGCTCCATTCATGCTATGCGTTAGTTGATTGTAGAAATAGAGTGGTCTATTTTTAGTTCGCGAATGAACCTGTCCTAGAATAGAGGGGTAGTACCACAGAACTTAAGGGTCAACTTGTTTCATACCTTAGAGTGAGAAAAATAATATCCAAGAGGTGTGTCTATCATCTTGTTCAAGTTAAAGACTGCAGTTTCAAGGACTCTAATCTTGAGTCAGTTCCAGTCGCAAGTGAATTTCCATATGTGTTTCCTAAAGATCTCCCTAAAGTTTCTCCCAAAGGGAAAATTGACTTTGGAATTGTAATGACCCTTCAGGTCATTTTCCATATTTATGCTTATCTTCACCGTTTGAGATTATCCATAGCTGACCTAAGTCATTTATGACCTGCTGGGACTGAGGGTTTGATTACCGAGCATTTTGTTTGGTTTTTATAGTCAACTCCCTATTTAGAAGTCTTCATTGGTTCCAAATGGCCACCGATCAAAAACTTCAGCGAAACGATCTCGAATGAAAATTTCAACTGCACCAGCATATATAAAATATCCATTTTAGTCTAGGTATACCTTTGGTTCGGGTCCCAATGCACTTGAACTCATTTTGAACTATTAGTCGGAAAGTCATAAAATCAAAACTATATATGTGGGCCCCACTTTTTGCCTAAACTACCTTTTGTGGAAGTTTTGATGATTCCAATGGATTTGAATTTTGGTTTACACTCAAATTTCACTATGGGATCATATATTTTGGGTCCCGAATGAGTTCCGAGGGTCAAAAACAAATTTTTGACTTTGCTGTCGCAGGGTACCGCGTCTGTTCGCTCAAGGGGTCTATAAATATACACGATTTTGGGGATTTTTCTTCCACATTTGACAACCTAAAACCCTAAATGGGTATGATGACTTGAAATTTAGTCTTGTGGGTGTCTAGGGAGCTTGGTAAACATCTTTTATCATGATTATCATCCGGATTAAGGTAAGATTTCATCACTTCATTAGTGAATTTCATTGTTCTTGACCCACAACCCCAATTAAGCTTAGGGCTTAATTTATCCCCAAATTTCCTTTGTTTTCACCCATCAATTAAGGGTTATGCTTCCTTGGTGATATATGAGCATTGGGTTGACCTCGGAAACGCAATTTTCGTATGTGGGACCCACTTGGGATTTTTGGTATCATTTTTGGACCTGAAGCACAATAGTGCAATATGGGTATCATTAGACTCGTATTGATGAGTAGATTATATTTTTGATAGTGTGATGACATTTTGGGGATTGTGAATTGAAGACGAGCATGTGGTGCTTGAAGTGTGATTTTGCAGTTTAGCCTTGAGGTAGGCTTCTGTCTACTCTTCTTCATGGATGATGTATGATATATATTTCATGTGATTATGAACGGTAAGATTGATATTGGATAGAATGACTTAGTATTAATTATACATATAAGTTTGGGGATTAGATGGGGGTTTTGACCGGTAGGTTGAATTACTTAATACCCTTGTAGAATCTTATTGCCTT
>NC_061117.1:173417277-173466186 GCF_002878395.1 Capsicum annuum | reverse complement strand
ACCGGTAGGTTGAATTACTTAATACCCTTGTAGAATCTTATTGCCTTCTCCCTAGCTTGGGTAAATTTGTAGCATGGATATGATATAATGTTATGCTTAGAATATGGTTTTAGCATTTGAATCATGATTTGTATATTTAGCCTTATTGGGCTAGTGTGATAGTTTTGGAACCGTAAGTTTGGTAGAGTTGACATGAGTACCCTTGTTTCTAGTCGAAGTTACTATCTTAGGCGTTAATATGGCTTGCTTGATATCTAGAGGATGAACTAGATACCTTATCCAAGTTTGGAGCATAGTATGCCTAATTGTGGAAATTATGAATTAGAAGTGGGATCATCCGGCCCACTTAGGCCATGATTTGTGTTAGCCCTTGCCGGCTTAGTTGCGGATAGTAGATCTAGTTGAGACTAATGAGCCTTATTTATGAGAATTACTTGGTGAATTAATAAATTGTGATGATTTTCGTTGGATTATGATTAGTGGCCCATAGAGATGCATTTTCCTCTTTATTATGATATTTGGCTCATAGAGATGCATTTTCCTCTTTATTATGATATTTTGCCCATAGAGATGAATTTTCCTCTTTATTATGATATTTGGCCCATAGAGATGCATTTTTTCTTAATTATGATATTTTTTCCATAGAGATGCATTTTCCTCTTTATTATGATATTTGGCCCCTAGAGATGCATTTTCCTCTTTATTACGATATTTCGCCCATAGAGATGCATTTTCCTCTTAATTATGATATTTTGCCCATAGAGAT
Organism: Capsicum annuum; assembly: GCF_002878395.1. NCBI lineage: Eukaryota > Viridiplantae > Streptophyta > Magnoliopsida > Solanales > Solanaceae > Capsicum > Capsicum annuum. The sequence goes on along the minus strand of NC_061117.1, from coordinate 173,465,420 downwards.
GCATTTTCTTCTTTATTATGATATTTGTCCCATAGAGATGCATTTTCCTCTTAATTATGATATTTGTCCATAGAGATGCATTTTTCTCTTTATTATGATATTTGGCCCTTAGAGATGTATTTTCCTCTTAATTATGATATTTTACCTATAGATATGCATTTTTCTCTGAATTATGATATTTGTCCCATAGAGATGCATTTTTCTCTTAATTATGATATTTTGCCTATAGAGATGCATTTTCCTCTTAGTTACAATATTTGGCCCATAGAGATGATTTTCCTTAGTTATGATTATTGAGCTTATAGAGACGATTTTGCTCTTGGTCATGATGCAAAAAATATAGATATGAGATGTCTAATAGAGGCGATATGATTGTTGATATTATGCCTCCTAGATGTGAGATGCCTCCTATATGTGAGATGATTATAGATATGCTACAGTTTGTAAATATGATTATTGATATGAGTCTCGGATATGTATATAGGCCTAAGGTTATGATTATGATGTTGTGATTATTCCGGATAAATTAATAGGTCAAGGGCCGTGTTATAGTACTGACTAAATATCCAAGAAATGTTTATCATTGTGAATGATGTGATTGCGATTTATGAATATGAATATATATATATATGTTTGTATACACATCTCTCCGGTATGGTATAGAGGAAGATGCGGTATGATTCTTATTATTCCATTGATTGAATACTGGTGATGGCATGCATACGTTTGGTACGTTCATGATTATTTACCATTATAAATTATGTGATTATAGTCGAAATATGATCTTATGGTTTTTTTTCTTATTAGACGGCTAAGCTATGTGGTAACTAGTTGTCTATTAGCTAACTATTGCACTTGATGGCTAAGAAGCTAATGTATTAGTTAATGAATCTTGCTTAGTTGGACCATGGTAGCTAATGATGGTCAGTTAATGAATGATGTCATTTAATAAAAGATGGTTAGGCGACAAGTAGTAATGTGTTGTCTAGTAATGATTAACAAAAATAGGATGAATAGTTGATAATAATGAATGGTAGATAAATGACGGTTTTGGTCTAATGATTAACCTAGACAATATGTTAGATGTTGACTATTAAATGAATAGTGGTTAGTTGTTATCCCGTGAATAAGGATTATGTAAAGAATAATGTTTAGGCTAATAACTAGAGATTATGTGATGACTAGCGAACTAGCGGTTTAATAATAATAAGTGTTGGTTAGCTAATAACGAGTAGTTGGGATGTATTGATAAGTTAGACATCTTTAAGGTTATGAGTATATCGGCTTATATCTGTGCACCTATTATATGCCTATATTTATGTGTCGAGAGTTATGATGATACATTGATATCCGGCAAGGCCGAAGGACATTATGATGGTATTGATACCCGGTTCGAGTCTGTAGGATACTATTGAGATGATATTGGTACCCGGTAAGGTCAAAGGATATTATGATGTTATTGACACCCGGTTCAAGTCCCGAGGATACTATTGAGATGATATTGATACTCGGAAAGGCCAGAGGATATTATGATAATATTGATATCCGATTCAAGTATGGAGAGTACTATTGAGATGATGTTGATGCCCGGCAAGGCCAGAGATATTGTGATAATATTGATACCTGATTCAAGTTCGGAGGATACTATTGAGATAATATTGATACCCGGTGAGGCCAGAGGTTGATGAAGATGATGATGATGGTCCTAATGAAGACAGTTATGATGCATTGTGCTATTGATGGTATATTTTGCATTCATTTCTGCATGTGTATCACCTATCACCAGTATACACCTATGTCTATCAGTCGGTATAGGACGGTTGCATAGATATGGGTGAAAAATATGTCTTGTGTTATTATTTGTTGATTGAACCTTCCGACTCTGGGGCGGTGGGGGCACGCATAGGCTCACCTAGGTATTTGGTTTTCCGGAGTAGCCGGTTATTTATGATGTTATTGATATTATTATTATCATGGTTATGATCATTATTATGGCTAGCTTATGACAGATTGGTCATGGATCCGATATTGGGATTGAGGTATGTCTTCGACCTTTCCTATCTTATGATTACATTAATATGCATGATTATTCTATGTCTAGCCATATGTATTAGAAATCTTGAGTATGTTGGTATTGAATCCTGATAGTATTATAATGAGGTCTTAAAATGAGAACATGACGATGTAGGTTATGTTGAGATGACCTCCTATATATATATATATATATATATAAAAAGTCATGGTACTATCGGATATCCCTTTCTTCATTGTTCATATTGTATAGTCTTTCTTTCACCTTGTATATTACAATATATCTTCATTTTTCTCTTTATCTATATATTGACCTGGGATATAAGGTATAGCTTTGGCATATATTGAATGTAGCTGGAATAAGATAGTACACCTTAATACTTCCTTAGTCTTATTATGTTAGACTCTTGGACATGAATAGGATAGTTGTTCCTTATTATTCTCATTGACTTATTACATGATTTATGGACTCTTGGTTGTAGTTTCTATTCTATTTATATGTTGTATATATCTACTTTATCTTTGGAGCTCAGTTAACAATTGCCTACTGAGTACCAAACATTTGGTACTCATACTACACCTCTGCAGCCTACAGATCATAGTACGAGTTATCATCGTTGATGTGTGCATCGTGTGGAGTAGCCCTAATTCAGAGACTTAGAGTGGGCTCCTGATGTTTGGAGTATTACTTATCTCTCTTCTATGTATTAGACTAGCCTCTAAGTTGTATTCAAAGGTAAGTTGAATCAGTGTACTTCTCCTTAATATATCACTTTTGTACTCTTATTATGTTTAGAAGTCTTGTACTAATACCATCAGGTTTTGGGATTCACCTATGTATTGATCTTTATCTCATATATTCCGCATTCTTTTTCTTATGTTATTAAGTAGTCCGTTACTAGCCATTCCGTACTACAGGTTGGCTTGCCTACTGGTGGGTTATGGTAGGCAGCATCGTGATATGAAAAGTTGGGTTGTGACAAATTAGTATCAGAGCCTAGGTTTCTTCGATATATTAGTATAAGACCTAAGTGTTTGTAGAGTCCTGCAGATCGGTGTGGAGATGTTCGTAACCTATGTTTGGGAGGCTACAGTAACATTTTAGGAAATTTACTTCATGACTCCTTATCGTGTGTCTCCACTCCTATGAACCTTGAGTATATTCTTTGACTCTATTCTATTCCCGAAGGACGATGCAATATTGTTGATAGATGCGGATGAGACTCCAATATGCATTTTCAAATTTTTTGCACAGTATCAAACCAATGAGTCAAAAATAGATATCGAAGATCTTTAGCGGTAGCTAAAAAGGATTTGGGTTGAGTCCCTATTAGACTTGCGGATTGTGGTATAGTTCTTCGGGCCATGGTGACCATTCTGGATTATGAGGGGTAGTATTTTGAAGTATTTTAGATTCTTGGTTTGGTTTTGTTGTGATGGGACACTGGTTCAAAAAATACCCCTGGTATAAGATAGGTGGTCAGATAGAGTTTGCCTGTATTCCCCGCCAGCCTAGAGTTCCTAAGACAGACTATGATTTTGAAAGTTTGTACATGAATTTATCGATTTCTCCCGACGTTGGTTGGCCATCCATTTGAGCTCAGTTTGTGTCCTCACCATGTTGATGCTCCAGGAATTGCTATGAGAATAGGACAATCGACTACTAGTATAGAGAGTGTCTTCGACATGGGAGTTTCAGTTATTCAGCTCATTCAGATCAGCCTTATGATATTGTGGCATCTTCAGTTATAGATAGTGTGTTTGGCGACTCAGTTGATAATTCAGTCGGTCGGTCCGAGTTAGGCCCGTTCAGATTTATTTTCCCTATGCCTATCAGGTATGTGATTGTGGATGTTGCCACAACTGGTGTGCTTTTATTCTCGCCTTTATCTCTTATTATGTGTATTGGGATTTTCATACCCATTGATAATTATATGCCTTGATAAATTTATATCAGTCATTATGTGCCTTAATATTGAATTCATGATTATATTACTACTCTATGGTTTATTTATTTTAGTAGTGGATGGAGTAGATCTATATTGATGTTTCTTCCCTATGGGTGTGCTTTGGGTTCGAGTCCCACTTATCTTAGCACATTAGTCCTGTTGTGGCCCTTGAGTGGTACATAATATTGATGTTTATTTTGGTACCACCTATCGAGTATATTGATTTTGATATTGTTGTTGTTATTGCTACCACTGCATGAGGGTACTGATATTACTTGGTATTATCACTTGATGTTGTTACTTTATAATTGATTCTTGCTGGGTAGCTATATAGACTAGTGTTATCTAGTTAGACTCTTATTCTCTTGTGCTATTATTTAGTGGCTTGAGTAGATATAGCCCAATTTGATGATTTCTTTCCCCTAGCACGGCGAGGTTGATTGTGTTCCTTCTTGGTTAGCTATATTAGATTGATTCGGGGATGTACTATGATATAGAAAGGCAAGTTAATCTTTTGCGGCTCTATTATCACCTAAGAGTTGGAAATGTAGTTGCATTGCCTATTATTGAGTCTGAAATCCTTAGACTTGCCTTCTGGGTTGCGAAGGTTTTTGCCTTGGCTATTCTTTTAGATATAGCCGTTTGTGAGATTGACCAGTTTGAGGTCCGCTCTTCATTTGTAGCTATTTCTTTGTCCGATAGCGATTTGATGTTGATGTTGAGATGTCATGGATTCATCTTATAAGTAAGTTGGTTCGCTCTCTTGTGATGGATTTCCTTATTGTTAGTATGGAGATTGGATACTCTTTTGTCGTTGTGATATGGTTTTGTCTAGAGAAGATGAAAGATAGAGGCAAGTGGCCTTTCCTATGATCGCTTATAAAGTTGGGAAATTAGAAACTCTTTAGCTTGAGTTGTTGGTACTCTAGTGGTTGTCTTAACTTTGACTTTGTATTTGAGATTGTTATTTCTTCTTTGATGATGTGGTTCTTAGTTGGATTCAGGAAATTCCTATTCTAGTATTTGTTTCGCCTAGTAAGGCTTGGTGGAGTGATTCTCCTCGATGATATGTGTTTAGGGCTATTTCTTTGCCTAGATGGGGTATCGTATTGGTTCAGTTTTGACTTGACGCTTTGGAATGGAGATTGGGAAGTATGATAAATTTGGATTATTAGTGCCTACCCATTCTTAGTTTTGTTTAGATATTTGAGACCTAGCGACTCAGCCTTTGTATTGAGATTTCAGCTTGTTGTTGTAGAGCTTGCGTGGAGCTTCTATTTTAGAGTTGTCTTCATTCAGATTTCATTTATAGGTTGATTGAGCCTACTCTGTGGTTGTCTATTCAGTCTTCTTGACATCGGTTGGATTATAGTTGATAAGTGTTTAGATGATAGCTCATGGGCCCCATATTGGTTATATCAGTTTTGACCTCGTTATTCAATTTCCTTTAGGAATTTTGGATGATTTACTCAATGAGAGTAATATACTTGAATTGGTATCAACATGTTGTGGTTCAGATTTGCGTGCATCAGTCTTTTCAGTTCAATTGGAGGCCATTTAGCGGATGAAGTTAAGGTTTGGTTGTTTGGGAAGTAAAGTGAGGGTGCAGGTTAAAAAAGAGATACCAGTGGTGAAATCCCTTGCAAGTGTTCTCTCCTTGCGGAGGTTACTTAGGAAGTCATTCTAGGAGCATGTGGCCCCAGTACCTCATCACTTCGAGCCTTTGAGATTCTTTCTATTCGTTGACTTTCGGGGACGAAAGTTCTTTTAGTAGTGGATATTGTAGTGACCCTTCAAGTCATTTTTCATATTTATGCTTATCTTCACTGTTTGAGCTTTTCCATAGCTGACCCAAGTCATTTCTGACTTGCTGGGACTGAGGGTTCGATTATCGGGCAGTTCGTTTGGTTTTTAGAGTCAACTCCCTGTTTAGAAGTCTTCGTTGGTTCCAAATGGCCACCGATCAAAAACTTCAGCAAAACGATCTCGGATGAAAATTTCAACTGCGCCAGCATATCTGAAATATCCATTTTAGTCTAGGTATACCTTTGGTTCGGGTCCCAATACACCCGAGCTCATTTCGACCTATTAGTCGGAAAGTCATAAAATCAAAACTATATATGTGGGCGCCACTTTTTGCCTAAACGACCTTTTATGAAAGTTTTGATGATTCCAATGGATTTGAATTGTGATTTACACTCAAATTTCACTATTGGATCATATATTTTGGGTCCCGGATGAGTTCCGAGGGTCAAAAACAAATTTTTGACTTTGTTGTCGCAGGGTACCGCGTCTGTTCGCCGAAGGGGTCTATAAATAGACCCAAAGTCGCGATTTTGGGGATTTTTCTTTCACATTTGAGAACCTAAAACCCTAAATGGGTATGATAACTTGAAATTTAGTCTTGTAGGTGTCTAAGAAGCTTGGTAAACATCTTTTATCATGCTTATCATCCGGATTAAGGTAAGATTTCATCACTTTATTGGTGAATTTCATTGTTCTTGTCCCACAACCCCAATTTAGCTTAGGGCTTGATTTAGCCCCAAATTTCTTTTGTTTGCACCCATCAATTGAGTTTTATGCTTCCTTGGTGATAGATGAGCATTGGGTTGACCTCGAAAACGCGATTTCCGTATGTCGGACCCACTTGGGATTTTTGGTGTCATTTTTGGACCCGAAGCTCAATAGTGCAAAATGGGTCTCGTTAGACTCGAATTTATGAGTAGATTATATTTTTTATAGTGTGATGTCATTTTGGGGATTGTGAAGTGAAGATGAGCATGTGGTGCTTGAAGTGTAATTTTGCGGTTTAGCCTTGAGGTGGGTCTCTGTCTATTCTTTTTCATGGATGATGTATGATATATATTGCGTGTGAATATGAATGGTAAGATTGATATTAGATATAATGACTTAGTATTGATTATACATATAATTTTGGGGATTAGATGGGGGTTTTGACCCGTAGGTTGAATTACTTAATACCCTTGTAGAATCATATTGCCTTCTCCCTAGCATGGGTAAATTTGTAGCATAGATATGATATAATGTTATTCTCAGAATGTGGATTTAGTATTTGAAGCATGATTTGTATATTTAGCCTTATTGGGCTAGTGTGATAGTTTTAGAATCGTAAGTTTGGTAGAGTTGACTTGAGTACCCTTGTTTCCAGTCAAAGTTTCTATCTTAGGCATTAATATGACTTTCTTGACATCTAGGGGATGAACTAGATACCTTATCCAATTTTGGAGCATAGTATGCCTAATTGTGGAAATTATGAATTAGAAGTGGGATCATCCGGCCCACTTAGTCCAAGATTTGTGTTAGCCCTTGCCGGCTTAGTTGCGGATAGTAGATCTAGTTGAGACTAATGAGCCTTATTTATGAGAATTACTTGGTGAATTGATAAATTGTGATGATTTTCGTTGGATTATGATTAGTGGCCCATAGAGATGTATTTTCCTCTTTATTATGATATTTAGCCCATAGAGATGCGTTTTCTTCTTAATTATGATATTTTGTCCCATAGAGATGTATTTTCCTCTTAATTATGATATTTTGTCCATAGAGATGCATTTTCCTCTTTATTATGATATTTGTCCCCTAGAGATGTATTTTCCTCTTAATTATGATATTTTGCCCATAGAAATGCATTTTCCTCTTTATTATGATATTTGGCCCCTAAAGATGCATTTTTCTCTTTATTATGATATTTGGCCCATAGAGATGCATTTTCCTCTTAATTATGATATTTTGCCCATAGGATGCATTTTCCTCTGAATTATGATATTTGGCCCATAGAGATGCATTTTTCTCTTAATTATGATATTTTGCCAATAAAGATGCATTTTCCTCTTAGTTATGATATTTGGCCCATAGAGATGATTTTCATAGTTATGATTATTGAGCTTATAGAGACGATTTTCCTCTTGGTTGTTATTATACCAATAGAGGCGATATGTTTGTTGTTATTATGCCTCCTAGATGTGAAATGCCTCCTATTTGTGAGATGGTTATAGATATGCTATAGTTTATAAATATGATTATTGATAGGAGTCCCGAATATGTATATGGGCCTAAGGCCATGATTATGATGTTGTGATTATTCTAGATAAATTAATGGGCCAAGGGCCATGTTATGGTACTGACTAAATATCCAAGAAGTGTTTATCATTGTGAATAATGTGATTGCGATTTATGAATATGAATATGTATATTTTTGTATACACATCTCTCCGATATGGGATGGAGGAAGATGCGGTATGATGCTTATTATTCCATTGATTGAATACTGGTGATGGCATGCATAGGTTTGGTACGTTCATGATTATTTACCATTATAAATGATGTGATTATAGCCGAAATATGATCTTATGGTTTTTCTTCTTGTTAGACGATGAAGCTATGTGGTAACTAGTTGTCTATTTGCTAACTATTGCATTCGATGGCTAGGAAGCTAATATATTAGTTAATGAATCTTTCTCAGTTGTAACATGGTAGCTAATGATGGTCAGTTAATGAATGATGTCATTTAATAAAAGATGGTTAGGCAACAAGTAGTAATGTGTTGTCTAGTAATGATTAACAAAAATAGGATGAATAGTTGATAATAATGAATGGTAGATAAATGATGGTTTTGGTCTAATGATGAACCTAGACTAGATGTTAGATGTTGACTACTAAATGAATAGTGGTTAGTTGTTATCCCGTGAATAAGGATTATGTAAAGGATAATGTTTAGGCTAATAACTAGAGGTTATGTGATGACTAGCGAACTAGCAATTTAATAATAATAAGTGTTGGTTAGTGATACGCCCAAATTACAACTCTCGTTAGAAAGTGCAAGCGGTCGCTGTTAAATATAGAACCCAACTGGGTTGGGTGTCGAATCCCACAGGGAATACTATGATCACTAAGTATTGCGACTATTATTAGACTGTTGGTCGAAGATTCCAAGATAAGGGGGGTTTCGGTTTAGGTGCACAATAATATTATCAGTGTAATGATGGGATGATATGTGTAGTAATATCTGATCACAGAGAATGACAAGTTAGGGTTATGTCCACCTTGTAGCTTCTACTTCTCTATTAACTATGAGTAATATGGATTTTATACATGCATACACTTATAGAGAGACGTATTCTAATTCTAAATCCAAGTGTTTTTCGACCATCAAGGATTTATTCACTTTAGTTCTCTGGAATCCAAAGTGTACAACCAATTGTACGAACTCTCCAAGAAGTTAATCCTGCTAGGGCATTAACGTGTAAAATAGAGGTTGGAAACCCTATTTTCTCATCACACTCTCTTTTCCAAATAGTAACTTTTCTATCGAACAAGTTATTGCTATAATGGCGCATTCCCTATGTTTGCAACCACGAGAATTCAATCAAAATGAAGTGAGTAATGATATAAGTGGATTAACATATCATAAATTCAAAAACTCATAGCAATAGAGAGTATACTACAAGGTTTCCATAACCCTAACAAATAAACTTAGCTACGCATGAATAAAAAGGAAATCAAAATAGACATGTTCGTCATACCAAAACTTAGAACAATCTTGGTGATAAAGATGACTAGCGACAATAAGAGAGAAATGCGTATTTCTCTCTCCGTCCTCAAGCTAAGCGTCTCCCTTGTTTTCAAAAATAATGCTGAACGTGAATAATGTGAATAATGAACTAAAAATTCAGCAATCATGCTTTTAATAACATCCTTCTCTAATAAATTGCTACAGCATCCTTAACTATTTAAAAATATTGAGTTTGCCCAAGAAAAAGTTCCCATGCATCACATTCAGTCCAAGAGCTGCTTTCCTTTTTATGTGAAGTTTTCCTTTGCTGTCCACAGGTCCCCAAAGTGCTGTAATCTTCCTCATTTAGTACCTGAAAAGCATGCTAATCACATAGGTCAGCTCACTTAACTAAAAATAGACTAAAAGTGCAAGAATTATGTATTTTATCCTCAAAACTTGGCTAAAACATGGGTAAGTTATGGTGCTTAGACGTATAAATACGCCCAACATCAGTTAGCTAATAACGAGTAGTTGGAATGTATTGATAAGTTAGAAATCTTTAAGGTTATCAGTATATCGGCTTACGTCTGTGCACCTATTATATACCTATATTTATGTGTCAAGAGTTATGATGATACATTGATATCCGGCAAGGACGGAGGATATTATGATGATATTGATACCCAGTTCTAGTCTGGAGGATACTATTGAGATGATATTGATGCCCGGCAAGGCCATAGGATATTATGATGTTATTGATACCAAGTTCGAGTTCGGAGGATACTATTGAGATGATATTGATACTTGGCAAGGCCAGAGGATATTATAATGATATTGATATCCGATTTGAGTCCAAAGGATACTATTGAGATGATATTGATACCCGGCAAGGCCGGAGGATATTGTGATAATATTGATACCCGGTTTGAGTCCGGAGGATACTATTGAGATGATATTGATACCTGGTGAGGCCAGAGGTTGATGATGATGATGATGGTCCTGATGAAGATAGTTATGATGCATTGTGATATTGATGATATATTTCGCATTCATTTCTGCATGTGCATCGCCTATCACCAGTATGCACCTATGTCTATCAGTCGGTATGGGATGGTTGCATAGATATGGGTGAAGACTATGTCTTATGTTATTGTTTGTTAATTAAACCTTCCGACTCTAGGGTGGTGGGGGTACGCATAGGCTCGACTAGGTATTTGGTTATCCGGAGTAGCCGATTATTTATGATGTTATTGATATTGTTATTATCATGGTTATGATCATTATTATGGCTAGCTTATGACAGATTGGTCATGGATCTAGTATTGGGATTAGTTATGTCTTCAACCTTTATTATCTTATGATTACATTAATATGCACGATTATTCTATGTCTAGCCATATGGATTAGAAATCCTGAGTATGTTGGTATTAAATCCTGATAGTATTATAATGAGGTCTTAAAATGAGAACATGATGATGTAGGTTATGTTGAGATGACCTCCTATTTATATATATATGTGTGTATATATATACCTATATGAAGTCATGGTACTATCGGATATCCCTTTCTTCGTTGTTCATATTGTATAGTCATTCCTTTGCCTTTTATATTATAATATATCTTTATTTTGTTCACCTTGATACTTTCTTAGTCTTATTATGTTAGACTCTTGGACATGAATAGGATAGTTGTCCCTTGTTATTCTCATTGACTTATTACATGATTTATGGACTCTTGGTTGTAGTTTCCATTCTGTTTATATGTTATATATATCTACTTTATCTTTGGAGCTCAGTTGGAAGTTGCCTACTGAGTACCATTCGTTTGGTACTCATACTACACCTCTGCAGCCTGCAGATCATAGTACGAGTTATCACTGTTGATGTGTGTATCATGTGGAGTAGCCCTGATGCAGAGACTTAGAGTGAGCTCCTGACATTCAGAGTATTACTTATCTCTCTCCTATGTATTATACTAGCATCTAAGTTGTATTTAGAGGTAAGTTGAATCAGTGTATTTCTCCTTGATATATCACTTTTGTACTCTTATTATGTTTAGAAGCTCTTGTACTTATACCACCAGGTTTTGGAATTCACCTATGTATTGATCTTTATCTCAAATATTCGAGTTCTTTTTCTTATGTTATTAAGCGTTACTAGCCGTTCCGGACTACAGGTTGGCTTTCCTACTGGTGGGTTATGGTAGGCGCCATCATGACCTGAAAAATTGGGTTGTGACAAGAATAGACCTTATTCTAGACACTCATCCCATCTTTGTTCCGCCATACAAAATAGCTCCAGCCAAACTTAAAGAGCTAAAAGAGCAATTAAAAGACCTCGTAGATAAGAGATTTATCTGGCCCAGCATCTATCCGTGGGGCGCACCAATTTTATTCGTGCATAAGAAAGACGGTTCTCTCACAATATGTATTGACTACCATTAGTTGAAGAAATTCACAGTAAAAAACTAGTATCCACTTCCTGGAATCAATTACTTGTTTGACCAACTTCAGGTGCTAGTTACTTTTCTAAGATAGACCTCAGATTAGGCTATCATCAGCTCAGATTCAGAGAATGTGATATTTCAAAAATAACTTTCAAAACTCGGTATACTCACTTCGAGTTTCAAGTCATGTCATTTGGTCTTACCAATGCCCCAATAATTTTAATGGACCTGATGAACCATGTGTTCAAGAAGTACTTAGAAATGTTCATCATAGTCTTCATCGATGACATTTTTGTCTACTTCTAGAGCAAAAATGACCATACAAACCATCTCAGAATAGTATTGTAGACTATCAGAGCCCATCAGTTGTTCACCAAATTCAATAAATACAAATTTTGGCTAAGGTCAGTAGCTTTTCTTGGTCACAATATTTTCGGTGATGGCATTAGAGTTGATTCTCAAAAGACCAAAGTAGTGAGAAACTAGCCTAGACCCATCTCTCTGTCAGATATCAGGAGTTTATTGGGTTTGGACGGCTATTACCAATGGTTTGTTGAGGGATTTTTGTCTTTTGCATCCCCCATGTCCAGATTGACTCTGAAGAAAGTTAATTTCCAATGGTCAAATTCTTGTGAGAAGAGTTTTCAGGAGTTGAAGACTCAACTCACTACAGCCCTAATTTTCACTTTGCTCGACGGTTCAGATAGATTTGTTGTATATTATGATGCTTCTAGAGTTGGTTTGGGGCGTGTTTTGATGCAATGGCCTATGCCTCCTGATAGCTTAAGCCCAAAGATAAAGATTACCCCTCTCATGATCTAGAATTAGTAGCTGTTATGTTTGCCTTAAAGATTTGGTGGCACTATTTATATAGGGTATCTGTTGATGTGTTCACAGAACACAAAAGCCTACAGTATGTGTTTTCATAGAAAGACCTAAACTTGCTTAGATAAAGTGGTTAGAGTTATTGAAAAACAATGACATGAGTATTCTGTATCATCCAGGAAAGGCCAACATAATGGTAGATGTCCTCAGTAGGTTATCCATGGGTAGTGTTGCTCACATTGAGGATAGTAAGAAGAAGTTAGTTTAGGAAGTTCATTAGCTTGCCAGACTAAGTGTCCATTTAGTTGATTTGACTGAGGGTAGTGTATGGGTGCATAATAGTTCAAAGTCTTATTTAGTTTTTGAGGTGAAACAAAAGCAGGACAGGATCCCAGTTTAGTTAAGCTGAAAGAGTCGGTTAGAGACTAGAAGGTTGAGGTTTTCTCCTAAGGAGAAGATGGTGTGTTGCGTTGCTAGGGTAGGCTATGTATGCCATGTGTAGATGGCGTGAGATAGAAAATTCTTGTTGAAGCACATGATATGCATTACTCTATTCATCTAGGGGCCACTAAGATGTACCGCAACTTACAGAAAGTCTATTGGTTGAGTAGGATGAAGAGAGATATTACAAAGTTTATAGCTAAGTGCTCCATGTGTCAGCAGGTTAAGATTGAACATCAGAAGCCTAGTGGGTCTATGCAGGACTTCAGTATTTTCACTTGAAAGTGGGAGGAAGTGAACATGGATTTCATGACAAGTTTGCCTTGTACTCGTTGACAACATGAGTTGATTTAGGTTATTATGGACAGGATGACCAAATCAACCCATTTCTTGCCAGTTCATACTTCTTATTCAACCAAGGACTATGCTAGGCACTATATCAGAGAGTTGGTTAGGTTATATGGTGTCCAGTTGTCCATCATTTCAGATAAAGGTAGGCAGTTCACCTCTTCCTTTTGGAAAGCTTTTCAAAAGAGTCTTGGTATCCAAGTCTACCTCAGTATAGCCTTTCACCCTCAGTCAGATGGTCAAGTAGAAAGGACCATTCATAATTTAGAAGATATGTTGAGAGTGTGTACCATTGACTTTAAGGGCAGTTGGGATGACTACTTACCTTTGATTGAGTTCGCAAATAATAACAACTATCATTCCAGTATTCAAATGGCTCCATTTGAGTCTTTTTATGGGAGAAGATGTAGATATCCTATTGGTTGGTTTGAAGTAGGTGAGGCCACGGTAGTAGGGCCTGGCTTGGTGTTTGATGCTTTAGAGAGAGTGCAGTTGATCAGGGAGAGGCTTAAGGAAGCCCAGAGCCAACAAAAATCTTGTGCAGATGTGAGAAAGAAAGATTTTGAATTTGAGATTGGTGATTATATGTATTTGAAAATCTCTCCCATGAAGGGGGTGAATAGGTTTGGTAATAAAGGAAAGCTTAGTCCCCGATATGTTGGTCCTTATAGGATTCTGAGGCATTTCGGTAAGGTAGCTTATGAGCTTGAGTTACCTACAGACTTAGCATCAGTTCACCCAGTATTTCATGTCTCCTTGTTAAAGAAGTGCATAGGTGACCTAGTAGTTGTAGTACCTATAGAGAGTGTAGATGTTCAAAACAGTCTCTCTTATAAGAAAGTCCCAGTTGAAATCCCTGATCGACAGATTCGTAGACTAAGTAACCAAGAAGTTTCTTTGGTGAAAGTTCTTTGATGGAATCAGTCCGTTAAGGGAGTTACTTAGGAAGCAGAGACAGACATGTGAACCAAGTATCCTCACCTCTTCTCTGCAAACTCAGACTCAGCCTAAGGTAACAGTCTTTCTTAGATTTTCTATATTCCATACTCAGTTACAGCTACATAACATTCTCATATAATTCATGCATTCATGAAACAGTTTAGTCATGTGTCATGTCTCCAGAATTCAATCATGCTTCAGTTATGTATGTCAGTGTAAGTACAGTTCCTCTCAGTTTAGTCAGTCTCATTTGAGGATGAATGTTCTCAAGGGGGAGATATTGTAAGACCCCGCAAAGTCCTAGTCATTTCCGTCTTTTATAGCATGCCAAAATAGGTCCCAAACTTAGAAAATTTCAGCGAAGTGTTGGCACTTAATCTCATTTTTGGCCTCGTATTCCAATGGAATCATTTACGATCTTTCTAGCCTTAGATTATCGATTTATAAGTTGATTCATGATTAGGGATGTCAATAGGTCATCTAGGGTGAGTTTCGAGATTTTTGGACATTATTTGAGTCAAGTTTGGATGACCAAATTAGCAAGCCAATGCAATCTCGATGCGGCGCATTGGCTATCGCATCGATACCATCGACGTGGTGCATCGGTCATCGCATCACTGGGCACAAATTGTGTATTAAGTTACAGGTTGGTGGGGGTAATTAAGTCATTTTCCTCCCACATTAAACCCACATAACACGAAATTCAGCCCCTCAATAGGTAAAATACATTCACTCATTCACAAAAACTCTCAAGAACAAAGCCCTAGTTCATCAAACTCAAGATCATGTTGCAAGAAACCCCCAACAATCTTCACGAATTCCGTCATTCAGGTATTTTAGGTGTTCATCCTTGGGGTTTCTTCCACCCTTGGAGTTCAAGGACCCTTTTCAAAACTTGAAATATAATTCCCATGTTATGAATTAAATTATGCTCATGTTTGTGTTGTTATTTGAGTTTCAAAGTTAAGAAAATATGAGTTTCATGTAAAAAAAATAGATCAATGGGTATGTTGGTTGATGTAGATCTTATGTCAAACCCTTGAATTGTGAATTGATTGGTGTAGCTATTATGAATTAACATGTTGTTCATTCCCATGTACAAGGTTATGCCTCCTAAGTGTTTGACAAAATGTCTAAGTGAATGAAGTGTTCATTGTGACCTTTTGGTGATTTTAGTATTGAAATCATGCTATTACTACATGCTTAAACTATTCCTATGCTTAAGATATGCCTTGCAAGTGTTGATAAAATGTTCATATGAGTAAATCATACATGGTAACCCATTGTTGTGTTGTTAAAGTTGTGATATAAGTTTATCAATTATGCTATCGAGTCCTGGGGGTATTTATTACCCGAAATCTAGTTGTTTACTTAGTTGCAATAGTTATAGAATAGTCCCAGTAAAGGTCAAGAATAGTAGTACTCAATCAGTTAACGAAACTTAGTAATCTCAGTCCAGGTCAGCCAGTCAACACGATCAGTGTCAGTTCAGTTAAGCCTAGTACAGTCTAGTGATCAGTTTAGTGTCAATTTAGTTGGGAGTAGGATTCAGCACCAATTGATAGCCTCGAGTCATGGATGGGCCTGTGGTTCATCTCCATCTAGGAATAGTTCTAAGGACTCTTCCCTAAGCTTAGAGTTAAGCCTATTAGAAGCGTGAGTTTGTAAGACCCCGTAAGATCTTAGCTCAATTCAGCTTACTATTGTATGTTAAAGGGGTTCAAGAGTTCAAACAATTTCACTAAGTGTTAGGACTTAGTCATTTCCAACGCCCCTTAAACTTTGATGATTTTATTTTTGACCTTTCCAACCTCGGAACGTTAATTTTTAAGTTGATTCATGATCGGGGTTGTTGATAGTACATCTCTTGTGAGTTTCAGAATTTTTGGACAAGCGTAAGGGCAAGTTTGGAAGTCCAGTGTACCCCTAGGGATGCCCACGGCAGAGCCTGTGGCGCGTTCCCCATTCCGGCGGACCAGAGCCCACAGTGTGTGCTTTATCGCCCACTCTTTATTTTCCAGCTTTTTGTCTTATTTTTTCAAGGGCATTTGGGTCTTTTCCCTTTACATGATTTATCCATAACGCGTGATTTAGGGTCCCAAAAGCATAAATGGTCATCTTATTCACAAATTCTCTCAAAAAAAGCCTTCTCTCTCAAGAACAAACCCTAGCCTGTTCAAAAGAAACAAGGGATTCAAGCTTAATTTTCAAGAAAGTCATCAAGAACCTTCACAAATTCATCAATTAAGGTATGTGTGATGTTCATCCATGGGCCTTTATTACCCATGGAGTCCAAGAATCCATTTTCAAGTTTAAAGTTATGATATTTACATGCTATTATGGGTTATCTTCATGAAGCTATTATGAACTTTGATTTCAAATTATGTTTACCATATGTTTTAGTTGGAATTTGTCCTTAACACATTTGAATGGTGATTTTCTTATGTTACATCCTTGACCCATGATTTAGTAATGCAATTATGTTGGTATCACATGTTTTAACTATTCCTATGGTTAAGTCTACAAATTTCAAAGTGTTTGATGAAATGCCTAAATGATTGGGTTTTGAATAATGATCCTTTGTTATATTTTCAAAGCTTTAGTATGTCCCTGTTGTTATTGCTATCGACTCCTGGAGGGCTTTGAACACCCGTTACTTAGCTGTTAACAGAATTTCAGTAGTTTCAGAATTGTTTCAAATAAACCATGAGCATTATCACTTAGTTAATCATCATGATCAGTTACTTATTCAGTTAACCTAGTTCAGCCCATTAATTAGTGTCAGTTCAGTTAGAAGTAGGATTTAGCACCGAGTGAACCTAGGGATGGGGGCTCACCTGTCAGTAGAGTTGTGACTTTTTGTAGCAGTCTCTGAGTTCCAAAAGTAAGTAGCCAGCATAGATTGAGATGTCAACCTGCCAGTTGAGGGTTAATGCATATCTCATTAGAGCACCTTCCAGTAGAGGGTGATTCATTAGTCCTTTGGGATGTCAGTTTAGTGGATCCACATAGCCAGTATTAGTACTCGTGGCACGGTACTGACACCCTTAAAACTGGGGTCACAGGTTGAACCCCGATTAGTTATGATTGGGGCATGTCAGTTAGATGATACCTCTTATATTCTTAGTTCACTATTCAGTACAGAATTTAGTTTCGAGTTTTCTTGACTATAGCATTCAGTTTATCAGTTATGCAGTTATCAGATTTTAGTACTTTAGTTTACATGCTATTTCAGAATCATATTATATGCTTGGTTATGCATTCTCATATTTTACAATTATTCACGTCATCAAGCATCAGTATATCATACTATTTAGTCGGTCTTTATTTCATACACATAAACCCATGCATTTCAGCCTAACCTCATCTCATATACCATTACATCCAAAGTACTGATTGCATACTCGTTTCTTGCGCTATGATGTTTTATATCATAGGTTCGAATGCTCAATTTCTTGATCGTACTTAGACAGTCCAGCGCATTATCAGTAGCAGCAGTGGTGAGTCCTCATATATCGAGGACCATTTATGTTTATATCAGTGTTTTAGTTCAGTAGTCAATTAGAGTTAGTTCGGGCCTGTCCCATCAACTTTTTTCAGTCAGTTTTAGAGGCTTTCAGACAGTCAGTTAGATTATTAGTTTTTATCAATTTTCAGATAGTTATTTCTAGACTTATGATTCAAAAATGTTCTTAGTATTTAAAACCTTATGGCATATTCAGTTAATTTTCACATGTGTAGTTTGTTATTATTATTCAATACTCTCAGCAGGTACTAAGTAAGGGTTAGCTTATGGTCTTTCGAGATTGTAAGTATCGTTGTCGCGACTATGGGTAGCCTCGAGTCATGACAAAACTTGGTATCAGAGCCTAAGATTTTACAGTGTCCTAGGGAGTATAAAATCCACATTGAGTAGAGTCTTGTGCATGTGTGTGAAGCATTCCACACTTATGGACAAGAGGCTAGGAGACATTTTAGGAAAGTTTCCCTTCTTTTAGGATTTATGTCGTGCGAAAGAGCATGAGATCAAGTTAAAATCTCTTTCTAATTTAATCTTCCGTTCATTTACAGAAAATGCCTCCCAAAAAAACTAATGGAAGAAGAAATGGAAATCAGCCCGCACCTCCGCCTGTTCAAAAATATCTCATGAATAAGCATATTTGTCATACCGAGTTCAGAGCTGCCTTCACTACTTTATCTCACTCAGTGGAAGCTTAGAACAACCAGCAGGCTTCTATTCTAGCCAATACAGTGGCTAATACTGCCGTAGCTAAGATTTAGGACTTCACCCGAATGAATTCACCTTTATTTTTGGGATCCAAGTCTGATGAGGATCAGCAGGAGTTTCTTGATATAGTTCAAAAGGTGACTGATATTATGGTTTTTATGTCTAGTGAGAGTGCATAGTTTGTTTCTTACTAGTTGCAGGATATAGCTCACACCTAGTTTAAGTAGTGGAAGGAGGATAGAGATGTAGAAGTAGGGCCTGTAGAGTGGAAGGAGTTTGCTACGGCCTTTCATGATAGATTCTTTCCTTTGGAGTTGAGAAAATCTAAGGTAATGGATTTCATTAATTTGAAGTACGGAAATATGAGTGTGAAGAAGTATTCACTTAAGTTTACTCAACTAGCGAGGTGTGCTCCACATATGGTGGCTGATAACAACTCTAGAATGAGTAAGTTTATATCTGGTGTATCTGACAGTATGATCAAGGAGTGTAGAAGCGTAATGTTGATTAAGGAAATGGACTTGTCTAGGTTTATGGTCCATGCTCAGCAGATTGAGAAGGAGAAGGTTAAGGAGAAAGAAAGGGAGAACAAGAGGGCTAGGATAGGTAGTTTTAACTTTGCTCAGCTAGGGTCGGGGGCTGGTAACTGTCCTCAATTCCATCAGAAATCTCCAGCTCCAGCTCTATCTTTAGCTAGTGCACCAGTGCCATAGTTTAGAAATGATAGTTGGGATGGGGCACCAGGATCTAAGTCCCAGGGCAGTGTAAAGAGTAGTTGCACTAATCTTCTTTTCCAAAAATATGGTAGAAATCATCAGGGTGTGTGTAGATCCGGTAGTGATGTGTGCTTTCTGTATGGCAAGCCAGGCCACAAAGTCAGAGATTGCCTAAAGAGTAGTCAATAGGTCATCCAGTCGTTCTTCAGATTTATTCGATCGCCCGACTCAGCTAGATACTGCTCCAAGGCAACAGTGGTTAGCGCCCAAATAGGATATATACACTCCAGTCCTAATAGGATCAGGAAAGTCCTTCTGATGTGGTTACGGGTACATTACATTTTTTTTATTTACATATTTATGCTTTATTATATCCCGAGGCTTCACTCTCTTTTGTAACCCCTTATGTAGCTATCAATTTTGGAGTCAGTCCCAAAACTTTAGCATAACCCTTCTTAGTATCTACTCTAGTAGGTGTCTCAATTATAGCCAGGCAGGTATACAGGAACTATCCAATCATAATATCCCAGAAAGTCACTTCAATTGATCTTGTGGAGTTAGAGATGACTGATTTTGATGCTATTCTCAGGATAGAATGGCTCCACTCATGCTATGTTTTAGTTGACTATAGAAATAGAGTCATTCAGTTTCAGTTTCCATATGAACCAGTTATTGAAGAAGGGTAGTCTTTCAGCGCTTAGGGTCAAATTATATCATATCTTAGAGCGAGAAAAATGATATCCAAGGGGATGTTTACCATCTTATTCGAGTCAAAGATTTTAATTCTAATACTCCCAATCTTGAGTTAGTTTTAGTAGTGAGGGAATTTCCAGATGTGTTCCCTGAAGAACTTCTCAGAGTTCCTCCCAAAAGGAAAATTGACTTTGGAATAGACCTTCTCCCAGATACCCAACCTATCTCTATTCTGCCCTGCAGTATAGCTCCATCTTAGCTTAGGGAGTTGAAGAAATAGTTGAAAGGCCTCTTAGATAAGGGATTCATCATGCCTAGTGTTTCCCCATGGGAGCTCCAATCCTTTTCATGCGTAAGAAAAACGATTCCCTTAGAATTTGTATTGGTTACCATCAAATAAACAAAGTCACAATCAACAATAAGTATCCACTCCCTAGAATTGATGGCTTGTTCGACCAACTTTAGGGGCCAGTTACTTCTCTTAGATAGTCCTCAGATCCGGTTATCATCAGCTCAGAGTCAGAGAATGTGACATTCTGAAAGTAGCTTTTAGAACTCGGTATGGTCACTTTAAATTTCTAGTTATGTCCTTTGGACTAATGAATGCTCTAGCAACTTTCATGGACTTGATGAATCGAGTGTTCAAATAGTACTTGGATATATTTTTCATAGTCCTCATTGATAATATTCTCGTCTACTCCCATAGTGAAAATGATCATGCATACCATCTCAGAATTATATTGCAGACTCTTAGAGCCCGATAGTTGTTTGCCAAATTTAGTAAGTGTGAGTTTTGTCTAAGTTCAGAAGCTTTCCTTGGCCATATTATTTTTGGTGATGGCATTAGAGTTGACCCTCAAAAGATCAAAGTAGTGAGAAACTGGCCTAGACCTATCTCTCCATCAAATATCAAGATTTTCTTGGGTTTGGATAGCTATTACAGATGATTTGTTAAAGGGTTTTCATCTATTGAATCTCCCAAGTCTAGATTGATTCAAAAGAAAGTCAAGTTTCAGTGATCAGATTCCTATGAAAAGATTTTTCCGGAGTTGAAGACTTGACTCACCTCAGCCCTCATTTTGACACTACCAGATGGTTCAGAGGGATTTGTTGTGTACTGTGATGCTTCCAGAGTTGATCTTGGTTGTGTGTTAATATAAACAGATAAGGTCATACCCATGCCTCTAAACAGCTTAATCCCTATGAAAAGAATTATCCTACCTACGATCTTGAGTTAACAATTATGGTTTTTCTCTTGAAAATTTGGAGGCATTATCTTTATGGGGTGCATGTTGATGTATTCATGGATCACAAAGGCTTGCAATATGTGTTTTTGCAGAAAGATTTAAATCTTCATCAGAGAACGTGGTTGGAATTATTGGAATATTATGATATAAGTGTTTTATATCACCCGTGCAAGGCCAATATAGTGGCAGATTCCCTTAGTAAATTGTTTAGGGGTAGTGTTGCTCATGTTGAGGATGATAAAAAAAAAGTTAGTTTAGAAGGTTCATAATTTGGCTAGATTAGGTTTTCGGTTCGTTGATTTAGATGAGGGTAATGTTTGGGTTCAGAATAGTTTAGAATCTTCTCTATTTGCCGAAGTGAAGGAGAAACAAGGTAGGGATAACAGTTTGGTTAAGTTGAATAAGTTAGTCCAAGATCCAAAAGTAGAGGTTTTCTGCTAAAGGGGAGACGGTGTGTTGCATTTCTAGGGTATACTGTGTGTGCCGTGTGTTGATAGGTTAAGACAGAAAATCCTTGTAGAGGTGCATGGTGAGTGATACTCTATTCATCCAGGAGCTACTAAAATGTACCGTAATTTGCAAGAAATCTATTGGTAGAGTGGTATGAACAAAGATATTGCAGAGTTTGTAGCTAAGTTCTCTAACTATCAATAGGTTAAAGTTGAGCACCAGAGGCCTAATGGCACAATGCAGGATTTCAGCATTCCTACTTGGAAGTGGGAAGAGGTGAACATGGATTTTGTGACAGGTTTGCCTTGTACGTGTCGTTAGCTTGATTTGATATGGGCCATTGTAGATAGAATAACCAAATCAACCTATTTCTTGCCTATTCATACTTCTTATTCAGCTGAGGATTATGCCAAGCTCTATATCAGAGAGGGTTAGGTTGCATGGAGTTCTATTGTCTATCATTTCAGATAGAGGTACTCAGTTTACCTCTAACTTTTGGAAAGCTTTTCAGAAGGTTCTTTGTACCCAAGTTCTCAGTACAACCTTTCACCCTCAGACAGATGGTCAGGAAGAGAGGACTATTCAAACCTTAAAGGACATATTGAGATCATGTATTAAAAGACTTCAAGGGTAGTGGGGATGATCATTTACCATTGATAGAGTTTACCTACAATAATTGTTATCATTTTACTATCCATATGGCTCTATTTGAGGCTCTCTATAGAAGGAGATGTAGATCTCTTATTGGTTGGTTTGAGGTAGGTGAGACTGCTTTGATAGCGATAGATTCAGTATTTGATGTAATAGATAAAGTTCAGATAATTAAGGAGCATCTTAAGATAGACCAAAGTCATCAAAAATCTTATGCATATGTGAGGAGAAAAGATTTTGAGTAGCAACTTAGTCTATTTGAAAATCTCCCCCATGAAGAAAGTGAAGAGATTTGGCAAGAAAAGGAAAGCTCATTCCCCAATATGTTGGCCCTTACAGGATCTTGAGTCGTTATGGGAAGGTAGCGTATGAGCTTAGGACCACAAGTGATCCCAAGCTAACCTATGAACTAGTATACTATTAAGCAACTGATACAATATATATAAAATGACTGAGCTTGTTGTGCGGAAATATAAAATGATGGAATCTGTGAAAATACAATACTGATATTATTTTATATTCTGATAAAGTCTGAAAACTGGAAATAAAATTTCATAACTGACTCTAACTGTCATCTATGAAGCCTCTACTATACTGACTATAGATAGATGGGGCGCGACTCCAACTACCATTAATCAATACATATGACAAAGAAAGTAAAGTACATAAATGACATCTAACTAAAGTCCCCGAAGTAGGAGGACTCATTATTTGCTGGCTGGAATCTACAACTGTCTGATTCTGTCTGCACATACTACCACTTGCACCTATATTATGAGACAATGTAGCACATAGACGTATATATGTATCAGTACTTTGAGGATGTACTAAGTATATGGGAGTGAAATGCGTAAGTAAAACATCATATCATATTCATCATTTATAAAATAACGCATGCTAAATGTAAATGACTCATATAAGCTGGAATATCTGAAATACTATACTATGTAGCAATAAGGATTCAAACACACTTTATAAATCTCGTGAGCCATAATATTTAGTTCAAAAAGTTGTACTAAAACTCTATAGTTAAATTATATTGTCCAAGTGTAAAAGAGCTCACTCTATATCTGAAATCTGAAAGCTAAAATCTGAAGCTATTATGTTTCTGTAAAGCATATTCTGAATAAAACTATGAGCCTTTACCCTTGGTTTTCTAAAGGCATTTATTTCATTCTTTTACTTTGATTAGCAGGGAGGTTCTCTTACCGACATAAACCATGTGAGCTAACATGGAGTCCAACGTCTCATCCTCCAAATAAAGAAACCTCATGTTGGGGAGAGGTGTCATTCTCTTTCCAGGGAGTATAACCTACCCATATGATCGATCACAAGCTAAATCTGTCATCTATATAAAAATGGAAATAATCTGATAATCTGTACCTACGATGGCTATGTAGTTTTGTGGAAGTAGGATGCACTAAACCCACACTTTCTGCTTGGTGATAAATACTACTCCGTTTATATTTGCTACACTCATTTTGTTGGGAATCCACTTTAAAACTAGCATAAGGGTTTATCTAAAACCAATTATGCAATCAGCTAAGTAAATCTGTAAATAAAGCTATTCTAAGTTTTGTAATCTATAATAATTTGTAAAGTGGATTCCATAGCTAAACTGAGGATCAAAAGATCAAAGTTTTTTTTTGAAAATCTATAAGAAATCTGCTCATAAGATGCTTGAATAATCATCTTTCTTGAAATAATATTATTCAATCTTAGGGAAATAAACCATACATAAATCTCATGTCAAAATATTATAATAATCATGCTTGATAATGGAAACAATGATAATTCATCTCAAAGTCTGTAGTTTAGTACAATAGGCATGAAATCATGAAAATAGACATGCAATTCGTCTTCAAAATATCTTAAAAACTCATAACTTTGCAAATAGAAATAATGGGTATGAACCCCAACTTGAAATTCATGTATAAACATTCAAAATCATATGAATATGTAATCAAAACTTGGTTTTGGGCACAAGGATGGAAAAAAATCCTTGTTAATAAACCCCACATACCTCAATTGATGAAATAGATGCTAAAACTTGAATCTTGGATTTCTATTGATGCTTTGAAGATGAATTCATAGAGTTTTTGTATTGGGAATCCTTAATCATGAATTTTCTTAGAGAATTTATAGAAGAATTGGGTTTCTTGAAGAAGGAGCTTTGATGATCTAGGATTTTCTTTTGAGAAAAAAAATGATGAAATAAGCATAAAGTGCTTTGGTATATTCTTAATGATGTGTTTTGGACGGATTGGGTCCCTGGGGATAGACCAAAATGCCCTAATTAAACTTTAAATCGGAACTGAAAATCCACCAAAAATCCCAATTTACTGGGCCACCGCGACATGCCACTATCGCGGTGGATCTCTGGAAAAGGACATCTAGGAAATAGAGGACCTCCACAACCCAGAGCTATCATGTTGTCCCACTGAATTTTGACAATTGGGACCTAGAACTTCAACGCGACGCACCACCATCGCGGTGCCCTATAGTAATGACAATTTGTCCTTCGGCACGATATGCCATCATCGCGTCGGTCTACTGGATTGGGAAAACTGGGAATTTGGGCTTCTTCGCAACTCGGGGCTATTACAAAGGGACACTGGAATTAATGATTGTCATTTTACCCATCTCCGCAACGTGCCAAGTTCCCAGGTGGCATACTATCAACTTAAAAATGTCATAACTCCTTTACTGAGTGTCGAATTTGGGCGAATCTTATATCGATGGAAATCTTATTCAATTTTTCACACAATGGAAAGTCTAAATCTTGAAAATACCACATGAAATAAAAATATATTTTGATTATAGAAGAAAATCTTTAACATTCTTAGGTTGAATTTAAGCTAGAAAAAGTACGGGGTATTATAAGTACATCCAGTATTCCATATTTCTTTCTTAAGGAAATGTATTGGTGATGCAGTTGTAGTTGTTCCTTTGGAAAGCACAGATGTTTAGGATAGCCTTTCTTACGAAGAAATCCCAGTCAAGATCCTAGATCGTCAGATTTGCAGACAAGGGAACCAAGAAGTTTCCTTGGTCAAAGTTCTTTGGCGGAATCAGTCCATTGAGGGAGAAATTTGAGAAGCAGAAGAAGATATGCGAACCAAGTACCCTCATATTTTCTCCACAAATTCAGACTCGGCTTATGGTAACAACTTTTCTTAGATTATCTCTTTTAGATCTCTGTTTCAGCTATGTAATCATTTTTATGTCATTCCATGCATTCACGGATCAGTTTAGCCATTCATCATATTTTAGACTCAGTCATGTAATCATATTTATAGTAATTCTTATTTAGTATGTAATCTCAGTTACTATGTATTCTCAACTTAATCAGTCTTATTTGAAGATGAATATTCCCAAGGGGGAGATATTGTAAGGCCCTATAAGATCTTAGCTCAATTTTGCTTACTATTGCATGTTAAAGAGGTTTAAGAGTTAGAAAAATTTCACCAAGTGTTAGAACTTAGTCATTTCTAAAGGCCCTTAAACTTTGATGATTTTACTTTTACCTTCCCAAACTCGGAACATTAATTTTTAAGTTGATTCATGATGGGATTATTGATAGTACATCTCAGGTGAGTTTCATAATTTTTGGACAAGCGTAAGGGAAAGTTTGGAAGTCCAAAATAGTAGCAGCATCGAGATAAGCCCACGACGTGCCTTCCAGTGCACCCTAGGGATGCTCAAGGCAGAGCCCGCGGCGCGTGCCCCATTCTGATGAACCAGAGCCCGTGGCACGTGCTTCATTGCCTACTCCTTATTTTCCATATTTTTATCTCATTTTTTCAAGGGCATTTGGGTCTTTTCCCTTTACCCAATTGGTCCATAACACATGATTTAGGGTCCCAGAAGCATAACTGGTCATCTTATTCACCAATTCTCTCAAAGAAAAGCCTTCTCCCTCAAGAACAAACCCTAGCCTCTTTAAAAGAAACAAGGAATTCAAGCTTAATTTTTAAGAAAGTCATCAAGAATCTTTACAAATTCATCAATTAAGGTATGTGAGATGTTCATTCATGGGCCCTTTTTACCCATGGAGTCCAAGAATCCATTTTCAAGTTTAAAGTTATGATCTTTACATGTTATTATGAGTTATCTTCATGAATCTATTATGAACTTTGATTTCAAATTATGTTTACCATGTGTTTTCATTAGAATTTATCCTTGACACGTTTGAATGGTGATTTTTGCATGTTAAATCCTTGACCCATGATTTTAGTGTTGCAATTATGTTGGTATCACATGTTTTAACTATCCCTATGCTCAAGTCTATGAATTTCAAACTGTTTGATGAAATACCTAAATGATTGGGTTTTGAATAATGATCACTTGTTATATTTTCGAAGCTTTAGTATGTCCTTTTTGTTATTTCTATCAAGTCCTGGAGGGTAATGAACACCCGTTACTTAGTTGTTTATAGAATTTCAGTAGTTGTAGAATAGTTTCATAAAAACCATGAGAATTATCACTTTGTTAATCATCATGATCATTTACTTGTTTAGTTAAGCTAGTTCAGTCCATTAATCAGTGTCAGTTAAGTTGGAAGTAGGATTTAGCATTAAGCAAACTTAGGATGGGGGCTCACCTATCAGTAGAGAGTGTGACCTTTAGTAGCAGTCTCTGAGTTCCAAAACTAAGTATCCAACATAGGTAGAGATGTCAACCTGGTAGCTGAGGATTGAGGTATATCTCATTAAATCACCTACTAGTAGAGGGTGACTCATTTGTCCTTTAGGACATTAGTTTAGTGGATCCACATAGCCAGTGTTAGTACCCGTGGCACAGTACTAACACCCTTCTAACTGGGGTCACAGGTTAGACCCTGATTAGCTCAGATTGGGGCATGTCGGTTAGATAATACCTCCCATAGTCTTAGTTTGGTATTTAGTACAGAATTTAGTTTTAGGTTGTCTTGACTACAGCATTCAATTTATCAGTTATGCAGTTATCAGAGTTTAGTACTTTAGTTTACATGCTTTTTCTAAATCACATTATATGCTTGGTCATGCATTCTCAAATTTTACAATTATTCACGCCATCCTGTATTAGTATATCATGCTATTTAGTCAGTCTTTATTTTATGCAGATAAGCCCATGTATTTCAGCCTAACCTTATCTCATACACCATTACATTCAAAATACTGATTGCATACTCTTTTCTTATGCTATGATATTTTATATCATAGGTTCGAAATCTTAGTTTACCAACCGTACTTAGACATTCTAGCGCATCAAGAGCAGCAGCAGTGGTGAGTCCTCATATATCGAGGACCATTTATGTTTATCTCAGTATTTTAGTTCTGTAGTCAGTTGGAGTTATTTAGGGCATGTTCCATCAAGTTTTTCCAATCAGTTTTAGAGGTTTTTAGACATTTCAGACAGTCGATTAGATTATCAACTTTTATCAATTTTTAAATAGTTATTTCTAGACTTATGATTCAGAAATGTTCTTAGTATTTAAAACCTTATGGCATATTTAATTATTCTGCATATATGTATTTTGTTACTATTATTCAATGCTCTCAGTAGGTACCTATTTATAGGTTAGCTTGTGGTTTTTCAGGAATGTAAGCACTATTGTCATAACTAGGGGGTAGCCCTGGGTCATGATAGAGTTCTTCCCTAGTTCCTCAGAGTTCATCTACCTTAGGGTTGAAGGGGTTGTTGGTGTGTTTGTTGACCTATTTAGAGGGTTCTCCTTTAGTTATGTCAGGTATTTCTCTAGTTTAGAGTATGGATCATCTTGTTGCACGCCTAGACCCTGAGTCCTATTATTATTTTAGCACCAATATCTAAGCATGGGGTCTTGAGGTCAAGAGTTTATCCTTCTTCTATCTTACCTCCTCAGATGGGATCTCAGCCTGCTAGATTTACTGTGTCTTTCCTTACTGCATATATTATTATGTATTCTGAGGATCGGAAAAGGTTTGAGATGTTTACTCATTTGGGTTCTCCTAGATTCAATGGTGATATGGATGAGGATGCCTATAAGTTCCTGATTAATTGCAGAGAGAGTTGCATAATTTGGGATCATTTAAGTTGTATATGGTTGTTTATACTACCTATCAGTTGAGAGATATTGCTAGAGATTAGTAGAGGTTACTGGTTAGTTGTAGACCTATTGATTCTCCTGATATGACTTGGGATTAGTTTGTCAATATATTTTTGGAGAAGTTTGTACCTTACAGCCTGAGGAATCTAATGCATGATGAGTTTGACCACCTGAAGTAGGGCTCCATGACTGTGGCAGAGTATGAGGAATATTTCCATACATTGCCAAGATATTCCTATTCTAGTATTTCCATTGAGTTTGAAAAGATTTAGAAGTTTATGAAGGGTTTGGATGTCTCTATTCAGTTAGCTACATCACAAATAGTTGTATTTGGGGCATCTTTATGGAGTATAGTGGATCATGCTAAGATGACTGAGGGTATTCATTGGGAATCTCAGGGAGGCGCCAAGAAGGCACACTATTTTGGTGAGTTTAGAGTAAGGCTTTTCATGGTAGAGGTTTCAAAGGTTCTCATGGATATTAGGGTAGGTTGGTGCATGCATCTTTGTAGAGTTTGGGTGGTGGATCTTTTAGTTCAGTAGTTCAGGGTATTCGTATGAGCTTAATTATACCTTCTTCTATTGAGTCAAGCTATGGAGATTGCTTTACCTGTGATAATATTAGCCATATAGCCAAGGATTACCCCTATCATATATTTAGAGTCACTTCTTTTAGCTGTGAGGGGTTGGGGTGATACTAAAGGTATGAGAGGCAAAGGTAGTGGATCTTGTGATAGTAGTATGGGGCCACTCAAGAAGTTGGTGGTCGGGGGAAAAGCTATGCTATACCAACCAGACCTGAGGCAGAGAATTTAGATATTATGATCACAGGTATCGCCCCTATTTATTTCAAAAATACATTTATGTTATTTGATCCTAAATTAACTTTCTCCTATTGTATGCATATTTTGCTTTGGGTTTTAATGTTATACGGATCATCTTGTCATGCCTATTTGTGTATCTACCCCAGTAACTGATTCCTTAGTGATAGATCGGGTGTACCAATCTTGTGTTATGAGTTTTACTAGGCGAGAGACTTTAGTAGATTTGCTTGTGTTAGATATGATTGATTTTGATTTTATTGGGTATGGATTGCTTGGATCCTTATAGTTGTCCTAGATTATTTTGCTAAGACTGTGACTTTAGCTTCACCGGGTATGCCAAGGATAGCTTAGAAGGGTGCACTTTATTTGGGTCCTAAAAGGATCATATCTTATATTTAGGATCGTAGATTGGTTGAGAGGAGATGTTTATCTTATTTGGCTCATATTCATGATACTAGTATTATTTTACCTCATTTCTTAGATTTTGTTTGAGTTGTCCGTTAGTTCATAAATGTTTTCCTTATAGATTTGCCTAATATGCCTCTGGATCATGATATTAATTTTCCTAATAATGTTGAGTTGGGCACCAAGCCCATTTATGTTCCTCCTTATAGGATGGCACCAGCCAAGTTAAAGAACCAGTTGTAGGAGTTATTAGATAAGGTATTTATATGACCTAGTGTATCGCCTTAGGGTACATCTATTTTGTTTGTAAAGAAGAAGAATGGGTCTATGCATATATGTATTGATTATCCGTAGTTAAACAAGGTGACGATTAAGAATAAGTATTCTCTTAGTGTATTAATGATTTTTTTGATCAGCTTTAAAGTGTTGCAGTGTTTTTAAAGATTGGTTTGACATCTTTTCGGACTTAAAATAGTCACTATGAGTTCTTGGTCATGTCATTTGGGTTAACCAATGCCCCTGCCACATTTATGGAGTTGATGAATCGGGTGTTTTGATCGTATCTCAACTTCTTTATTATTGTAGTTATAAATGATATCTTGGTCTATTCCAAAAGTGAGACTAATCATGAGGAGCATTTATAGATTGTGCTTCAGATATTAAGGGATGAGAAATTGTATTTTACATTATCCAAGTGTGAGTTTTGGTTGGGGTATGTTTCTTTCTTGGGTCATATGGTGACTAACGAGGGTATTATGGTTGATCCAGCTAAGGTTGCAACAGTTTGTAATTGGGATAGACCTACTTCACTCATCGAGATTAGGAGTTTTGTTGGCTTAGCAGGTTATTATCGGAGTTTTATTGAAGGTTTCTTATCTATTGTCTCTCCTCTGACTAACTTGACTTAGAATAAGAGTTCTTTTTAGTGATTTGATACTTGTGAGGTGAGCTTCCAAAAGCTCAAAGAAATTATTGACCTCTGCTCTTATCTTGACTTTTCCCAAGGAGGGCGTGGGTTTCACCATATTGTGTGATGCTTTAAGTGTGGGATTGGGTGTTATGGTGAGGCTGGAGGGCAAGGTAATTGCTTATGTGTCTCACCAGTTAATGCCCCGTGAGGGGAATTATCATACCCATGATTTGAAGTTGTGCTCAGTTGTCTTTACTTTGAAGTTGTGGAGGCAATATTTGTATGGAGTTCGTTGTGAAATTATCTCGGATCATCATAGCCTTTAATACTTTTTCACCCCGTGAGATCTTTATATGAGGCAGTTCCATTGGCTTGAGGTTCTTAAGGATTATGACTTGACTATTCTCTATCATCCGGACAAGGCTAATATGGTTTCGAATGCCTTGAGCTGAAAGTCGACTAGCATGGGTAGCTTGACACATCCTTTGACCCATAAGAGACCTTTATCCTTAGAGGTTTAGCCTTTAGCTAACCAGATAGTTATGCTTGATATTTTGACACCTGGTGTGTTTTGGAAATTATGGAGGTTAGGACTTTTTTTATGGAGCAGATTTAAGCTCATTTGTTTGATGATGTGGGATTGAGGTTGATTCAATATAAGGTGTTAACTGGCGAGGCTAAGGAAGTCTCACTTGATTCAGATGTATTTTTTAGGATTGGGAGCCGAGCTTATATGCAAAGAGTAGGTGACTGGATCAGGTTGATCTTAGAGGAGGCCTATAATTCCAGATATTCTATCCATCCAGGTGTGACTAAATTGTATTGTGACTTCAGATAGCATTACTAGTGGGGTGGTATGAGGTGAGATATAGCAATTTCATGGCTTGTTGCCTATGTTGCCAGCAGATAAAGGTTGAGCATTTGATACTTGGTGGTTTGCTTCAAAGGTTATCCATTCCTAAGTGGAAGTGGGAATGGATCACTGTAGACTTCATGACGGTTTGCCTCATACATCTCTTGGTTTTAATAGTGTTTGGGTCACCATGGATAGATTGACCAAGTCGGTTCATTCCATTCTAGTTCAGGTCTCATTCAGTGTTGAGAGCTAAAGGAACAGTTAAAGAATATCCTTGATAAAGGCTTCATTTGTCCTAGTGTTTCTCCATAGAGTTCTCCTATGCTTTTTGTGCTTAATAAAAATGGATCTCTTCGGATGTGTATAGATTATCAATAGTTGAATAAGGTTACAATGAATAATAAGCATCCTCTTTCAAAGATTGATGATCTTTTCAACCAGCTTCAGGGTGCTAGTTGTTTTTCTAAGATTGACCTTCATTCCGATTATCATCATTTGAAGATTCTTGAAAATGATATTCCCAAGATTGATTTTCAAACTCAATATGATCATTATGAATTCCTGGTTATATCAATTGGGTTGACTAACGCTCTGGCTGCTTTTATAGATCTTATGAACAAGGTATTTAGATAGTTTTCGATCTGTTTGTGATAGTGTTTATTATTGATGACATCTTGGTGTATTCTAAGAGTGAGAAGGATCATGCCAGTCACCTCCGATTGTGTTGCAGAATCTTAAGGATCAGAGGTTGTATGCAAAATTTTCTAAGTATGAGTTTTGGTTGAATGTTGTGACTTTTCTTGGGCATGTTATTTCTAGTGAAGGGATCAAGGTGGATGCACATAAAGTGGAGGCGGTTATGAGATGGCCTAGACCCATAACTCCAACCGAGATTTGAAGCTTCTTGGTCTTGGTTGGGTATTGTAGGAGGTTTATGGAGAGCTTCTCTTCTATTACTGCCCCGTTGACAAGATTAACTCAGAAAAAGGTAAAGTTTTGTGGTTTGATACTTGTGAGGATAGTTTCGAGAAGTTGAAAGATAAGTTGACCTCTGCTCCAATTTTGACCCTGCTTGAGGGTACTAACATATTTTTTTATATTGTTATTCATTTCGTGTGGGACTGGGGTTGTGTGTTAATGCAGCACGGTAAGGTGGTAGCTTATACTTCCAGATAATTTAAGGTTCATGAAAGAAATTATCTGACTTATGATTTGGAATTAGATATTGTGGTTTTTACAGTAAAAATTTAACACCATTACTTGTACGAAGTGTATGTAGATATTTATTCAGACCACAAGAGCTTGCAATATGTATTAACTCAAAAGGAGTTCAATTTCAGGAAAAGGCAATGGCTTAAATTGCTCAAGGACTATGGTATGAGCTATAACTCCCCGAATCTGGTACCTAAAATGCTACACGGTGCTCATGACCCTGAAGGACCACAAGCTAACCTATGGCTGATATTTATACCTGAACACTGCATAATATATTATATAAAAGCGGAAATATAAACTGAAAGGCCTTAAGATTCAAAACTGAAACATAACTGATAAATCATAACATATGGATGGGGTATGAAATACCCAAACACTGAAATAACTGTCTGAACATGATAGTCTGTAAAGCCTCTAACTGACTAATCTATCAGAATAAGGAGTTGATGGGACATGTCCCCAACTAACTCCAACTAATAAATTAATTAATGAGATAATAAATAATAGTTATGTCCTCGAAGGATAAGGACTCGCTGCTATCTCTGACTGCTGAGATTGGAATGCTACTGATGCTTTGGAGCTCGTGCTTCTAAACCTATGGTATAAAACACCATAGCGCAAATACGTCAGTACTTTGAATGTACTAGTATGCATGGAAGGTAGGATGAATGCAAAGGGTTCACATGCATGATTTATACTAAATGATTGGACAACATAAACATGAGAATACATACATGAATACATAATAATTGTAACTGAGTTTGTGATAACATGATTACTAAATATGAGTACTGATAACATGAGATACTTATAACTGTATAACTAAAATAACTAATACTGAGCAACTGTATCTGACAGTCTAGTTTCTGATGGAACTAACTGAGTTCTACACAATTCTGAGTCGACTGTATCTGACAGTCGTAATTCTGTAGAACTATCTGAGTTCTATTAATGAGATTAAATGACTATATCTGATAGTCCTGATTCTGTAACTAAAATGGTGGGAAGTATTTATCTAACCGGCATGCCCCTAATAAGTCATTATGGCTGAGTTAGGGTCCAATCTATAACCCTAATTGGAAGGGTGTCAATACCGCGCCACTGGTAAGGACAATCTGTGAGTAACCCTCATATAATAGGTAACTCTAGTGAGAACAGTGGGAACCCTCATATAATAGGTTAAACCACCTCATCTACCCTCATATAGTAGGCTATAATGTTTCAACCTACACTGGCTACGTAGTTCTGGAATACAAGGATTGCTTCTAAGAATCACACCCTCATATAACAGGTGATTTCCCATCTTTGGGTTCACTCGATGTTAATTCCTACTCCCATCTGAATAGACACTGAACATGGATTACTGAACTGATTTAACTGAATTAACTGAGTTCCATTGACTAATGAAACAGTACTGAGATTTCCTGAGTCACATGACTGACTGAGTTCTATGGATCATGGCTTGACTGAGGATATCGTGAAAACATGATACCAACTCTAGGCACACAGCTATATTTTTCGGGTACAAGTACCCCCAGGACTCCATGGAAAGAAACTGACAAAGCATGACTTTCATGAATACATAACTAACATCAACAATCCATAATTCAATGAGTAAGACATTTCATCAAACATTTGACATGCATAAACTTGTACATGAATGGGGATTTCATATTATCATACTAGTATGGCACTTTTCTTTCACATAGGCATTTAATCAAACACATGAGGAGCATGCTTTGGTTATAAAATCATCAACACATCTAATAATCATGGATGCATCAATCAACTTGTAATTTGAAGGGGGTTTATCATGGTTATTATGCAAAACATCACATACAAGGGTCAATCATTGGAAAATGTAATTTAAAACATAAATCAAAACCACACAGCATCATGGACATGAATTTCAATTCAATTTAAATCATGAACATTCACAAATACCCATATCTTAGATTTTAAAAGAGATTTTTTAGCTTCATGGGTGAAAGAGACCCATAAATAAACACATGACATACCTGGGTTGTGATTTCTTGAATATTGATGGAGGAAAACTTGAATTCTTGACATGGAATTAAACACCTAGGGTTTTTTTTATTCTTCAATATAGATCTTGGAGAGAAATCCTAATTTGATGTTGTAAAAGAATAATGAACTTATGAGCTATGTCGGGTGTAATTAGGGGTTAAATAGGGTGGAAAAATACCCAAATACCCTTTTTAAAAATGGCTTTAGAATAACTGAATGGTATCTGTGACGGTCCATCACTGGCTCAACGGTCCATCGTTTCGACTGTCGTACGTGGACCAAGAAAAGGCTCACTACCTAAGTAGCGATGGCTTGGGCAACACTCCATCACAAGTTCAATGATCTGTCAACCTGTCCATCGCACCATATCTAGAAGGTTGCCTCACTTCCTTGGTTGCGACGGTCTAGGCGATGGTCCTTTGCTATATCGACCGTCCGTCAACTTGGTTGTCGCACCTGGGAAATTCTGACAGCTCTGAGTAAAATGTCCATAACTTTTTACTCTAATACCGGATTTGGACGAAATTGGTATCGTAGGAAAGCTAATTCAATTTCTCACATGATAAAAAGTTAAAATCTTAAAAATTCCACATGTACAAAAATGGATTCAAATTTCAAACTAAGTTTCTAACATTCTTGGGATGATTTCAAGCTAGGTAGAAGTACGAGGTATTACAATATCTCCCCCTTGAGAAAATTCGTCCTCAAATGAGACGGAGTGAGAGGAGAGAAGATAAACTAAAGTACATATTGAATATGAACAATTGGAACATGATCTCATGACTGACATGACTGATAACTAAATGTATCATACTGATCATGCATATCTGATGCATGTATAACTGATTCATGAATGCATGACAGAGTGTTCTGATGAACTAAGGTTCTCACAATGAGAATGCATATATGATTCATGATTATATAACTGAACTAACATATGAATGCATGGATGAATATGCAATGGTATTTAATACCAAGTTTATAATGGAATTCTGAACATGACATGGATGCCAAGCTTGTAACTAAAATCTGAACATGAAACTGAAAAGTTTAAGGAGAACTGTTACCTTGAGCTTGATCTGAGTTGGCGGAGAAGAGGTGAGGATACTTGGTATGCGTGTATGCTTCTGCTTCCTAAGTAACTTTCTCAATGGACTGATTTTGCCAAAGAACTTTGACTAGAGAGACTTCTTTGTTCCTAAGTCTACAGGTCTGATAGTCTAGGATTTTGACTAGAATCTTTTTATAAGAGAGGCTATTTTGAACATCTATGCTCTGAATAGGGACTACAACTGTTGGGTCACCTATGCACTTCTTGAGAAAAGAGACATGGAACACTGGATGAACTAAGGCTAGATTTGAAGGCAATTCGAGCTGATAAGCTACCTTGCCAAATCAACTGAGAATCTTGAAGGGACCGACATATCGGGGACTGATCTTTCCCTTCTTGCCGAATCTCTTCACTCCCTTTATGGGAGAGATCATTAGATACACAAAATTACCAATCTCGAACTCGAGATCCTTTCTGCGTACATCTGCATAAGATTTTTGCTGGCTCTAAGTAGCCCAGAGTCTTTTTCTGATTAACTGGACTTTCTCTAAGTCATCGAATACTAAGTCAGGCCCTATAACTGAGGCCTCACTAACTTTGAACCAACCGATTGGAGATCTGCATCTCCTACCATAGAGAACTTCGAATGGATTCTTCCAAATACTGGAATGATAGTTGTTGTTGTATGCAAACTCAATCAAAGGCAAGTGCTCATCCCAACTACCCTTGAAATCAATTACACACGCTCGCAGTATATCTTCTAGAGTCTGAATGGTCCTTTCTTCTTGACCATCTATCTAAGGATAAAAGGTTGCACTGAGACAAATTTGAGTACCAAGACCCTTTTGGAATACTTTCCAGAAATAAGAGGTGAACTGGGTACCTCTATCTGAGATAATAGATAATGGAACACCATGAAATCTGACCAACTCTCTGATGTAGAGTTTGGCGTAATCCTCGACTGAATAAGAGGTATAGATCGAAAGAAAATAAGCTAATTTGGTCATCCTGTCTACAATGACCCAAACTGAATCATGCTGATAACGAGTATAAGGCAAACCCATCATGAAGTCTATGTTCACTTCTTCCCAGTACCAAGTAGGAATATTGAACTCTGGCATGGACCCACTAGGATTCTGATGCTCTATTTTAACCTACTAACATGTAGAGAACTTAGCCACAAACTCTGCAACATCTCTCTTCATCCTACTCCACCAATAGATTTCCTACAAGTCGTGGTACATCTTTGTGGACCCTGGATGAATAGAGTAGCATGCACCATGCGCTTCTGCAAGAATTTGTTGCCTTAATTCATCTATACCTGGAACACACAGACAACCCTAAAAACACAAAACACCATCTCCTCCTTGGGAGAAAACCTCTACTTTCTAATTTTTGACTGATATTTTCAATTTGACAAAGATGGGGTCTCTATCTTGCTTTTATTTCACTTCAAAAACAAGAGAAATTCTGAACTATTCTGAACCCATATGTCACCCTCCTCTATATCGACTAAGAAAAAACCTAGTCTGGCAAGCTGATGGATTTCCTAAGCTATATTCCTCTTACTATCCTCAACATGAGCAACACTACCCATATATAGTCTACAGAGAGCGTTGGCCACTACATTGGCCTTGCCCAAATGATAAAGGACACTCATGCCGTAATCTTTTTAGAGCTCTAACCACCTTCTCTGATGAAGAATGAGATCTTTCTAAGAAAAGACATACTGAAGGCTCTTATGATCTGTGAACACATCCACATAAACTCCATATAGATAATGCCTCTAAATCTTTAAGACAAATACTATGGCTGCTAACTCAAGATCATGAGTCGGATAATTCTTCTCATGGGGTTTGAGCTGCCTGGAGGCATAGGATATGACCTTACCATGCTGCATAAGGACACAACCCAAACCTACTCTGGATGCATCACAATACACTAGGAATGCATCTAAACCATCTGGAAGAGCTAAGACTGGGACTGAGGTGAGTCGAGTCTTCAACTCCTGAAAAATCTTCTCACAAGGATCTGTCAACTAAAACTTAACTTTCTTTTGAGTCAATCTGGACAAAGGGGATGAAATAGAAGAAAATAACATAACAAACCATCTGTAATAGCTATCCAAACCCAAAAAACTCTTGATATCTGATGGAGAGACAAGGTGAGGCCAGTTTCTTACTACTTCTGTCTTTTGAGGATCTACTCTAATTCCATCATGAGAAATGATATGGCCAAGGAATGCTACTTACCTTATCCAAATTCAGACTTACTGAATTTGACGAACAGTTGATGATCTCTAAGAGTCTGAAGTATGATTTTGAGATGGTCTGCATGATCACGCTCACTGTGGGAATAGACATGAATATCATCTATGAAGACTATGATGAACGTGTCTAAGCACTGCTTGAACACATGGTTCATCAACTCCATAAAAGTTATTGGGGCATTGGTAAGACCAAAGGACATAACTAGGAATTCGAAGTGACCATACTGAGTATGGAAGGATATTTTTAGAATGTCACATTCACTAACTCTGAGTTGATGATAGCCGAATCTGAGGTCTATCTTAGAGAAATAGTTGGCACCCTAAAGTTGGTCAAACAAGTCATCGATTCTGGGAAGAGGATACTTATTCTTGATCATGACTTTATTGAGCTGACAGTAGTCAATACACATTCTGAGAGAACCGTCTTTCTTACGCATGAATAAAATTGGTGTGCCCTATGGGGAAACACTGGGTCTGATGAATCCTTTATCTAAGAAATCCTTCAACTACTCTTTCAATTCTCTGAGTTCTGCTGGTGCCATTTTGTATGGCAAAATAGATATAGGTTGAGTATCTCAAAAAAGATCAATACCGAAGTCTATTTTCCTTTCGGGAGGAATTTCTAGAAGATCTTCGGGAAAGACATCTGAATATTCATTCACAACTAGGACTGAATCAAGACTGGGAGTTTCAGAACTAATGTCCTTAACTCGAACAAGATGATAGACACATCCCTTAGATATCATTTTTCGTGCCCGAAGTTAGAAAATAAGCTGACTTCTGAAAGCTGAAGTACTACCCCTTCACTCTAGGATAGGTTCATTCAGAAACAGAAATTGGACTATTTTATTTCTGCAGTCGACTGTGGCATAGCAGGAATGAAGCCAATCTATGTCGAGAATAACATCAAAATTAGTTATCTCTAATTCAACTAAGTCTACTAAAGTGACTTTCTGAAATATCATAGTCGGAAAGTTCCTAGCAATAAAAGATTTGTAACATACCAATAACCACATCAGGAGAATTTTCCTGATCTTGCCGGAACTGGAGAGCATAGAGTCTGTTTGGGCGTTGCCCACTAGTAGCACTGGAAGTGGCTCCCTGTTGATTTAGGCGACTAAATTGAGTTGAGGAATAGTTTTGCTGACCTTGAGGAACTGGCTGAGGACAGTCTCTGACTCTGTGGCCTGGCTTGCCACATCTAAAACAAATACCGCTTTTCGCTCTACAAATACCCTGATAGTGCTTGCCACAAGTCTGGCAAAGAGGATAGTTGTGGGCACTGCTAACACTGCCCTGAGACTTAGAGCTTGGCCCTCTATCTTTGTTACTATCCCTGAACTTAGGAGCTAGAGCGCTAGCTAAAGAAGGAGCTGGATATAATGACTAAGGACGAAACTGAAAATGGTTTCCTCCTTCTAATTTGGGCTGAGCAAAGTTGAAACTACCTATCCTTGCTCTCTTATTCTGCTTTTCTCTCACCTTAATCTTCTAATCTTCTATCTGCTAAGCATGAGTCATGAGCCTGGCTAAAGTTATGTCACTATTTAACATCATAAACCTACAGTCGTTGACCATACTATCATTCACCCCAGAAACAAACATACTCATCTTCGCCCTGCTATCTACAACCACATAAGGAGCATATCTACCTAATTGAGTGAACTTAAGAGAATACTCTTTCACCATCATATTACCCTGCCTGAGGTTGTTGAATTCTAACACCTTAGCCTCTCTCAACTCTTGGTAAAAGAATCTATCTAAGAATGCGGTGACAAACTCCTCTCACTCAATAGGCCTTGCATCATTTGTCCTTTCTGACTTCCACTGCTTGTACCAAGTGTGAGCAATATCCTGCAACTTGTATGTAGCTAGATCAGCACTCTCACTAGGAGTAACCCCCATAATGTCAGTAACCTTCTGAACCTGATCGATGAATTCCTGAGGGTCCTCATCTGACTTAAAACCAAGAAAGGATAGAGGATTCATTTGGGTGAAGTTCCAAATCCTGGCTACAGTTGAAT
This sequence comes from Capsicum annuum, assembly GCF_002878395.1. Classification (NCBI taxonomy): domain Eukaryota; kingdom Viridiplantae; phylum Streptophyta; class Magnoliopsida; order Solanales; family Solanaceae; genus Capsicum; species Capsicum annuum. The sequence continues at coordinate 173,425,291 of NC_061117.1, read as the reverse complement.
TGACCATTGGGTTGGATAGAACGATAGCTGCTCATTCATTCTAAGCAGCAACTACCTGAGAAAGAGTAGTGAATGCAGCTCTAAACTCTAAATGAGAAACATATTCACCCAAAGGATCTTCGGGCTGAGGGGCTAACTGATTCCCATTTCTTCTTTTAGGAGGCAAGTTTTCTAGAAGAAAGGGAGAAATAGATTAGACTGAGAGATTAGATTTATATTATGCTCACTGGCATGACATGAATACTGAAAGAAGGAAAATTGTTCCTAAAACATCTTATAACCTCCTGCACATAAATGTGGCGCAAAACACACCCATGTACAAGACTCTACTAGTGTAATACCCCGCATGTTTCTAAGCTAAGAAGTGAATAAGTATTCCTACGTATGAAATCTCCTATCCTGTGAGTCATACTTGAGTACATGACTTACAATGAATATCCTAGTGATAGGATAGCTTATGATGCATTAAGCATGTTCATATGAGTCACTTAAGGTAATACAAGCTAACAGTTTTTTAATACATCAAGTTTTAGTGTTCGATTTTGCAAGGGTCATCTTTGAATGAGTATAACTCGATTTTAATGTGGTATTTTCGCTGATTTATACCCACCAAATTGTAGAGAATCTAATTATCTTTCCAACGATACTAATTTCGCCTTAATCCAATACCCGAGCAAAAAGTTATGCCCATTTTTGTGAGAGACAGTAAGGATAGGCGATTGGTTAGGCGCCACCCAATCCAAACATAGGCGATTGGTTAGGATCCACCCAACCTAGCTTAGTCAATCACTTGGGTGCCATCTAAGTCAGTTCCAGGTGCCAAAAACACTCCGTTTTGAGTTATTTTAAGGTTAATTAAGTCTTTTAATACTCCTTACACGTCCCTAAACTTAACCCTACAAAATATATAGCTTCTAAACATATTACAACCCTATTATCATCTCAAAGCTCATCATCCAAGAGCACTAAAAGAGAAAAACAACTAGGGTTGCGTAACTAAGCTTGAAGATCTGATTTCAAGGAAATTCCTCCATCAATCATCAAGAATCTTCCTTCTAAGGTATGCATTAGTTGATTTATGGATCCCTTTCATCCATAAAGCTCAAAAACCCTATTTTTCTTTATAAAGTATGATTTATATTTTGTTGGGTGTTGATGATCATGTTATTGATATTGGGTGATTCCCAAGATGGAATCTTTATGTGCTTTTTTTTAATTTCATGATATCATATGAGTTGGAAACATGTAAATTTGGTTGTTCATGATGTATAATTTGATGATTTCACCTATGCTTAAGATGTGCATGTAAGGTGTTTGATAAAATGCCTAAGAAACTAGAAATCATGCAATATAACTAAATTGTGACTAAGTAAAGGATTCATGATATGCCCTTACGTTCCAATGACTTCTATGTTGATAATGTGCCTTGTAAATGTTGTTGGAATACTCATGAACTATTCTTATGAGATTATGCTATGTTTACTTGCAAATCCTACTAATGAACAAGATGTATGATAACCATGCTATCCACATGAACTTCCATTCTATTGGTATGTATTGCCAATATGATTATGCAATGAACATGATATTAAGATTATGCAAGTACTTCCATGTGATATGAAATCCTTTCCATGCAATACATTGTTGATAACCATGCTTAGTATGAGATCCCTACTTATGATATTATAAATTATGGACTCTACTCTTATGATCAAGTCAGTCATGTGTGTCAGTTTCCTTTCATCGAGTCCTGGGGGTACTTGTACCCAAAAACTATAGCTGTGTGCCTAGATCCATGTCATGTTTCACGATATCCGAACTCAAGCTATGATTTCATAGACTTCAGCCAGTCATGTGACTCAGGAAAACCTCATGATCTTATTCAGTTGTCAAATATCAGTAACATTCTGCCAGTCAATGAAATTCAGTAAGATTAAGTCATACACAGTCAGTTATTCATGTCCAGTCCCTCCAGATAGGAGTAGAGGTTAGCACCGAGTAAACCCAAGGATAGGAACTCACCCTCCAGTTCAGGGTGTGATTCTTAGTAGTCATTCTTATGTTCCAGAACTACGTAGCCAGCGTAGGTTGATACATCTTAACCCGTTAGATTAGGGTTGATGAGGTGGCTTAATCCGTCAGTTTAGGGTTCCCACCATTCTTATTGAGTTCCCGCCAGATAAGGGTCACTCACAGGTTGTCCTTACCCGTGGCACGGTATTGACACCCCTCCAGTTGGGGCAGAGATTGGACCCCAGCTTAGACATAACAGCATACATAGGGTATGTCGGTTAAACACTACTTCCCACAGTTTTAGTATCAGTCTCAGTAAAAGAAATCAGGGCGTTCTTCAGATTTCAGTATATACAGAACTGTCAGATACAGTCGTCCATGTTATCAGTTTCAGTATCAGTCATGACAGTTATCATTAAACCATGTATTATCTTACAAGTTATGCTATCACATATTCACGGTCCCAGTTTCTATATATGTGTGTTTGCACTCCCACGTTCATATTAGTCAGTCAGTGTTGTTCATGCATGAAACCTTTTATGTTCAGCCTACCTTCCTCGTATACTCAGTACTCTAGTTATACTGACGCATTTGCACTATGGTGCTTTTTTTTCATGTTACACCATAGGTTCCAAGACACGAGCTCCAGCCCAGCAGTAGCGGTAGCATTCCGGTCGCAGAGACACAGTGATTCCTCATTAATTTGAGGATAATATGATTTGATTCACTTATTTATTTCTTCAGTTTAGTTTTACAGAGTTAGTTGGAGACATGTTCCTTCAACTTCTTATTCAGATAGTTTAGATTCTTTCAGATTTATGTTCAGATTTACATTTAGATTGAGTTGTTTTAGGTATTTTCACCCACATGATTATATTCAGTTGAACCTTATGGCCTTACAATTCTATGTATTCTGTATTATTATATCATGATTTGCATTATACAGGCACAGATATCAGTCATGGGTTATCTTATTGTCCCTCGGGGTCATGAGCACCGTGTAGCATTTCGGTTAAGTGAATTGGGGTGTTATAAACTTGGTATCAGAGCCTAAGGTTCAATAGAGTCCTAGGAAGTCTGAAAGCTGCATCTAGTAGAGTCTTGTACATGGGTGTGTTACGCGCCACATTTATGTGTGAAGGCTATAATATGTTTTAGGAACAGTCCCCTTTCTTCATTATTAATGTCATGCTAGTGAGCCTAATCATAAGTTAAACTCTCAGTCTAATCCATTCTTCTCTTATTCTAGACCATGGCCCCAAAGAGAAGAAACCAGCCAGCTCCTCAGCCCAAAGATCCTTTGGGAGAACATGTTTCCCATGTGGAGTTTAGAACTGTATTTACCACACTTGCTCAGTCCATGGCTGCACAGACTGAACGGACACCAGTCATTCCATCCAATACATTGGCCAATCCCAAATCAGCTAGAGTTTGGGACTTCACCCGGATGAACCCTCCATCTTTCCATGGGTCTAAGTCTGATGAGGACCCTCAGGAGTTCATTGACCAAGTCCAGAAGGTCATTGACATCGTGGGTGTTACTTCTATTGAGAGTGCTGAGTTAGCCACCTACAAGTTACAGGATGTTGCTCATGATTGGTACAAATAGTGAAAGTCTGAGAGGTTAGATAATACAGGCCCTATCGAGTGGGAGGAACTTGTCACAGCCTTCTTAGACAATTCTTTCCCCAAGAGCTGAGGGAAGTCAAAGTTCTTGAGTTCATCAATCTCAGGCAGAGAAATATGACGGTTAGGGAGTATTCTCTCATATTTACTCAGCTAGCCAGGTATGCTCCTCATGTGGTTACAGACAATAGATCTAAGATGAGCAAGTTTGTGTTAGGGGTCAACAATAGTGTGGTAAATGAGTGTAGGTATGCGATGCTGATCGGTGATATGACCTAAGCCAGACTCATGACCCATGCCTAGTAAGTAGAAGAGCAAAAGTTTAAGACTAGGGAGAGACCTAACAAGGGAGCAAGGTCAGGTAATTTCAACTTTGCTCACCCCAAGTCAGATGGAGAAAACCGTACATAGTTTTGCTCTAAGTCAGCCATTCCAGCTCCTTCCTCTGCCAGTGCTCCAGTACTGAAGTTCAGAGACGGCAATAGAGACAAAGCGCCAGGCTCTAAATCTCAGGGCAGTGTTAGCATTGCCCTAACAAATCCCCTTTGTTAGACTTGTGGTAAGAACCACAAGCACATTTGCAGAGCCGGTAGTGATGTCTGTTTTGGTTGTGGCAAGCCAGGCCACAAGATTAGGGAGTGTCTGCAGTCAAGTCTTTAAGGTCAGCAAAATCATTCTACAGCTCAATCCAGTCGCCCAAACCAGCAGGGTGCCATTTCTAGTGCTACCAGTAGGAAACGTCCAAACAGACTCTATGCTCTTCAGTCCCGGCAGGATTAAGAAAATTCTCCTGATGTCCTTACTAGTACGTTATAGATTTTCCATGTTCATGTTTATGCTTTTCTAGACCCAGGTGCATCTTTGTCTTTTGTTACTTCATACATAGCAGGCGATTTAGAAATAAATCCCGAAGTCCTAGCAGAGCCCTTCTCAGTCTCTATCCTAGTGGGTAAAACCATCATAGCCCAGTGGATATACAGGAACTGCCTGATTATGATATCTCAGAAATCCACGTCAGCAGATTTTGTAGAGTTAGAAATGACTGATTTTGATGTTATTCTTGGCATAGATTGGCTTCATTCCTGCTATGCCACAGTCGACTACAGAAATAGGATAGTTCAGTTTCAATTCCCGAATGAGCCTGTCCTAGAGTGAAAGGGTAGCATTTCAGCATTTAGGGGTCAACTTGTTTCCTACCTTCGGGCAAGGAAAATGATTTCTAAGGGGTGTGTGTATCATCTCGTGCATGTTAAAGATTCCAGTTCTGAATATCCCAGCCTCGAAACAGTCCCTGTTGTTAATGAATACTCAGATGTCTTTCCCAAAGATCTTCTAGGCATACCTCCCAAAAGGGAAATAGACTTCAGAATAGACCTTCTTTCGGATACTCAACCTATTTCTATTCCGCCATACAGAATGGCACCAGCAGAACTCAAGGAATTGAAAGATCAGTTGAAGGATCTCATAGATAAGGGATTCATCAGACCCAACATTTCCCTATGGGGTGTGCCAATATTATTCGTGCATAAGAAAGATGGTTCTCTCAGGATGTGTATTGATTACCGTCAACTCAACAAGGTCACGGTCAAGAATAGATATCCTCTTCCAAGGATTGATGATCTATTCAACCAAATTTATGGTGCCAGTTACTTCTCTAAGATAGACCTCAGATCAGTCTATCATCAGCTTAGAGTTAGAGAATATGACATTTCGAAGACAACTTTCCGTACTTGGTATGGTCACTTCGAATTTTTAGTCATGTCATTTGGTCTTACCAATGCCCCTGCAGCTTTTATGGATTTGATAAACCGTGTGTTCAAGCAGTACTTGGACATGTTTTTCATAGTCTTCATAGATGATATTCTGGTCTATTGTCGCATAGAGTGTGATCATGCAGACCATCTCAGGATTGTTCTTCAGACTCTCAAGGATCACCAATTATTTGCTAAGTTTAGCAAGTGCAAATTTTGGCTAAGATCAGTATCATTCCTTGGCTATATTATTTCTGGTGATGGAATTAGAGTAGATCCTCAGAAAACCGAAGCAGTAAGAAACTGGCCCAGTCCCATATCTCCATCAGATATTAGGAGTTTCTTGGGTTTGGCTGGCTATTACAGATGGTTTGTTAAGGGATTTTATTCTATTGCATCTCCCATGTCCAGATTGACTCAGAAGAAGATTAAGTTTCAGTGGTCAGATTCATGCGAGAAAAGCTTTCAAGAGTTAAAGACTCGACTTACCTCCGCTCCAGTTCTAGCTATTCCAAATAGTTCAGACGGTTTTGTAGTCTATTGTGATACATCCACAGTGGGTTTAGGTTTTGTCCTCATGTAGCATGGTAAGGTCATAGCCTATGCCTCCAGACAATTAAAGTCACATGAGAAGAATTATCCTATTCATGATCTTGAGTTAGCAGTGGTAGTTTTTGCCTTGAAGATTTGGAGGCATTATCTTTATGGAGTTTATGTAGATGTCTTCACAGACCATAAAAACCTCCAGTTTGTCTTTTCCCAGAAAGATCTCAATCTTCGCCAAAGAAGGTGGTTAGAGCTCTTGAAGGATTACGACATGAGTGTTCTTTATTATCCGGGAAAGGCCAAAGTTGTGGCCGACGCTCTCAGTCGACTCTCCATGGGTAGTATTTCTCACGTTGAGCATAGTAAGAAAAAGATGGCTCAGGAGATCCATCAGCTTACCAGACTACGCATTCGCTTAGTCGATTCTTCAGAGGGTGGTGTATGTATTCATAGTAGTTCAGATTCATCTCTAGTTTCTGAGGTGAAAGAGAAATAAGATAGGGATCCTAGCCTTGTCAAGCTCGTAGAGTCAGTTCAGATTCAAAAAGTCAAGGTTTCCTCCCAAGGGGGAGATGGTATTCTTCATTGTTAGGGTCGTCTATGTGTTCTAGGTGTAGATGAATTGAGGCAAAGAATTCTTGCAGAAGTGCATGGTGTGCGATACTCTATTCATCCAGGGGCCATTAAGATGTACCATGACATGTGAGAGATCTATTGGTGGAGTAGGATGAAGAGAGATATTGCAGAGTTTATGGCTAAGTGCTTTACATATCAGCAGATTAAGATAGAGCATCAGAAATCTAGTGGTTCCATGCAAGAGTTCACCATTCCTTCTTGGAAGTGGGAAGAAGTTAACATGGACTTCGTGATGGGTTTACCTAGAACTCATCATCATCATGATTCAGTCTGGGTCATTATAGATAGAATGACCAAGTCAGCTCATTTCCTTCCTGTTCGTACTTCTTATTCTACTGAGGATTATGCCAAACTCTATATCAGGGAGTTAGTCAGGTTACATGGTGTTCCACTATCTATCATCTCAGAAAGAGGTACCCAGTTCACTTCTCACTTTTGGAAAGCATTCTAAAAGGGTCTCAGTACCTAAGTCCATCTCAGCACAGCATTTCATCCTCAGACAGATGGTCAAGCAGAGAGGACCATTCAGACACTTGAAGATATAATAAGGGCGTGTGCAATTGACTTCAAGGGAAGTTGGGACGACCACTTGCCTTTGATTGAGTTTGCATACAACAATAGCTATCATTCTAGTATTCAGATGGCTACATTCGAAGCTCTCTATGGTAGGAGACGTAGATCTCTGATTGGTTAGTTCGAAGTTAGTGAGGCATTAATCATAGGTCCTGACTTAGTATTCAATGCCTTAAAGAAAGTTCAGTTGATCAGAGAGAGACTCTGGGCTGCTTAGAGCCGACAGAAGTCCTATGCAGATGTTCGTAGAAAGAATCTCGAGTTCGAGTTCAATGACTGTGTCTATCTTAAGATCTCTCCTATGAAGGGAGTGAAGAGGTTTGGGAAGAAAGGAAAACTCAGTCCCCTGTATGTCGGTCCCTTCGAAATTCTTTATCGCTTCGGCAAGGTAGCTTATGAGCTTGAGTTACCTTCAGATCTAGCCTTAGTCCATCAATTCTTCCATGTCTCTTTGCTAAAGAAGTGCATAGGTGACCCAGTAGTTGTTGTCCCTATTCAGAGTATCAACATTCAGAACAACCTCTCCTATGAAGAGATTCTAGACAAAATCTTAGATTATCAGACTCGTAGATTGAGGAACAAAGAAGTCCCTCTAGTCAAGGTTCTTTGGTGAAATCAGTCTCATGAGGGAGCTAGTTGGGGAGCAGAAGCAGATATGCGTACCAAGTATCCTCACCTCTTCCCCGCTAATTCAGATCAAGATCAAGGTAACAGTTCTTCTTAATCTTATTCAGTTTCACGTTTATGTTTCCAGTATAAACTTGGTACCTATTAACCATTTCATACTCAGTCATGCATTCATGTGTCAGTTGTCCATGCATCAGATATGCACGAGTTCAGTATGTTTAGCATGTCAATCATGAGATCAA
>NC_061117.1:173408031-173417177 GCF_002878395.1 Capsicum annuum | reverse complement strand
TTCCGAAGGGGGAGATATTGTAATACCCCGCATGTTTCTAAGCTAGGAAGTGAATAAGTATTCCTACATATGAAATCTCCTATCCTGTGATTCATACTTGAGTACATGACTTACAATGAATATCCTAGTGATAGGATAGCTTATGATGCATTAAGCATGTTCATATGAGTCACTTAAGGTAATACAAGCTAACAGTTTATGAATCTATCAAGTTATAGTGTTCGATTTTGCAAGGATCATCTTTGAACAAGTATAACTCGATGTTAATGTGGTATTTTGGCTGATTTAGACTCACCAAATTGTAGAGAATCGAATTAGCTTACCAACAATACCAATTTCTCCTTAATCCAATACCCGAGCGAAAAGTTATGCCCATTTTCGTGAGAGACAGTAAGGATAGGCGATTTGTTAGACGCCGCCCAACCCAAACATTGGCGATTGGTTAGGCGCCGCCTAACCTAGCTTAGGCAATCACTTGGGCGCCGCCTAAGTCAGTTCCAGGTGCCAAAAATACTCCATTTTGAGTTATTTTAAGGTTAATTAAGTCTTTTAACACTCCTTACACGTCCCTAAACTTAACCTTATAAAATATATAGCTTCTAAACATATTAAAACCCTATTATCATCTCAAAGCTCATCATCCAAGAGCACTAAAAGAGAAAAACAACTATGGTTGAGTAACTAAGCTTGAAGATCAGATTTCAAGGAAATTCCTCTGTCAATCATCAAGAATCTTCCTTCTAAGGTATGCGTGAGTTGATTTATGGATCCCTTTCATCCATAAAGCTCAAAAACCCTCTTTTCATTAAAAAGTATGATTTCTATTTTGTTGGGTGTTGATGATCATGTTGTTGATATTGGGTGATTCCCAAGATGGAAACTTTATATGTTTTTTTTGAATTTCATGATATCATATGAGTTGGAAACATGTAAATTTGGTTGTTCATGATGTATAATTTGATGATTTCACCTATGCTTAAGATGTGCATGTAAGGTGTTTGATAAAATTCCTAAGAAACTAGAAATCATGAAATATAACTAAATTGTGACTAAGTAAAGGATTCATGATATGCCCTTACATTCCAATGACTTCTATGTTGATAATGTGCCTTGTAAATGTTGTTGGAATACTCATGAACTATTTTTATGAGATTATGCTATGTTTACTTGCAAATCCTACTTATGAATAAGATGTATGAGAAGCATGCAATCCACATGAACTTCCATTCTATTGGTATGTGTTGCCAATATGATTATGCAATGAACATGATATTAAGATTATGCAAGTACTTCCATGTGATATGAAATCCTTTCCATATAATACATTGTTGATAACCATGCTTAGTATGAGATCCCTACTTATGATATTATAAATTATGGACTCTACTCTTATGATCAAGTCAGTCATGTGTGTCAGTTTTCTTCCATCGAGTCCTGGGGGTACTTGTACCCGAAAACTATAGTGGTGTGCCTAGATCCATGTCATGTTTCACGATATCCGAACTCAAGCTATGATTTCATAGACTTCAGCCAGTCATGTGACTCAGGAAAACCTCATGATCTTAGTCAGTTGTCAGATATTAGTAACATTCCGCCAATCAACAGAATTCAGTAAGATTAAGTCATGCACATTCAGTTATTCATATCCAGTCCCTCCAGATGGGAGTAGAGGTTAGCACTGAGTGAACCCAAGGATGGGAACTTATCCGCCAGTTCAGGGTGTGATTCTTAGTTGTCATCTTTGTGTTCCAGAATTATGTAGCCAGCGTAGGTTGAGACATCTTAACCCGTTAGATTAGGGTTGATGAGGTGGCCTAACCCGTCAGTTTTGGGTTCCCACCGTTCTCATTGAGTACCCCCCAGATAAGGGTCACTCATAGGTTGTCCTTACCCGTGGCACGGTATTGACACCCCTCCAGTCGGGGCAGAGATTGGGCCCCAGCTTAGCCATAACGGCATACATGGGGCATGTCGGTTAAACACTACTTCCCACAGTTTTAGTATCAGTCTCAGTAAAAGAACTTAGGCATTCTTCAGATTTCAGTATATATAGGACTGTTAGATAAAGTCGTCCATGTTATCAATTTCAGTATCAGTCATGACAATTATCAGTAAACCATGTATTAGCTTATAGGTTATGCTATCACGTATTCACGGTCCCAGTTTCTATATATGTGTGTTTGCACTCCCACGTTCATATTAGTCAGTCAGTGTTGTTCATATATGAAACCCTTTATGTTCAGTCCACCTTCCTCGTATAATCAGTACTCCAGTTGTACTAATGCATTTGCGCTATGGTTCATTCCTTTCATGTTACACCATAGGTTCCGAGACACGAGCTCCAGCCCAGCAGTAGCGGTAGCATTCTAATCGCAGAGACACAGTAAGTCCTCATTGATTCGAGGATAATATGATTTGATTCATTTATTTATTTTTTAGTTTAGTTTTACGGAGTTAGTTGGAGACATATTACTTCAACTCCTTATTCAGATAGTTTAGAGGCTTTCAAATTTATGTTTAGATTTATGTTCAGATTGAGTTGTTTTAGGTATTTTCACGCACATGATTGTATTCAGTTGAATCTTATGTCCTTACAGTTCTATGTATTCCGCATTATTATATCATGATTTGTAGTATACAGGTACAGATATCAGTCATGGGTTAGTTTGTGGTCCCTCGTGGTCATGAGCATCGTGTAGCATTCTGGTTCAGTGAATCGGGGTGTTACAACTAGATGCGGCTTTCAGACTTCCTAGGACTCTATAGAACCTTAGGCTCTGATACCAAGTTTGTAATGCCCAAAATCTGGTACCCAAAATACTACACGGTACTCATGACCCCGAAAGACCACAAGCTAACCCATAACAGAAATATGAGCTGAAAAGCCTTAAGGTTCAAAACTAAAACATAATTGATAAATCATAACATATGGATGTGGTATGAAATACCCAAACACTGAAATAACTGTCAGAATATGATAGTCTGAAAAGCCTCTTACTGAATGAACTATTAGAATAAGGAGTTGATGGGATATTTCCCCAACTAACCCCAACTAAATAATTAATAAATGAGATAATAAAGAATGGTCATGTCCTCGAAGTATGAGGACTCACTGCTATCTCTGACTGCTGAGACGAGAATGTTACTGATGCTCTGGAGCTCATGCTTCTAAACCTATGGTATAAAACACCATAGCACAAATATGTCAGTACTTTGAATGTACTGGTATGCATGAAAGGTAGGTTGAATACCAAGGGTTCATATGCATGAACTAAACTAACTGACTGGACAACATGAACGTGAGAATACATGCATGAATGCATAATAACTGTAACTGAGTCCGTGATAATTATTGAATCAGAGTACTGATAACATGAGATACCAATAACTGTATAACTGAAATAACTGATACTGAGCGACTGTATCTGACAGTCTAGTTTCTGATGAAACTAGCTGAGTTTTGTACTATTCTAAGTCGACTGTATCTGACAGTCTTAAATTCTGTAGAACTATCTGAGTTCTATTACTGAGATTACTGTATTACTGAGATTTCCTGAGTCATATGACTGACTGAGTTCTATGGATCATGGCTTGACTTAGGATATTGTGAAAACATGAAATAGACTCTAGGTACACAGCTATATTTTTTGGGTACAAGTACCCCTAGAACTTCATGGAAAGAAACTGACAAAGCATGACTTTCTTGAATACATGACTAACATCAACAATCCATAATTTAATGAGTAAGACATTTCATCAAACATTTGACATGCTTAAATATGTACATGAATGGTATGGCACTTTTCTTTCACATAGGCATTTAATCAAACACATGGGGAGCATGCTTTGGTTATAAAATCATCAACGCATCTAATAATCATAGATGCATCAATCAACTTGTAATTTTAAGGGGTTTTATCATGGTTATTATGCAAACCATCACATAATAGGTTTAATCAATGGAAAATGTAATTTAAAACATGAATCAAAACCACACAGCATCATGGACATGAATTTCAATTCAATTTAAATCATGAACATTGACAAATACCCAAATCTTAGATTTTAAAAGAGATTCTTGAGTTTCATGAGTGAAAGGGACCCATGAATAAACACATGACATACCTGGGTTGTGATTTCTTGAAGATTGATGGAGAAAAACATGAACTCTTGAATTGGAATTAAACACTTAGGGTTATCTTATTCTTGAGGATAGATCTTGGAGAGAAACCTTAATTTGATCTTGTAAATGAATAATGAACTTATGAGTTATAGTCGAGTGTAATTAGGGGCTAAATCGGGTGGGAAAAGACCCAAATACCCTTTTTATAAATAGCTTTAAAATAACCAAATGGGATCTACGACGTCTCATGCGATGGTCCGCCGCTAGCTCGACAGTCCATCATTTTAACCATCATACATGGACCAAGAATAGGATTCACTGCCTAAGTAGCAACGGCTTAGGCGATGCTCCGTCGCACGTTCGACGCTCTGTCAACCTATTTGTCGCACCTTATCTAGAAGGTTGCCTCACTTACTTAGTTATGATGGTCTAGGCAATGGTCCATCGCTAGATCTACGGTCCATCAACTTGGCCATTGCACCTGGGCGATTCTGACATCTCTGAGTAAAACGTCCATAACTTTTTACTTTGCTATCGAATTTGGAAAAAATTGGTATCGTTGGAAATCTAATTCAATTTTTCACATGATAAAAAGTAAAAATCTTACAAATTTCACGTGTACAAAAATTAATTCATATTTCAAAGTAAGTTTCTAACATTCTTGGGATGATTTCAAGCTAGGTAGAAGTATGGTTTATTACATGAGCCTTCACTACTATCTAGATAAAGCTAATATGGTTATTGATGCTATTAGAAGATTATCTATGGGGATCTTATCTCATATAGGGGGAGAAAAGAGGATTGATAAGAGATATTCATCGGTTGGCTAACTTGGCAGTGCATTTTTTGGATTTTGAGAAGGAAAAAGTAATTGTTCATGAGGTGGTTAAGTTATCTCTTGGTGCTGAAGTCAAGGAGAAATAGGATTTGGATCCTATAGTTATGCAAATTAAGGATGATGTGGGATAATAAAAGGTTATGGCTTTAGAGATTAGAGGATATGACATCTTGAGGTATCAAGGTAAACTAAGTGTTTTTTATATTGATAGAAGGCGGGAAAGGATTTTGACTTAAGCTCATGAGTCTAGATATATATTTGGGTACAAAAAATATGTATCACGATTTGAAGAAAATCTATTTTGGAATAATATGAAGAGGGATGTGGCTAATTTTGTTCCTAAGTGTGTGGTTGTCAGCAAGTTACGGTGGAATATTTGAGGCCTGGTGGCATTTTCTAAGTGATAGAGTTTCTCATGTGAAAGAGGGAGATGATAAATATGGATTTTTATAGGTTTTCTGCGATCTCGCAATCAATATGATTCGATTTGGATCATTTTGAATACAATGACTAAGTTAGCTTACTTCGAGCCTGTGAGGACTACTTACTCTGAAGAGGATTATGCTAAGTTGTTTATTCAGAGGTCGTCAAGTTGCATTAGGCATCGATTTTAATCATTTTTTACCGAGGTATACAATTTTTTTCTTATTTTTGGCATTCATTCCAAAAAGATTTAGGGACCAAGGTAAACCTTAGCATCACTTTACATCCTGGATGGACAAGCTAAATAAACTATTCAGACTTTGGAGGTTATGCCAAGGGACTGTGTGACGGATTTTAAGGAAAGTTGGGTGGATTATTTGCCTCTTATTGATTTTGCATAGAATAATAGTTGTCACTCTAGCATTGGAATGGCCTCTTTTGAGGATCTTTATGGTAGGAGGTGTAGGTCTCCTATTAGGTGGTTTGAGGTTAGTTAGACAAGTTTATTTGGTCCTGACTTAGTACACCAAGCCATGGAGAAGGCGAAGGTAATTAAAGAAAGACTTAAGATTGCCCAGAGTCGCCAAAAGTCTTATACGGATGTGAGGCAGAAGGAGTTGGAATTTGAACTCAGTGGTTTGGTATTTTAAAGGTTTATCCTATGAAAGGGTTCATGAGGTTTAGGAAGAAGGGAAACTCAATCCTCGTTATGTTGGTTTATATCAAATTTTTAGGAAAGTTGGTAATGTTGCTTATGAGTTGGACTTGCCTGTGAGTTTGGGCTCTATTCATCCTGTCTGTTATGTGTTGATGTTGAAGAAGTGTGTGGGTGATTCTTCTTTGGTTATCCCTATGGAGGATGTTGATATTTCATATTCCTTGTATTCTGAGGAAGTCTCAGTTATGATCTTGGATAGACAAGTCCGTAGATTGAGGACTAAGTACGTGGCTTCAGTGAAAGTGCTTTGGCGGAATCAAAAGGTAGAAGAAGCTACTTAGGAAGCTGAAGAGGACATGGAGTCCAAATATTCATTCCTATTCCCCGCATTGGATGAAAATGCTTGAGGTATGATTTTCGTTCTCTTTCTTGTGGCCTTTTGAGTTTGTCATTTGGGTATGTGTGCATTATTTCTTATTATCATGCTAATGGGTGCCTTGACTCCTCATTCGGGGATGAATGATCCTAGAGAGGGGGGTAAGTTTTGGGACTCTGTAATTTTATTAGAAAACTGATCACTATCCAGAGTACGGTTCGGGTGATGAGTCATAGTCATTCTTCACGAGTTGTAGGGTTCCAATTGTAGTCATACAAGTAAGGTTGCCCTAGGATTTTGTCTTGATCACGACTTAGACACTGCAAATCATAAGGCCTGGTCACGAGTTGTGGAGTATGACTCATGACCAAAACAGTAAAGGGGGGCAAGGTTTGGGGCCTCAGGCTACGAGTCTTGGTAACGACTCGTGACCAATGACCAGGAGTCGTTACCTGACCCATAGCGACTGGGCGCTATATTTTCTACCTGTTTCACTAAGGGCATTGTGGTCTTTTCCTCTTATCCCACTATTTTCACGACTTAAAACCTTCCTTTGGCCCTGTTTCCATCAATTAACAAACATAAACATTACTCTCTTCTCTCTAAATTCCAAAATCTAGAACAAGCTAGGGTTTTTAAGGATTAAGCACCTAGGGTTCAAATTGTGGTTTCTCTTTCATATTCCTTGGTGTTTCAGGCATGTATCTCTTTCCTAAATCATTTTTATATAATGTAGGTGTTTAATTGTTATCCATGTGGTTGAATGTGGGTTAAGGGACTTGGAATGGTTATCATATAAATTGATTTCTCCATGGTTTTGAATTGGTTATTTATATTTTATCTTTTGGTTTTAAACTAAATAAATGCATGGGTATGGGAATTGGAGAGGGGAACATAGGTTTCCTCAAATTGTATGATTTAATAGTTTAAAATTGGCTTTAACCTCAACTAAAGTTGTGAAATTGGTTTTGAAACATGGATATATGATAATTTAACTCACTTTTGGAACCTTACTTTGCATAAAAGGTTAATGGAACATAAAATGGTTTTGGAAGGCCTCATGGCCATGGATCGGTTTTAATTAGAAATTTTAGAGTCAATTTGGCTAATTGGTTTTGGTATGGCATAATGAAATTGAATTGCACGCTTAAATTCATTTGGTATGATGATACCAATAGTAAATTCCTGATTAAAAGACTCATTGATTAACGGATGAGAATATGTTAGAGGCTTTTGTGGACAATGTGTGGGTGGTTACTGTTTATTGAGTCTTAGTTCATGTTCAGTTATCTATCTTTCACATTATGTTTGGGTTGTTTCCGCTATTATATTTATTGTGCTCAGATGGTTAGGTAAAAGGGGTGGTCTCCGGCCCTCGGTGGCCTTGAGATACCCGTCGCGACTAGGTGCGGGGTCGGATCGTGACACGTGATTTATGAGATGTTCCATAACTCTTACGTTAGAGGCAAGACCTAACCCAGAAACTTTCGATAACAAGTTAAGCCTCATAGATAAAAGTTGACACTACACATTACGTCTAGATTTATGAGATGCTCTAGAAGCCTTGCCTTAGAGCCAAGACTTAGCCAATGACTTTAAAAAAATAATTTACGCCCCATCGGAAAAATTTGACATTATCACATTGTGTCTTAATATGAGATGTTGTATAATTGCCTTAAAGGCAAGACTTAGCTCAAGAACATTCAAACAACAAGTTGCACCTCACGAGCTAGAGTTGACACTATCTCATTATGACTTAATTTATGAGATGTTCTATAAATCCTGCCTTAGAAGCAATATTTATCCCAAAGGACATCCAAACAATCAGTCATGCCTTTAAGTTTACTTCGATGTCAAAGAAAGAAGATCCTCTTTGCGGATTATCCAACTTTCAGTTCATTAGCAAAAAATAATAGAATTTGATAAAAAATAAAAAAGAGAAGAAGAAAAAAATAAAGGCTAAGAAAAAGAAAAAAAGAGAACAATAAAAAAAATAAAGGTTAAAAAAATAAGATAAAAATAAAAATAAAGCTTGATATAAATGAAAAAAAAAATAGGAAAGAATGAGAAAAAAAAATAACAGAAAAAATAAAGGTTGAAACAAATGAATTAAAAAGAGAGTAAACAGTGTTTGAGAAAAAAAAAGATTTTTTTTAAAAAAAAAATAAAGATTGAGAAAAATGAATTAAAATAAGGAAAAAAAAAAGAAAACAGAAAAGAAAAATCAAGGAAAAATGGAAAAGAGAAAAAAAAATTGAAGTTGAAAGACTTTGAACATAAAAGTATAAAAACTGAGGTATATAGAGGGGAAAGTACTTGTTTTATATACATTAAAAAAAAAAAGGAACGTTAATATTTAAAGACTTTTCTTATGGGAAACCGAAAAGTAACTAAAATTTACATAAATATAAATCTTAAGTTACAATTATTACAAAAAATCCTATTTGGCAAAACTAATTATAAATATCTCATTTATATATTTTCTCTCTCCAAAACCTCATACATCGGAAAACATCTCTTTTAGATCGGTTAATGCTCCACAATATATGTCTAAAATCAAGCTAGCATTATCTGGAGATTTCAAATTCAAAATATATCTCATCACATTACTCAACTTTATCATCTTCTTCAATTATTTTTGAGGTTTGTTTATTTTTTTTCAACTTTACGGTTTAAACTTTAAGATATCTGGCGGTTTATTTATTTTTTTCATCATCTTCTTACAAAT
>NC_061117.1:173353281-173405031 GCF_002878395.1 Capsicum annuum | reverse complement strand
CATTGATTACACATTAATAAGGTACAATCTTGGATAATTATTAGATTAATTTATTTCCTTAAATATTATTAAAACGTTAACTTATAGACATAGGTTATAATGTATAACAACGTGGAGGATATATATGAACATTTATAATTAGGGGGAGAGAAAATTAAATAATAAATTTGGGAGAGAAATATAACTAACTAGATAAAATCTGGGATTTATGTTGTTTACCCAAAAAGTGAAATCACCCACTATGAAGGTATCCCTTGTAATTTCCTAGGCCTCGCAAGTTTAGAATTCGAACACGAAATGGACTTTTCAAAACTTCATTCAATCACAAAGGCTTACTTTACTCTTTAGGGTATATTAATATAACCCTCGTGTAATTTTAAGTACGAAAAAAGGCTAAAAATATCCCTAAAGTATTTGAAATGAAGCAAAAATATCCTTCATTAATTTCTTGGCTTAAAAATACCCATTCATTAAATTTTTTGCTCAAAAATACCTTTCTATCTAACAGAATGACACTAAGCATGCCACATATAAAAATTTATTTGGACATTCCACGTCAACATCAACGTGAAAAATCACTCATTTAATCTATTAGCAAACTTAATAACCATCATTATCCCAAGATAGAGGAAGGTGGGAAAGATCAATTTATCACCATCTATGAATTACTCTTTAATTACAAAAAATAAAAGCTCAACATTTTATCATCTAATTACCAGTAACAAAATGATCCTTCTTTATGTGAAAGTTGCAAGAATTTTTCATTTGCAGTACTCTTGATAACTTCTAGATGTCCCATCGAAGGAAGAAACTTGTAGGATAGACAAGACACCTTGTAAACTCAATCTACCGGATAATTTTAATTCAACAAATTCAATTTAATGTTTTGATGAAGGTTGTTAAATAATGAATATATGCACTTAACAATTAGTATTGAATAATAATTTCTTGTCTTCTGCATCATATTTTTTTAGGATGATAAATTAAGGAGCTCTCGTAATCTTAAGGCAGAATACATCTACAGACCCCTTAGCTTGACATCATTTTTCACTTTGTCGCCTCAAGTGGACATTGTTTACTTTTGACACCACAAGTAGTGTACGGATGTGTCATTTTGGCACTTTTTACACTATCTGCAAAAATATATTGGATGCGTGCATTGCACGCGCAATGACATGTAAAGTGAACAATAATAATTAGACATTTATCATTTTTTGTCCAAATAATTTTTAAATAATTAATTTAAAATAAAAATTCATCCCCTCCTTCTAACCCACCCACCTCCGCCAGTCCTCTTCGTCAAACATCCCGCCCCCCGACCTCACCCCATCTACCCCTCCTCAGCCCTCAATTATCTTATTCCCCTTTTCTCTTATCTTCTGCAAACACCCCACCCCCTCCACCACCCCATCCTCTATCGTCTTATTCCCTCATACTACAAACACTCTCCCTGGCTCCTCCCTGCCTCCCCCCCACCCCACCATCAAATAATCTTCTCCAAACGCCCCTTCCCCCAGCCCCACCTACCCATCTGAATCTTCTCTAAACACTGCCCCTCTTCCCCTAGATCCACCCACCTACCTGAATCTTCTCTAAAAGTTGCCGCCTCCCTAAACCCCCAATTATTTTCTCAAAAAACACCCCACCCACCCACCCCTCTATTTTTTAAATTTTCTTCATCGATTTTGCTTTGATTTTCAATTTTTCTTCATTCATTTAGCTTAGTTTTTAGTTTTTAGTTTTTCTCATGGATTTAGCTCTATTTTTTTAATTTTCATCATCGATTTTGCTTTGATTTTTAATTTTTTCATTGATTTTGCTTGGTTGTGAATTTTTCTTCACGGATTTAGCTTTATTTTTTAATTTTTCTTCATCGATTTTGTTTGATTTTCAGTTTCTCTTCATCAATTTTACTCCTAATGATTAAAAAGAATGGTGCTTATTATCTAATATTCACGAACGCCTAAATGCGTATATAATTTTTAAATTTCACAATTTTTACCATTAAATAAATTTAAGATTGGCAATGCATATATTCACGAAAATCATCTCATGCTTCAGGTGTCCATCATCAGTATGGTCAATCATTATTTCATCAGCACGTGTACAAACAGTATTTGAGGACTCCAACATCATACATCTATATTTTAACTGTTTAATTTCTTGTTCAGCATGATCCATCTTATGCTCCAAATAATTCATCTTATGATTTTTCTCTTCTATATAAGCTTTCAGTTCTTCCAAATACTCCAGCTGGTCTTCCTTGAGGAAGAGAGTTATATTTGTTTCTCTGCCCAATTGCTCAACATTTACATCCCTCGTAACAGTGAATAAACAACCTGCTTGTGATTCTCAGATATACTATTTGTCATCATTGTGCTTGGTGGTCAAAATAACCTGCTCACATTGACTACTTCGATAAACTTGCTCAGAATCTGAGTTTCAATTCAAAGGAAAAATTCTTTTTATCATTTCAACTGTAATCACTTCTTGACCGCTAGATTCGAAAACAACTCATTTTTATATTTGAACAGTAACCTATAATCTTTTTCTAGCATTTGACCAACACTCAAAAGATTTTGGTCAAGATCAGGTACCAATAAAACATCTTGAATAAATTTAGTACCTTTAGGTGCTTCAATTGCCACAGTTCCTTTACCAACAATCTCCAACGTGGTTTTATCAGCCAACTTTACAATACTTTTGGCAGATTCTAACATAGTAAAATATTTTTGTTTGCTGGTCATGTGTTGAGTGTAACCACTATCCAGAAACCATGTGTTTTTATCATTCAATATTGTTGCTGCCATCGCTGTAAACACAAACTCCTTCTATTCTTCAACTTTTGAAACATTGGCTTTTTGAGTTTGTTGGTTGTTCTCTTTTTTCACTCTGTAAAACCTTTCAATATGACCAAGCTTATTGTAATATCTACACTGGAGAGGTGGTTTCTTCCCCTTAAACCAACAATCATCCTCTTTATGATTGATTTTTCTGCAATATTTGCATGGAGGGAAGTTTTCTTTATTCTTGACTCCATTGTGAGAATCGCATTGATTATTTCTACTAGAATTAGCAGAAGTTTCTGGGATTTTGCCTTCCTCTAGCATCTGCATCTTTCCTTTGAACTTGACTTGAAGAGCAGTTTCAGTAGTTTCTTCTAGCCTCAAGGATCTTATTTGCTCTTGAGCTTAAAGAGCATGTACAAGTTCTGAAGGTGACAGTTTGTGAGATCCTTCGAATCTTCGAGTGAGGAGATCTTTGCTTCAAATCTTTCCGGCAAACTCACAAGAACCTTTTCCACAATTCTTGAATTTGTAAGCTCTTCTCCCATAAGTCTGATTTTGCTTACAACCTTCATCAACTTGTTGGAGAATTCTTCAATAGTTTCTGAGTCATTCTTTCTGAGAATTTCAAACTCTCTTTTCAGATTTATCACTTTTATTTGCCTAATCCTGTCACTTCCAGGAAATTCTTCTTTCAACTTGTCCCAAGCCTTCTTTGCAGTCTCACTCACCATAACTCTAGCAAAAATTACTTCCGAAAGTACTGATTGTATGCAAGAGAGAGCTTTAAAGTTTTTTGCAACCTCTTCTCCATGATTCTTAATTTGCGCCATTGTTAGATTATCTGGCAAAGGAGATTGGTCATCCCAACTACCCTTGAAATTAATTAGATACGCTCGTATCATATCTTCTAGAGTCTAAAAGGTCCTTTCTACTTGACTATCTGTCTGAGGATGAAAAGTTATACTGAGATGAATTTGAGTACCAAGACCTATTTAGAATGCTTTCCAGAAATGAGAGGCGAACTGGGTACCTCTATATGAGATAATAGATAACGAAACACCGTGTAATCTGACCAACTCTCTGATATAGAGCTTAGCATAATCCTCGACTGAATAAAAGGTATGGAGCGGAAGGAAATGAGTTGATTTGGTCATCATGTCTACAATGACCCAAACTGAATCATGCTGATAACTAGTACAAGGCAAACCCGTTATGAAGTCCATGTTCACTTCTTCCCACTTCCAAGTAGGAATATTAAACTCCTGCATGGACCCACTAAGCTTCTGATGCTCTATTTTAAGCTACTATCATGTAGAGAACTTAGCCATAAACTTTGTAATATCTCTCTTCATCCCACTCCACCAATAGATTTCCCACAAGTTGCGATACATCTTTGTGGCCCCTGAATGAATAGAGTAGCATGCACCATGCACTTCCGCAAGAATTTGCTGACTTAAGTCATCTATACCTGGAACACACAGACGACCCTGAAAATGAAAAACACCACTCCCCCTTGGGAGAAAACCTCTACTTTCTAATCCTTGACTGACATTTTCAATCTGACAAGGCTGAGGTCTCTATCTTGCTTTTCTTTCACCACAGAAACTAGAGATGATTCTGAACTACTCCGAACACATATGTCACCCTCCTTTGTATTGAGAAAGAAAAAACCTAGTCTGGTAAGCTGATGAATTTCCTGAGCTAACTTCCTCTTACTATCCTCAACATGAGCAACACTACCCATAGATAGTCTACTAAGAGCATCGGCCACTACATTGGCCTTGCCCAGATGATAAAGGACACTCATGTCGTAATCTTTCAAGAGCTCTAACCACCTTCTCTGACGAAGATTGAGATCTTTCTAAGAAAAGACATACTGAAGGCTCTTATGATCTGTGAACAAATCCACATAAATTCCTTATAAATAATGCCTCTAAATCTATAAGGAAAATACTACGGCTGCTAACTCAAGATCATGAGTTTGATAATTCTTCTCATAGGGTTTGAGCTGCTTGGAGGCGTAGGCTATGACATTACCATGCTGCATGAGAACACAACCCAAACCTACTCTGGATGCATCACAATACAACATGAACTCATCTGAACCATCTAGAAGAGCTAAGACTGGGGCTGAGGTGAGTCGAGTCTTCAACTCCTGAAAACTCTTCTCATAAGGATCTGACAACTGAAAGTTGACTTTTTTCTGAGTCAATCTGGACATAGGGGATGCAATAAAAGAAAATCCCTCAACAAACCATCTATAATAGCCAGCCAAACACAAGAAATACCTAATATCTGATGGAGAGATAGGGCGAGGCCAGTTTTTTACTGCTTTTGTCTTTTGAGGATCTAATCTATTGCCATCACCAGAAATGATATGGCCAAGGAATGCTACTGACCTTAGCCAAAATTCACACTTACTGAATTTCGCGAACAGCTGATGATCTCTGAGAGTCTGAAGTACGATTGTGAGATGGTCTGCATGATCACGCTCACCACAGGAATAGACCAGACTATCATCTATGAAGACTATGATGAACATGTCCAAGTACTGCTTGAACATATGGTTCATCAAGTCCATGAAAGTTGTTAGGGCATTAGTAAGGCCAAAAGACATGACTAGGAATTTGAAGTGACCATACTAAGTATGGAAGGCTATTTTTGGAATGTCACATTCTCTAACTCTGAGTTGATGATAGTCGAATCTGAGGTCTATCTTTGAGAAATAGTTGGCACCCTAAAGTTGGTCAAACAAGTCATTGATTCTGGGAAGAGGATACTTATTCTTGATCGTGACTTTATTGAGCTGCCAGTAGTTAATTCACATTCTAAGAGAACTGTTCTTCTTGTGCACGAATAAAATCGTTGCTCCGCACAGGGAAACACTGGATCTGATGAATTCTTTATCTAAGAAATCCTTCAATTTCTCTTTCAATTCTCTAAGTTTTGTTGGTGCCATTTTGTATGGCAAAATAGATATAGGCTGAGTATCTGGAAGAAGATCAATACCGAAGTCTATTTCCCTTTCTGGAGAAATTCCTGAAAGTTTTTCGGGAAAGACATCTGAATATTCATTTACAGCTAGGACTGAATCAAGACTGGGAGTTTCAGAACTAGTGTCCTTAACTTGAACAAGATGATAGACACATCCCTTAAATATCATTTTTCGTGCCCAAAGTTAGGAAATAAGCTGACTTCTGAAAGCTGAAGTACTACCCCTCCACTCTAGGACAGGTTCATTCAAAAACTAAAACTGGGCTATTTTGTTTCTGCAGTCGACTGTGGCATAGTAGAAATGAAGCCAATCTATGCTGAAAATGACATCAAAATCAGTCATCTCTAATTCGACTAAGTCTCCAAAGTTACTTTTAGAAATATCATAATCGGGCAGTTCCTATATACCCTCTTGGCTATTATGGTTTTACCCACTAGGGTAGAGACTGAAAAGGGCTCTACTAGAATTTCGAGACTGATTCTAAAATCGCCTGCTATATATGGAGTCACAAAAGACAAAGAAGATCATCGATCTAGCAAAGGGTAAACATGCACATAAAAGATTTGTAACGTACTAGTAACCACATCAGGAGAATTTTCCTGATCTTCTTGGGACAGGAGATCATAGAGTCTATTTGGGCGTTGCCCACTAGTAGCACCGGAAGTGGCTCCCTATTGATTTGGGCGACTGAACTGAGTTGTGAAACAGTTCAGCTGACCCTGAGGACCTGGCTGAGGATAGTCTTTGACTCTGTGGCCTAGCTTGCCACATCCAAAACAAATAACGTTTTTAGCTCTACAAATACCCTGATGGTGCTTGCCACAAGTCTGGCAAAGAGGATAGTTATGGGTACTGCTAACACTGCCCTGAGACTTAGATCCTGGAGCTCTATCTTTGTTACCATCCCTGAACTTAGGAGCTAGAGCTCTAGCTGAAGAAGGAGCTGGATATGATGACTAAGGATGAAACTGAGAATGGCTTCCTCCTTCTAATTTGGGTTGAGCAAAGTTGAAACTACCTGTCCTTGCTCTCTTATTCTGCTTCTCTCTCACCTTAATCTTATGATCTTCTATCTGCTGAGCATGAGTCATGATCCTGGCTAAAGTTATGTCTCTATTCAACATCGCAGACCTACACTCGTTGACCACACTATCATTTACCCCAGAAACAAACTACACTATTATTCACTCTAGAAATAAATGTACTCAACTTGGCCCTGCTATCTACAACCACATGAGGAGCATATCTAGCTAACTGAGTAAACCTAAGAGAATACTCTTTCACCGTCATATTACCCTACCTGAGGTTGATGAATTCTAACACCTTAGCCTCTCTCAACTCTTGGGGAAAGAATCTATCTAAGAATGGGGTGACAAAATCCTCTCACTTAATAGGCCCTGCATTATTTAGCCTTTCTGAATTCCACTTCTTGTACCAAGTGTGAGCAATATCCTACAACTGGTATACAGGTAGCTCAACACTCTTACTAGGAGTAACCCCCATAATGTCAGTAACCTTCTAAACCTGATCGATGAATTCCTGAGGTTTCTCATCTGACTTAGACCCAAGAAAGGATGGAGAATTCATTCGGGTGATGTCCCGAATCTTGGCTACAGCTAAATTGACCACTGGGTTAGCTGGAATGATAGCTGGTCATTCATTCTAAGCAGCAACTGACTGAGCAAGAATAGTGAATGCAGCTCTGAACTCTGCATGAGAAACATGTTTGCCTAAAGGATTTTCGGGCTGAAGGGCTAACTGATTACCATTTCTTCTCTTAAGAGGCATGTTCTGTAGAAAAAATAAAGAAATAGATTAGACTGACAGATTATATTGATATTATGATCACTTGCACAACATGAATACTGAAAGAAGGAAAACTGTTCCTAAAACATCTTATAGCCCCCTACACATAAATGTGGCGCACAACACACCCATGTACAAGACTCTACTAGATGCAGCTTCCAGACTTCCTAGAACTCTATTGAACCTTAGGCTCTGATACCAAGTTTGTAATTCCCAAAATCTAGTACCCGAAATACTACACGGTGCTCATGATCTCGAAGGATCTCAAATTAACCAATGACTGATATCTGTACCTGAACACTACATAATATACTGTATAAATGTAGAAACATAAACTAAAAAGCCTTAAGGTTCAAAATTGAAACATAACTGATAAATCATAACATATGGATGGTGTATGAAATACCCAAAAACTGAAATAACTGTCTGATTATGATAGTCTGAAAATCCTTTTACTGACTAAACTATCTGAATAAGGAGTTGATGGGATATGTCCCTAACTAACTCCAACTAAAAAATTAATTAATGAGATAATAAAGAATGGTCATGTCCTCGAAGGATGAGGACTCACTGCTATCTTTGACTGTTGAGACGGGAATGCTACTGATGCTCTGGAGCTCATGCTTCTGAACCTATGGTATAAAATACCACAGCACAAATGCGTCTATACTTTGAATAAACTACTATACATGGAAGGTAGGCTGAATGGAAAGGATTCACATGCATGAACTATACTAACTGACTAGACAACATGAACGTGAGAATACATGCATTAATATAAAATAACTGTAATTGATTTCGTGATAATTATTGAATCTGAGTACTGATAACATAAGATACCGATAACTGTATAACTGAAATAATTGATGCTGAGTGATTGTATCTGACAGTCTAGTTTTTTATGGAACTAGCTGAGTTCGATACCGCTCTGAGTCAACTGTATCTGACAGTCCTGAATTCTATAGAACTATCTAATTTCTATTAGTGAGACTGAATGACTGCATCTGATAGTCCTGATTCTATAACTAAAACTATGGCAAGTAGTTATCTAACTGACATGCCCTTAATACGCCATTATGGCTGAGTTGGGGTCCAATCTATAAACCCAATTGGAAGGGTGTCAATACCACGCCACCGGTAAGGATAATCTGTAAGTAACCCTCATATAACAGGTAACTCTAGTGAGAACGGTGGGAACCCTTATATAACAGGTTAAGCCACCTCATCTACCCTCATATAGCAGGCTATGATGTCTCAACCTACATTGGCTACGTAGTTCTGGAATGCAAGGATTGCTTTTAAGAATCACACCCTCATATAACAGGTGAGTTCCCACCTTTGGGTTCACTCAGTGATAATTCCTACTCCCATCTAAATAGACACTAAACATGGATTATTGAACTGATTTAACTGAACTAACTGAGTTCCATTAACTTACGGAATAGTACTGAGATTACTGTATTACTGAGATTTCCTGAGTCACATGACTGACTGAGTTCTATGGATCATGGCTTGACTGAGGATATCGTGAAAACATGATACCAAATCTAGGCACACAGCTATATTTTTTGGGTACAAGTACCCCCAGGACTCCATGGAAAGAAACTGACAAAGCATCACTTTCTTGAACACATGACTAACATCAACAATCCATAATTCAATGAGTAAGACGTTTCATCAAACATTTGACATACATAAACTTGTACATGAATGGGGATTTCATATTATCATACTAGTATGGCACTTTTCTTTCACATAGGCATTTAATCAAATACATGGGGAGCTTGCTTTGGTTATAAATTCATCAACACATCAAATAATCATGGATGCATTAACCAACTTGTAATTTGAAAGGGGTTAATCATGGTTATTATTCAAACCATCACATACTAGGGTCAATCATTGGAAAATGTAATTTAAAACATGAATCAAAACCACACAGCGTCATGGACATGAATTTTAATTCAATTTAAATCATGAATATTCACAAATACCCAAATCTTAGATTTTACAAGAGATTCTTGAGCTTTATGGGTGAAAGGGATCCATGAATCAACACATGACATACTTAGGTTGTGATTTCTTAAAGATTGGTGGAGGAAAACTTGAATTCTTAAATTGGAATCAAACACTTAGGGTTTTATTATTCTTGAGGATAGATCTTGGAGAAAAACCCTAATTTGATGTTGTAAATGAATAATGAACTTATGAGTTATGGTCGGGTGTAATTAGGGGTTAAATTGGGTGGAAAAAGACCCCAATACCCTTTTTAAAAATGGCTTTAAAATAACTGAATGAGATCTGCGATGGCTCATGCGATGGTCCGCTGCTGGCTCGACGGTCCATCGTTTTAACCATCGTACGTGGACCAAGAAAAGGATTCACTTCCTAAGTAGCGACGACTTGGGCGATGCTCCATCGCAAGTTCGACGGTCCATCAACTTATCTATCACACCTTATCCAGAAGGTTGCCTCACTTCCTTGGTTACCATAATCTAGGCGACGGTCCGTCGGTAGATCTACGGTCCATCAACTTGGCCGTCGCACCTGGGCAATTCTGACGTCTTTGAGTAAAATGTCCATAACTTTTTACTCTGATATTGGATTTGGACAAAATTGATATTTTTGGAAAGCTAATTCAATTTTTCACATGATAAAAAGTGAAAATCTTAAAATTTTCATATGTACAAAAATGGATTCATATTTCAAAGTATGTTTCTAATATTCTTAGGACGATTTCAAGTTAGGTAAAAGTATGGGGTATTACATGAGCCTTCACTACCATCTAGATAAAGCTAATATGGTTGTTGATGCTCTTAAAAGATTATCTATGGGGATCTTATCTCATATGGGGGGAGAAAAGAGGATTGATGAAAGATATTCATCGATTGGCTAACTTGGGAGTGTATTTTTTGGATTTCAGGGAGGAAAAAGTAATTATGCATGAGGCGGTTAAGTTATATCTTGGTACTGAAGTCAAGGAAAAATAGGATTTGGATCCTATAGTTATGCAAATTAAAGATGATGTGGGACAACAAAAGGTTATGGCTTTAGAGATTAAAGGATATGACATCTTAAGGTATCAAGGTTAGTTGTGTATTTTTTATATTAATGGAAGGAGGGAAAGGATTTTGACTGAAGCTCATGAGTCTAGATATACAGTTGGGTACAAAAAATATGTATCATGATTTGAAGAAAATCTATTATGGAATAATATGAAAAGGGATGTGGCTAATTTTGTTCCTAAGTGTATGGTTGTCAGCAAGTTAAGGTGGAATATTTGAGGCCTAGTGGCATTTTCTAAGAGATAAAGTTACTCGTGTGAAAGTGCGAGATGATCAATATGGATTTTTTATAGGTTTTCTGCGATCTCACAATCAATATGATTCGATTTGGATCATTTTGAATACAATGACTAAGTAAACTTACTTCTTGCCTGTGAGGACTACTTACTCTGAAGAGGATTATGCTAAGTTATTTATTCGAAGATCGTCAAGTTGCATGGGGCATCGGTTTCCATTATTTTCGACTGAGGTATGCAATTTTTTTCTCATTTTTGGCATTTATTCCAAAAAGATTTAGGGACTAAGGTGAACCTTAGCATCGTTTTCCATCCTCAAATGGATGGACAAGCTAAATGGACTATTCATACTTTGGAGGATATGCCAAGGGACTGTGTGATTGATTTTAAGGAAAGTTGGGTGGATCATTTGCCTCTTATTAATTTTGCATAGAATAATAGTTGTCACTCTAGCATTGGAATGGCCTCTTTTGAGGCTCTTTATGGTAGGAGGTGTAGGTCTCCTATTTGGTGGTTTGAGGTTTGTAAGACTAGGTTGTTTGGTCTTGACTTAGTACACCAAGCCATGGAGAAGGCAAAGGTAATTAGAGAAAGACTTAAGATTGCCCAGAGTCGCCAAAAGTCTTATGCGGATGTGAGGCAGAGGGAGTTGGAATTTGAAGTCAGTGATTGGGTGTTTTAAAGATTTATCCTCTGAAAGGGGTCATGAGGTTTGGGAAGAAGGGAAACTCAATCCCCATTATGTTAGTCTATATCAAATTTTGAGGAGAGTTAGGAATGTTGCTTATGAGTTGGACTTGCCTGCGAGTTTGGGTTCTATTCATCCTGTTTTTTATATGTCGATGTTAAAGAAGTGTGTGGGTGATCCTTCTTTGGTTTCCCTGTGGAGGATGTTGATATTTCAGATTCCTTGTCTTATGAGGAAGTCCCGGTAAAGATCTTGGATAAACAAGTCTATAGATTAAGGACTAAGGACGTGGCTTTGGTAAAAGTGCTTTGGTGGAATCAAAAGGTAGAAGAAGCTACTTAGGAAGCTGAAGAGGACATGGAGTCCAAATATTCATTCTTATTCCCCGCATTGGATGAAAATGCTTGAGGTATGATTTTCGTTCTCTTTCTTGTGGCCTTTTGAGTTTTTCATTTAGGTATGTATGCATTATTTCTTATTATCGTGCTAATGGGTG
Source organism: Capsicum annuum (assembly GCF_002878395.1). NCBI lineage: Eukaryota > Viridiplantae > Streptophyta > Magnoliopsida > Solanales > Solanaceae > Capsicum > Capsicum annuum. The sequence continues at coordinate 173,392,956 of NC_061117.1, read as the reverse complement.
CCTTTACTCCTCATTCGGGGATGAATGATCCTAGGGAGGGGGTAAGTTTTGGGACTCTATAATTTCATTAGAAAACTAATCACTATCCGGAGTACGGCTCGAGTGATGAGTCATATTCACTCTTCATGAGTTGTAGGGTGCCAATTGTAGTCATGCCAATAAGGTTGCCCTAGGATTTTGTCTTGATCACGACTTAAATAGTGCGAGTCGTAAGGCCTGGTCACGAGTCGTGGAGTATGACTCGTGACCATAACAGTAAAAGGGGCCAGGGTTTGGGGCCTCAGGCTACGAGTCTTGGTAACGACTCATGACCAATGACCAGGAGTTGTTACCTGACCAGTAGCGACTGGGCGCTATATGTTCTGCCTGTTTCATTAAGGGCATTGTGGTCTTTTCCTCTTATCTCACTATTTACACGACTTAAAACCTTCCTTTGGCCCTATTTCTGTCAATTAACAAACATAAACATTACTCTCTTCTCTCTAAATTCCAAAATCTAAAACAAGCTAGGGTTTCTAAGGATTAAGAACCTAGGGTTCAAATTATGGTTTCTCTTTCATATTTCTTGGTGTTTCAGGCATGTATCTCTTTCCTAAATCATTTTTAGACAATGTATGTGTTTAATTGTTATCCATGTGGTTGAATGTGGGTTAAGGGATTTGGAATGGTTATCATATGAATTGATTTCCCCATGATTTTGAATTGGTTATTTATGTTTTATCTTTTGGTTTTGAACTAAATAAATGCATGGGTATGGGAATTGGAGAGGGGAACATAGGTTTCCCCAAATTGTATGGTTTAATAGTTTGAAATTGGCTTTAACCTCAACCAAAGTTGTGAAATTGGTTTTGAAACATGGATATATGCATAATTTAACTCACTTTTGGAACCTTTGCATAAAAGGTTAATGGAACATAAAATGATTTTGGAAGGCCTCAATGGCCATGGATCGATTTTAAATTAGAAATTTTAGAGTCAATTTGGCTAATTGGTTTCGGTATGGCATAATTAAATTGGATTACAAGCTTAAATTTATTTGGTATGATGATACCAACAGCAAATGCCTGATTAAAAGACTCATTGATTAACGGATGAGAATGTGTTAGAGGTTTTTGTGGACAAAGTATGGGTGGTTACTGTTTATTGAGTCTTAGTTCATGTTAAGTTATCTATCTTTCACATTATGTTTCAGTTGTTTCCGCTATTATATTTATTGTGCTCAGATGATTAGGTAAAGGGGGTGGTCATCGGCTCTCGGTGAGCTTGAGATACCCGTCGCGACTAGGCCCGGGGTCGGATCGTGACGCGTGATTTATGAGATGTTCCATAACTCTTGCCTTAGAGGCAAGACCTAACCCAAAAACTTTCAATAACAAGTTACGCCTCATGGATAAGAGTTGACACTACACATTACGTCTAGATTTATGAGATGCTCTAGAAGCCTTGCCTTAGAGCCAAGACTTAGCCAATGACTTTAAAAAAAAAAAAATTTACGCCCCATGGGAAAAATTTGACATTATCACATTGTGTCTTAATATGAGATGTTCTATAATTGCCTTACAGGCGAGACTTAGCCCAAGGATTTTCAAACAATAAGTTGCGCCTCACGAGCTAAAGTTGAAACTATCACATTAAGACTTAATTTATGAGATGTTCTATAACCCTGCCTTTGAAGCAAGACTTATCCCAAAGGACATCCAAACAATCAGTCACGCCCTTAAGTTTACTTCGATGTCAAGGAAAGAAGATCCTCTTTGCGGATTATCCAACTTTCTATTCATTAGCAAAAAATAATAGAATTTGATAAAAAAATAAAAAAGAGAATAAAAAAAAAGAAGAAAAAAATAAAGGCTAAGAAAAAAGAGAACAATCAAAAAATAAAGGTTAAAAAAATGAGAAAAAAATAAAAATAAAAATAAAGCTTGATATAAATGAAAAAAAAATAGGAAAGAATGAGAAGAATCAAAAATAAAAATAACAGAAAAAAAAAAGGTTGAAACAAATGAATTAAAAAGAGAGTAAACAGTGTTTGAGAAAAAAAGAAAGAGAAGATTTAAAAAAAAAAAATAAAGATTGAGAAAATTGAATTAAAATAAGGAAAAAAAAAAAAGAGAAAACAGAAAAGAAAAATCAAGGAAAAATGGAAAAGAGAAAAAAAAATGAAGTTGAAAGACTTTGAACATAAAATATAAAAACATGAGGTATATAGGGGGGAAAGTACTTGTTTTATATACATTAAAAAAAACAAGGAAGGTTAATATTTAAAGACTTTTCTTATGGGAAATCAAAAGGTAATTAAAATTTACATAAATATAAATCTTAAGTTACAATTATTACATAAAATCTCATTTGGCAAAACTAATTATAAATATCTCATTTATATATTTTCTCTGTTTTAGATCGGTTAATGCTCCACAATATATGTCTAAAATCAAGCTAACATTATCTGGAGATTTCAAATTCAAAATATATCTCATCAAATTACTCAACTTTATCATCTTCTTCAATTATTTTTGAGGTTTGTTTATTTTTTTTCAACTTTATGGTTTCAACTTGAAGATATCTGGCGGTTTATTTATTTTTTTCATCATCTTCTTACAAATCTATGATTTTTTTGTTGCATGTGCTTAATTCTCAAAATCAAGAGGACCTCGGCTTTCAAAGGTTTTGTGATTTAATTTTTAATCTGTATTTTTTTTTATTTTATGCACTCTTATACATTGTTATATATAGTCATGTGATGTATAAGGGTAAAGACGCATCTTTTTTTGGAAATCTGTTGTAATTTCTACTCTATATACATTGATATGCAATGTATATGGTTGACTCATTCTGCTATTTTATATATGCAAAGGTTATGTATAAGGATTGTCAGCGGTATGTATATGGCTTGAAGTATTTTCATCTTATATGCGCAAGTAGGGGTGTACAAACTGAACCGTTAAGTCAAACCGATGAATCAAATCAAACCGAGGAAAAAAATTGACTTATGATTTGGTTTGGTGTTCAAGAAAAAAATCGATCATTCTTGGTTTGGTTTGGTATTAGCAAAAATAAAATCAAACCGAACCTAAACCGAACCGACATAATACATATATAATTTTAATTTTTTATGCGTAAAAAAATATTACTTATAATCTACTTTCTAATTACCTTTATAACTTTTTTATATTCAGAAAATAGATATATATTCTTGGGCCTTTAATTATAATATTTAGGGAAAAGGACATGAACTGACCATTTTAAAAAGAAATGGCCCACACTATGAAAATATGGACAATTGGAGCCAGTCGACCCAATTTATTTCCTTTTTTTAGCCACTTGGCCCAAAACCACTCTCCTTACACAATTAAGGAAATTAAATGCTCTTTATAGTTGTTACTCTTACATCACATTTATTTTCTAAATATACTTTCTCAAATCTTTTTTTTTCTCCTCTATTATGCATCGATCAATCTACTGTATTTTATGATCAATATCAAAAATTGATTTGTTGTTTCTTGCATTGGAGCATTGAAAACTATGAACATGAAGCAAAAAATAGGAAATAAAGGAAAGCTAAAATTAACGGGTAAAGCGGTCAATTTTGACCTTAAATTTATTGTTAATGATGATTATTTTACAGAATCATTACATATAGGTTTGTACTTGAAGCAATGTCATAGTTTTTTAAACTTGAAGAAGAAAAAAATAAAATAATGAGGTTTCAAGGTAAGAGAAAAGTCATGTCTTGGTCCATGTTCTTCTCAAAAGCTGATTCAATCACGATGAGTCGGAGATGTTCTTCTTAGAGGCTGGCTCAATCACGGTGAGTCGAAGATGTTTTGATGCATGTAAAGATAAAAAAAAAAATATGCCAATAGATACTCTTTTATACCAGATTGATACACATTTTTAAAAGAGAGAAGGGGAACCTTTGCATGCACATACAGTCTCTATACCCAATTGATACTCTTTTATACCAGTTTGATACACTTTTATACCACATTGATACACTTTTTAAAAAAAAAAAAAAAAAAAAAAGGGAACCTATGGATGCATATACAGTCTTTATACCCATTTAATACATTTTTATGTCACATTGTTACACTTTTATACTACATTGATACACTTTTTAAAAAAGGGAGAGGGAATTCTTTGCATGCACATGCAATCCCTATACTCAGTTGATACTTTTTTATACCACATTGATACACTTAAATTCAACATCAGATATCCACTGACCTCCGTATTTTATCATTATTGAAACTAAAACGGAAGTTGAAGCCATTATTTTGTATCAATTTTGAGCAAATTTACAATGGAAAAAAATTATAGAAAGCTAATTGAATGCAGATTTTTGGAGATTTTATACAAAATTTATAGAATAAGAAAGATTAACTGAAGTATCGAAAAAGGTAAAGAATGGAGGTTTGGGAGTTTGAATGGAAAGGAAATTGTGAATGAAAAGGAAAGAAAGAAATAGAAAGTTACTTTAGCGACATTTTCGATTATGTTTAAGCGTATGACAGTGAAGGTTAGCTAGTGAAATTAGTTTGTGGCTATTTATAGGGTATTTAATTTTGAGTGCTATTTTTATGATATTATTTTAGTTTTAGGTGCTATTGCTGTCCTTTTTCCTAATATTTATCCATTAGTAACAGATTAATACAAAACTCAATATTAATATAAAAGCCTATAACTCTTCAATTGCTTCACTTTACATTTTACTTTCCAAGTTTTCAGAGAGTTCTCATTATTTCCTCATCTTACTTTTCTCATTCTCCTCATTCGTCAAGTTTTGATTTAGGTTTGTTTCTCTTCTTTCTCTTTTTTCTTATGGAATTATGTTATAGTTAATTATTTTATGGAGTTAAATTTTTAATAAGTTGTCTCCAATTCTTCATTCTTCTTTATGCTCACATTTTATGTGAAGGAAACTTTCAGACAAGCTATTGTGACTAGTGACTTACAAATTGAACTACTGAATATCTACATAATATTACTTTGAGAGATAGTAGTTTAAACGTCTTAGTAATTTGTCAACTTAATTTTAATTGGAACTACTCTATGACCATTGTTTTTTTTTCATCTTTTTAGTGAAAACATTTAATTTTTTCTTCAATCATATTATAATTATAAAAAAAATGAGAAAAAAAACAAAAAACCAAAAAAACCAAAAAAAAAAAGGATTAAAACCGAAATATAAAAATCGATTGTATATTGATTTGGTTTGGTTTATAGATTTAGAAAACCGACATTGTTGGTTTGGTTATATTTTAATGAAAAATCGAACCAACCCAACCTATGTACACCCCTATGCGCAAGGATTGTGTACAATGGTTGTATGGGTTATGCAATTTATATGGGTTGACCTACTTTTCAGATTTTCCCTAGCAGTTATGTTTTACCTTATACTTAGGCATGCTATTTTTTACCTTATACATTCCATATTATCTTTTTATGTATAGATTTACCTTATACATTACTGCAGTTATGTTTCACCATATTTACATTATACATAACCATGTTATGTATAAGAATATGTTTTATATATTACTTTTTCTATAATTTTTTTTGTACGAGTCTTTTTCTTCGTTTTAAATTTTCATGTCCCTTTATTTTATTAGGGTCTTTTTTCTTTGATTCTAAAATTTTTGAGGTGATTTATGTGGTAAATTTTCTTTTATGAGTATATTTTTTATTCATTGATTACACATTAATAAGGTACAATCTTGGATAATTATTAGATTGATTTATTTCCTTAAATATTAGTAAAACGTTAACTTATAGACATAGGTTATAATGTATAATAACGTGGAGGATATATATGAACATTTATAATTAGGGAGAGAGAAAGTTAAATAATAAATTTGGGAGAGAATATAATTAACTAGCTAAAATCTGGGATTTATGTTGTTTACCCAAAAAGTAAAATCACCCACTATGAAGGTATCCCTTGTAATTTTCTGGGCCTCGCAAGTTTAGAATTCGAACACAAAATGGACTTTTCGAAACTTCATTCAATCACAAAGGCTTACTTTACTCTTTAGGGTATATTAATATAACCCTCGTGTAATTTTAAGTACGAAAAAAGGCTAAAAATATCCCTAAAGTATTTGAAATGAAGCAAAAATATCCTTCATTAATTTCTTGGCTTAAAAATACCCATTCGTTAAATTTTTTGCTCAAAAATACCTTTCTATCTAACTGAATGACACTAAGCATTCCACGTAAAAAAAATTATTTGGACATTCCACGTCAACATCCATGTGAAAAATCTCTCGTTTAATCTATTATCCCACTTAATAACCATCATTAGCCCAAGAGAGAGGAAGGTGGGAAAGATCAATTTATCACCATCTATAAATTAATCTTTAATTACAAAAAATAAAAGCTCAACATTTTATCATCTAATTACCAGTAACAAATGATCCTTCTTTAGGTGAAAGTTGCAAGAATTTTTCATTTGGAGTACTCTTGATAACTTTCTAGATGTCCCATCGAAGGAAGAAACTTGTAGGATAGACAAGACACTTTGTAAACTCAATCTATCGGATAATTTTAATTCAAAAAATTCAATTTAATGTTTTGATGAAGGTCGATAAATAATGAATATATGCACTTAATAATTAGTATTGAATAACAATTTCTTGTCTTCTGCATCATATTTTTTTGGGCTGATGAATTAAGGAGCTCTCATAATCTTATGGCAGAATACATCTACAGACCCCTTAGCTTGACGTCATTTTTCACTTTGGCACCTCAAGTGGACATTGTTCACTTTTGACACCACAAGTAGTGTACGGATGTGTCATTTTGGCACTTTTTACACTATCTGCAAAAATATATTGGATGCGTGTATTGCACACGTAATGACATGTAAAGTGAACAATATTAATAAGTCATTTATCATTTTTTGTCTAAATAATTTTTAAATAATTAATTTAAAATAAAAATCACCCCTTCCCTCTAACCCACCCACCTCCGCCAGTCCTCTTCGTCAAACATCCCGCCTCGGACCTCACCCCACTCTACCCCTCCCCAGCCCTCAATCATCTTGTTCCCCTTTTCTCTTATCTTCTGCAAACACCCCACCCCATCCTCAATCATCTTCTTCCCCCCTTCTACAAACACTCTCCCCGCCTTCTCCCCCCCTCCCCTGCCCCACCATCAAATAATCTTCTCTAAACGCCCCTCCCCCCAGACCCACCCACCCACCTAAATCTTCTCCAAACACTGCCCCTCTTCCCCTAGATCCACCCACCCACCTGAATCTTCTCCAAACGTTGCCGCCTCCCCCAACCCCCAATTATCTTCTCCAGAAACACCCCACCCACCCACCCCTCTATTTTTTAAATTTTCTTCATCGATTTTGCTTTGATTTTCAATTTTTCTTCATTGATTTGGCTTAGTTTTAAGTTTTTAGGTTTTAGTTTTTTTCATGGATTTAGCTCTATTTTTTAAATTTCTTCATCGATTTTTCTTCGATTTTTAAATTTTTTTCATTGATTTTGCTTGGTTGTCAATTTTTCTTCACAGATTTAGCTTTATTTTTAAATTTTTCCTCATCGATTTTGTTTGATTTTCAGTTTCTCTTCATCAATTTTGCTCTTAATGATTAAAAAGAATGGTGCTTATTATCTAATATTCACGAACCCCTAAATGCGTATATAATTTTTAAATTTCTCAATTTTTATCATTAAATAAATTTAAGATTGACAAAAATGGTGGATAAAAATGAGAAAGAAGTATAAATTAACGGGGGTGAGTTAATATACTATTTTTTGGCAGGACGAACCCCTAAATGTGTATTTGATTTTTAAATCTTTCCCAATATTTTCACCATTAAATAAGCTTAAGATAGACAAAAATGATGGATAGAAATGAGGAAGAAGGTATAAATTAATGGAGATGAGTTAATATATTGTTTGTGGGCCAACTTGGACGCCACATTAGCCAAAAAAAGCTTTCATGCGCCTTCATGTAGGTACAATACACACACCATGTCAACTCTGCAAAAGGTGTCAAAATGACACACCCGTACGCTACTTGAGGTGTCAAAAGAGAACAACGTCCACTTGAGGTGTCAAAGTGAAAGATGACGCCAAGTTGAGGAGTCTGGCGATGTATTGTGCCTAATTTTGATAAAAAGATTTGGAATGGTTTAGACATCAAGGTTATGTCATCCCAGTATTGAACTTTCCCAGCTTCTTCTCTCTTTGGGCTAATGATGGTTATTAAGTGGGTTGATGGATCAAATGAAGGATTTTCCACGTTTACGCTGATGTGGACTGTCCAAGTAACTTTTTTATCAGTGTGGCATGCTTGGTGTCATTCTATTGGATAAAGAGGCATTTTTGACCTAAAAATTTAACAGAAGTGTATTTTTAAGCCAAAAAGCTTAAGAAAGATATTTTTACTCCATTTAAAATAGTTCAAAGATATTTTTTGTCCTTTTCCGTTTTAAGTATCTCTCAAATTTTCTCTCTTAATGATGTTAATACTAAAAAAACACCTATAATTTGCATAACCCATCAAATACGAAATTATAAAACCATAAAAAACGAACATATGGAAAAAAGTATGGCTGCTGTCTTTTTTCATTCATCTGTCACGGGACAAATAGTAAACAAAAAAGGGCGGAGCTCCGAGCTCGTGTAACCCATTAATTTTGACTCAGCTGATGTAATTATATTAAAATTTTGATTTGTTATATGTACAAATAATCTAGCCAGAAGCCCAGAAAAAAATATGAAAAAGGATTGTAGTCCAGAATGCATAAAGCAAAAATCCTTAGCAGCAGACAACAAAGAAAACCTGTATTTCCCCGCGAGGAAATGTTCCATTTCTAACTCACAAAGTTACACTAAATGTTACAAATCAAATACATCTATGTTTTCTTACACTATATTCAAGCAAGTACTATACAAGTAAAAAATGCACTAGTAGTACATTGATCCAATGCTTAAACAGAATGGTCTTGGTCTCGCTCACAAGCAAGGATCTGAATGAAATATTGATTGCACGTGGAAGCAATATATTGGTTTGCTACCTTCCAGACATAAGATTTATCATACCTTGATTTCCATAGAAAGATCCAACATCCCAATCTTCTGTCGACGAAGAGAGTGTCATTAGCGCAACCACTACTGATCTCATACTTGGCCTTATTAGAGGATTCTCATGGGTGCAAGCTTTGGCGAGCTGTGCCATCTGTGATTGATGAAGACATGGACTTCTGTAAGAAGCAAAAAGAAACAACTACTGTAGCTACCAATGCTAGTTTCATTTAAAAATCTAATACCTTCCGGACTGAATCAAGGGGATAGTCGTCTCCAAGTCTTGGGTCAACTAGTTTGGGAAGTTCTTCATCAGGATCTGGCTGATTAAGTACTTCTTCAAACTGTGATCATCAGAACGCAGAATAGGTATCAATATATTACTGAAAACTAGCATTAAAGCGTTAAACAATTACAAATTACAGTAAGAGTTTAAAATTGCCTGTCAAATTGAAGGAGACTAAAAAGGGAATGAGGAGCAAATGTATAACCCTTTCAAAGAAAAATGGTTCTGCTTAAGCTTATAAAAGATCCAAGCAACCGCACCACTAAAAAAAGAAAAAAGTAAAAGGAATTTACCAAAGCGACAAGACCCTTTGATTCAGTTACAGAACCATCTGGCTTGACAATCGCTTGCTTGGCCGAAATTAGTTCATATAGGACAACACCAAAAGCATAGACATCAACTTTAGGAGAGACATCACCATACTGAGCATACCTGTCGAAAAGCATTGTGCAAATGTCGGATCAATTAGAAAGCAACAATTTAAGCTTTGAGAAAGACATTGAAAAAACCATTGTTTATGATTAGAACTATCCTTTTCCCATCTGACTGTGTACTGAGGCACTCAAAGAAATGCTTACTAGAAAGCAACAATTTAAGCTTGAGCAAGACGTTGAAAAAACCTTTGTTTTTAATTAGAACTACCCTTTTCCCAACTGACAGTGTACTGATCACCAGTCACGTAAAAAGAAGGATACGACTACATAATTATGGAACAACTTTCAGAATAATGATAATGGATGCTCTTCTTCAAAGAAAAAAATAAGGTAAGGAATAATTCTGTCACTACTTTATGGTTTCAATTCAAAAAAGGAAAACACCTACTCTGGAGGCATGTATCCAAATGTACCCACAAGTCGTGTTTGCAAAGATGAGCTTCCAACTTCAGTCAGTTTCGTTAAACCAAAATCTGCAACCTAAATCAGATGATTTACACAATTACAAAATAGCCTCCCCCAATAGACAAACACAAAAAAGGTGCCTTGACAAACCTTTGCATGGAAGCTTTTGTCTATCAGAATATTTGCCGTTTTAATATCACGATGGATGTAAACTGGTACGGTATGTTCATGTATGTACTCAAGACCTCTAGCTGAATCTAGAGCAATTTGAACCCTCTTAGACCATGGCAATGGGTCCCTGCCTGAAGATAAATTGACCAGATTGAGTAAAAGTTCTTTAAGGAACTAACTATTACTGAGAGTGGTTAATTATGACATGTGATGTAATTCACATCAAAGATACCTGTACCACGTAGATGTTGACCTATGTGGCCATTCTCAACATATTCATATACAAGGAAGAGGGAACCTTCAACACAATAGCCTATCAAGCGCACCTGCACTCGATATCAATGAAACCATAAGTCAAGCGTATAGGAAAAGAAAAATTACACCATGATTTGAGTTTCAACGGCTCTCCCAATTAAGAAGTTGAAGAACCCCACATAAACTACAAGCCCCAATAACAAGTGTAATCAATCCCCAGGAATCTCTTAGTTGCAGCAACTTTTGCACTTACTTCAGGACATCAAATCAGGAAAGTGGATTTTAACCATCTAACAGTGGTCACATATCCTTCCTGAAGTGTGTTATTACCCACACCAAAGAAGATCTCACTCGTCACATATAACATTGTAACTAAATGTTTGTATCTTAAGATTTTACTTTTCCCAAGCATCCCTTGTTCTTTTAGCTCTAGTGCAGTTTGCATCACCCCTTCCCTTCTAGGCCTTAATTCTCTTCAGAGCACTCTAGGTGCATGTCAAGCAATTTATTCAGTTATAAATGCAGGGCAGATTGTAACAACTTTGGTACACTAAGTATAGGTTTAAGGGATCATAACAAACATTGAAGTACATGCTAAGGCAATCACTTGATTTATGCTCTATAATAGGATAGAAGTCTCAAGCAGCAAGACTACGAAGCTAATGCAATGAATTGGCTTACGTCATTCATTGTGAATTAGTTCGTATATATGTGTGTGTGTGTATGTGTGTATGTGTGTGTGTGTTTGTATGTATGAATGTATGTATTCTCAAATGAGAAAATGAAAAGAGAATCAAAAGACACATGCCACTAGTGGCAGGGAAGTTAGTTTTACCAGGTTCAGGTGATGAACATTTGTCAAGACCTTCAATTCAGCTAGAAACTCCCTCGTAGCCTCCATGTCCATTTTCTTGATAGCCGCTTTCTGAAATAGGTTACAGCACAAAAAGTACTGGGTATAAACACACTTGAATAATTCTTTACGTTTGTTATGGCTAAAACTTTACAAATAAATAGGACTAAAAAAAAATCACGGGACATCCTACCCACTGGAGAAGTGAAATCATGACTCAGTTTTTGTTAGGATTAACATATGTGAAAAGTATGCAGGATATAATCTGTCAATGCATCACTGGAACATCACCAGATGACTAAGTTATTCATTTATTTGTCAAATGTTCTTCTGCACTTGCCTGCCCTGCTCTCTGTTATTACTTATTCCTCCTTTCTCTGGACTACTGTTTATCCACTTATTTCATCAGACCAGAAGTTTTAAAAAAATCAATTCTTTCATAATATAACAGGTTATACCAAGAAGTAAGAATTAAGAATAGCGCAAACCTCGCCTCTGAGCTCAGCATAGTAAACCGCACCAAAACCACCTTCTCCAATTTTGTTAGCAATGCTGAAGTCATTAGTAGCAGTAGCCAGCTCTTCATAAGTGAACTCAACAGATTTTTCCACAGTTATGTCTGAAAGCCCTGGATTATTGCCATCAGCCAAGCCATCGGAACCTACAGCTTTAACTGTCGTGCTGCCTGCTGGGCCTAATCAAGACAAAAGGTTCACATCTAAGTTGACCAACAAACTTTGTTTTCTATAACTCTGATACTTGCTAAAATTTGGAAGCATAAGTAGAGGAAATATCCAATTCCAATAGAGAAATCAGAAACTTTAAATAGCATTGTCAACCTGAAAGTGATCCTAGTATAAGCACCTTAAGAAATCTGGTAAGTCAAATAAATGAATGTTATAAGAACCAAAGAGTAGGGATCAACACCTACCATGACCAGACTGATGGAGGTGGTCTTCGGATGCGAGCAGCGAGACCTTTTGTGCTTTCTTCCTATAAGATCGTACATAAACCAACCCAGCCAACAGCAAGACTACTACTATCGCCCCTATAGATATCCCAGCTATAGCGCCACCAGATAAACCTAATTATTTGGAAGTATACAACGATAAGTAAGAGTAGGTAGTATAAAGGACTTCCTTTATCATCATGAATGGTCTGAAAATGGATAACAAATAAGCCAACAGTGCAGACGAAGAAAGATCCAAATCACCTGTGCTGCAAATTAGAGGGAAGAAACAATACAAATGATAAATGTCAGCAATGTGCTAGCGAGTGGAAGATCAATAGAGAACAAGATGATCAGATATTAACATCAAATATCAATGAGCTACCTTGTTGATGGCAGTGGCGGAAAGTTCCCACTTTTATCTGCATAATGAAAGAATGATGGTTCAGACGACATTGCTTATACATTAAGAAACACATGAAAGAGAAAAAAACTGTAGTAGGCACAAGCACTGAAACAGCCAGAGTATGCATGCTAAAGGCGTCACCGCTCTCCAATTTTAGTTGGCCAACTTAGATTATGTAGATGTTGAAAAAGAAAGCATCAAAAACATCATATGTCGAAGCTGGTCAGTTTTGAAATATATTAAGTAAAATGTATGAAGACAGAGTATTTGTCAAAAGATGTCATATCGAAGCTAAAAATAATTTGAAGTTATTGGTCTGTGTTACTTTGGACTTCTGGTACCGAGAAACTTTAGCATCGTATGAAACAAGTCAAGGAATTGGAATGGATTAAAGAGGGTAAACCAAATAAATTACGGTGTAGAGAGTATCAAAGTCCTAAGTTGCTCGGACTCAGGTGCAGGTGTCCGATACAAGTGCAGATCTAGAGGATGGATCCTTCATGATATAAATTTTAAATACGTATGCCGGGATTCAGCTAAAAATAATTCAAATACCTAAAAATAGAGTTATATATCTAAATTATAAGAGATTTCGTAGAAAATTACAAGCTATTTTGAGGAAAATATATTGATCAAGAGGGGAATTCCAGAAGATGATATAAGGAAAGGGACTGACGTAGAAATTTCTATATGCAAACTACTCCATTTTCTTCAATTTCACCTTAGCTTTTGTTTTGATTACAAGAAATCAGTGTATCTATCCCAAATTTCTCCACTGATTTTGGTCAAAGTACCCAAAATCAATGAAAAAATCCGGTACGTATTCCACACGCATGTCTTGTCGACACGAATGCGGCACCGAAAGTGAAGACTCCAACAACTTTGTCAAAGTTGTTGGAAGCAAGCTCTTTGAGGACATTCCTTAACCATCAAGCTATGACTTCTTCCCAACACAAATAACGGTACAGAGTTACTGCAAACTGTTCTATTCAAAAAATAGATGAAAGAGGGAGCCTGTCCGCTGACACTAACATAATGAGAAATGGAAAGATACATGAGCATATCAGAGCCTTAACAAAAATGCATTTGTACAAGACACAAATTGGAGTCATGCAGTTTTAATTCCATAAACTAGTGCTCTTTAGAACACAACAATATCTTGGGATTTGTTGTATATTGTTGTTCTACAGAACACAGAGAAGAAGAAAACGTTTGAGGATAAAAAATATTTTTCTTGTTTATTCATCCAAATCTGAGAATATAAATAGACAAAAATACTCCTATTCTACTTCTAACTAAGATACTAATAAATTTTATTCTATATCAACTTAAATAACTGAATTTCAGAAATAAAATTATTAAAATAAAAAAGAAAAATAACAGCAAATAACACAATATTTCAACACTCCTACTTGAGATGTTTGTTGGTAACTCCAAGTTGTTCACAAAGAGTTTCTTTGGGAAGAGTTTTGGTAAATATATCAGCGAGCTTCAATCCCTCCTTGGTCTCAGCAATTTCATTGGGCATCTCAATACATTTCTTCACAAGGTTCTTCCTAATCACCTTGAGAGTGTTGTTCTTCTTTTTTCGAGCTTCAGATGCTAACATAGCATCTTGCTTCAAGAAAACTGCAAGCTCCTCATCTTCAGAAGCCTTGGCAAAAGTTGCAACAAACTTATTTGTACTGTGGAGGTATTTAACCCTTGAATATTTAGTCCAGAATTCTTTTCCTGGCATCTTTCCAGGAACAAAATTTAAATATGCTTGGCAGACAGCTGGTTTCTCAGCAAAAATCTGATGAATAACCTCTGAAAAGCATTCAATCCCATTTCCACCAACAATTGCAAATATTTTGTCCTTCAAAGTTGCACCAGCTAAGCTACCCTGTTTCTCTTTCAAACAAGGGCTCATAGTCCATTCATCATTAGCAGAGTTGTACGATTCAACTGTGTCATACCACAAGCTTCCAATTCCACCACCAAATACATAAAATTCTCCACTCAGCTTTGCAACCGAGGCATATGCACGGACTGAATTCATTGGTTTAAGTAAATTTAAAACATCGAATGAAGGTAAATACGAGTCCAATGCTGATAACCATGATACACCATCATATCCTTCAGTTAGGAAAATCATCTCATGCTTCAGGTGTCCATCATCAGTATGGTCAATCATTATTTCATCAGCACGTGTACAAACAGTATTTGAGGACTCCAACATCATACATCTATATTTTAACTATTTAATTTCTTGTTCAGCATGAGCCATCTGCTGCTCCAAATAATTCATCTTACGATTTTTCTCTTCTATAAAAACTTTCAGTTCTTCCAAATACTCCAGCTGATCTTCCTTGAGGAAGAGAGTTATATTTGTTCCTCTGCCCAATTGCTCAACATTTACATCCCTCGTAACAGTGAATGAACCACCTGCTCTTGATTCCCAGATATACTATTTGTCATCGTTGTGCTTAAGCCCGGCAATGGACCGAAACGGAACAACCGGAACGGTTTTACCGGAACCTGATCCGGTACCGGAAAGAATGTCCGGTGTATTATACCGGAACCGGTACAACCGGAAAATATGGTCCTTCCACCCCGGTCAGATTGTCACCGGTGCGGTACCGTGTCGGACCGGTACGGAAACTGGAGTTCCGGCATTTTACTGTTTGCATCTCACTGTTTGTTTAAATTTTTATTAAAGTTATGACTTTTATAATAAAAGAATGTATGTACAGTTATAACATTTACTTTTTAACTTTAAAAAAATTAAAAGTATATAATTATTTTAATAATTTAAATTATTTTTTAATATAATTATAAAGTTATGCTAAAATAGTTAACGTCAACTTGATATATAATTTTTAAAATAGTTATAAGTTTAACTCATAACATTAACTTTTTATTACATAACCTTAGAAAAATTTATATTTATTCAAATTTAATACATTATGTTGTACATTTATTATAAATATTAAAAGAGAATCTAATCTACGCAGCCACCTTCTAGGAAGGTTTCTGTTTGAATTAGATCTGTACTCTAGAATCTTAATATCTATAATGTCCATAATATTCTATACGTAAGTTATCTATTTCTATATTTTCCGGAATTGGTCTTTTTCCTTGTTCTTCCATTGCTTCCATTCCATCATCATTATTCTCCTCAAATATTTCATTTATTTCGTCTTCAATCTGGGGCGGTAATTTTGGGAGCCCAAAATTTTTTCTGTCGGCATTAATCCAATCTCTAAATAATACCGAAATTTCCAAACTATCCTTCGCCAACGAATATCGATGATCTCCAATCATAAATCTTCCTGCACTAAAAACTTGCTCCGATGCGACTGAAGAAGCTTGCCTTGCTAGCAAATCTCGAACCACCCTTGATAGTTTTGGAAATTGTCTAGTATGGGTCTTCCACCATCCTAAAAGTTGTTGTTGTCCATTTGCATCTCTAATACATTCCCGATCCTGAGAAATATATGAATCAAAATCATTACTACTACAACATTGCAGACCAAGTTCTTCACCCATCTCATCATCTAAATCATCATATCTATGTCTAAAAGTAGGAGGTTCGATTGGCGCAATATTATGTTCCATAACTTGATACATGTTATATAAACTCCTGGCTTTAGGTACTATGCTAGCACAACACGTTTCAACCGATGGCCTTTCATGAGGTTCAATTTCTAAATTGGTGTAAATTTTTTGAACCATCATAATTACACCATCTTCTTTGTAAAATGGGTTGAATAAAGTAGCTGTCAAATAAATTTGTGGAATCGAAAAAAAATATTTTTTAAATTTGTCAACCATAGCGTCAATTGCCTCTTTGTAAGGACAAATTTTTTTATAATTAGCAAGTACTTTAGAAATAGCAGTAATATTTACTAAAACGGAAGAAATAGTTGGAATATATTGTGCAGATACTGTGTTCGTAGCTTGATAAAAAGTTTTCAAAAATTTACAAAGTTCTTCTACTTCAATCCAATCATCAGAACCTAGCTTTAAATCATTAGTCGTATTAAGCGAATTATAAACTAATTGTATAGGTTCACGATACACACTAGCAACTTCAAGCATTTGATACAAAGAATTCCATCTAGTAGGAATTTCTCTTGGAACTTTTCTATATGGAAGGTCACATTTTTTACATTGATATTTAAAATCATTTATTATAGCCTTTTTTTTATTTTTAAAAATAAAACTACATGCAATGCGAACCTTATAACAACCATCTCCAAATAACTCAACGCCATCATGTACTATCAAATTTAAAATATGTGTAGTACATCTAACATGAAAATAATCATTATCCATGGAACATAGTCTAGTATTTAAAAAATCAATGGCTTTAAATTATTAGAAGCATTATCTAATGTACATGTCATAATTTTATCAATAAGTCTAAAATATTTTAAGCATTCCGCTATTGTAAAAGATATATATTTACCGATTTTAGTTTCGTCAACACATTTCAACAACAACAACAAACCCAGTGTATTCCCACTTAGTGGGGTCTGGGGGGGGTAAGATGTACGCAGTCCATACCTCTACCTCTGATGAAGTAGAAAGGCTGTTTCCGAAAGACCCCCGGCTCAAGTCACGAGATATCACACAAACACATAGTACAGCACAGAAGCAGATGACATAACATAGATACGGCACCCATAAGGAATATAAAACAGAGTAAAGCAGGAATGCAGGAATATAAAGCAGAGGAAAGCACACAGATTCGTAATAAACATGGAACACGGAACACGAAACACTGAATCCGGAATCATAACAGGAATACACCCCCACCAATTAATTCCCTACACTAGCGACCCGAACTGGCCCTAATCCTCTGCCGTAATTCGCATCTTCCAGACCTTCCTATCTAGGGTCATGTCCTCGGTGAGCTGTAACTGTTCCATGTCCCGCCTAATCACCTCACCCCAGTACTTCTTCGGTCTACCCCTTCCCCGTCTAAAACCATCCAACGCTAGCCTCTCACACCTAAGGACCGGGGCATCCATGCCCCTCCTCTTCACGTGTCCGAACCATCTCAATCGTGCTTCCCGCATCTTACACTCCACTGAAGTCACACCAACCTTCTCCCGGATAGTCTCATTACGAACTCTATCCCCTCGGGTCAGTCCACACATCCAGCGCAACATCCGCATTTCTGCCACCTTCATTTTTTGGATGTGGGAGTTCTTAACTGGCCAACACTCCGCTCCATACAGCAAGGCCGGACGGACTACCACCCTATAGAATTTGCCTTTAAGCTTGGGCGGCACCTTCTTATCACACAGCACCCCCGATGCGAGTTTCCACTTCATCCATCCCGCCCCAATACGGTGCGAGACATCCTCGTCAATCTCACCGTTACTCTGGATCACGGACCCGAGATACTTGAACTTATCCCTCTTCCCTACCTCCTGTGCTTCTAGCGTCACTCCTACCTCATTCTCCCGCCTCACGTCATTAAACTTACATTCCACATACTCTGTCTTGGTTCTGCTCACCCTGAACCCTTTAGACTCCAGAGTTTGCCTCCACAACTCTAATTTGTCATTCACACCCCCTCGAGTCTCATCTATCAGGACTACATCGTCTGCAAAAAGCATACACCACGGCACCTCCCCTTGAATACGCCGCGTCAACACATCCATTACTAACGCAAACAAAAAGGGACTAAGAGTAGATCCCTGATGCAATCCTGTCAGGACAGTGAAATGCTCTGAGTCTCCTCCCGCCGTCCTCACCTGGGTTTTCGCTCCCTCATACATATCCTTAATTACTCTGATATATGCCTGCGGTACTCCACTCACCTCCAAGCATCTCCAAAGCACTTTCCTGGGGACTTTGTCGTACGCCTTTTCCAGGTCGATGAACACCATGTGCAGATCCTTCTTCCTCTCCCTATACTGCTCCACCAACCTCCGTACTAGGTGGATTGCCTCCGTCGTCGAGCGGCCGGGCATAAATCCGAACTGGTTTTCCGAAATAGACACTATCCGTCTCAGCCTCACCTCGACCACTCTCTCCCATATCTTCATAGAGTGACTCAGTAACTTAATCCCCCTATAGTTATTGCAACACTGAATGTCCCCCTTATTCTTATAGAGGGGGATCATGGTACTCCACCTCCACGCCTCGGGCATCTTTGCCGTCCTGAAAATTTCATTGAACAATGCAGTCAACCACCTTACACCAGCCTCTCCAACGAACTTCCAAAACTCCACCGGTATCTCATCCGGCCCCGTCGCCCTACCCCTTCGCATCCTGCGGACTGCCTGTCTAACCTCGTCTACCTTAAAACGTCTACAATAGCTAAAATCCCGACACTCCCCTGAGTGCTCCAGTTCCCCTAACACAATAGCTCTGTCCCCCTCGTCATTCAAGAGCCTATGAAAGTACGACTGCCATCTCTTCTTTATGTGACCGTCCTCCACCAACACTCTACCATCCTCCCCCTTAATGCACCTCACCTGATCGAGGTCACGACCCTTCCTCTCCCTAGCCTTAGCGAGTCGGAACAACTTTTTCTCCCCTCCTTTCCCCTGTAACCCTGCATACAAGCTCTCAAAAGCGGCCGTCTTAGCTGCCGTGACCGCTGACTTCGCCTCCTTCCTCGCTAGCTTGTACTCTTTCCTGTTTACCCGCTTCTCTTCTTCGTCCTTGCTTTCCACCAACTTAGCATACGCCTCTTTCTTGGTCTCCACTTTCTTCCCCACCTCTTCATTCCACCACCAATCCCCCCGATGATGTCCGGCCCGGCCCCTAGAAACACCCAACACCTCCCTTGCATTCTCCCTGATGCACGTTGCCGCCCTGTCCCACATATTATCCACGTCCCCCCTACACTCCCACACCCCCATTCCCGCCAACCTCTCCAATGGTAATCAATCCAATGAACCGTGACAGTAAAATAATCATTACCGATAATACTACGACCCATATCAGAAGTAATAGATACTCTACCATCAAATTTACTAAATAAGCAATGAAGAAAATGACAATGTTCACCTTGAAATTTAAAAATATCATTTTTAATTGTATTTCATGAAAAACCTTTGAAAGAAGGATTATATACTCGTTGAATATAATGAATAAAACCGGGATGCGAAGGAAAACTGAATGACAATCCCATAACAGCAACCATTTTCG
Organism: Capsicum annuum; assembly: GCF_002878395.1. Taxonomy (NCBI): domain Eukaryota; kingdom Viridiplantae; phylum Streptophyta; class Magnoliopsida; order Solanales; family Solanaceae; genus Capsicum; species Capsicum annuum. The sequence goes on along the minus strand of NC_061117.1, from coordinate 173,373,001 downwards.
CTAGTTCTTCTATATCTACATCTTCATTATATGTCAATGTAGAACTTGAGCTAGCTGGGTTAAACCTATCCAAACGCGTTTGAACCATATTACCTCCCACAGATTCTTCCGTCAATGATGTACCACCTTTTTTTGCCTTAGCCTCATTTTCTAGATGAATAAATTCGGTATTACATTTCCTCAAATGCGTAGTAAGCAACCCTGTCCCACCATTTTTCCCCCAGTCAAATGTTTCATAACTCTCTTACATTTATTGCAAGTAGCAGTATTTTTTTCCTTATCTTGACTCATAAATTGCCAAACTAAAGACCGTTTAGGACATTCAGTACCTTTGGCCCTACTAAATTCCGGTAAAGGGGGAAGTACATCATCGTCTTTTGGTATTTACGTAACCGGACTAGTAGGGGTAGGAGTTTCACCTAACTCTTGTACTTCTATGTCATCTTCTTCCGGTAAGTCTTTCTCAAAATTATTATAACGCCTACTTAGTGTCTCATGGTCTAATTCTATACCGGCACCAACATCAAAACCATTAGGTTGTGATAAAGAATTTTCATTAAATCTAGGCGATAATGAACTAGTAGTAGCATTATTTTTTTATTTCCACGAAAAACCTTACCAAAGATTGGTCTCTTACCACTACTTTTATTTGCATCCATAATTAAATTTAAATATAATTAAAATGTTAAAACAAGCAATATAAATATTATAAATCAAAAATAAACGTAAGACTGTAAGTAAACAAATATAGATATTAAAAATAAAACATATAGAGATTAAAGTTGGAACAAATATACCGAACGTCTGCGTAAAAGCAGACGTATACCAAATGTCGTAATTGAAATATGATAATTGAAGCTTGTAGTATCTTTAAAAAAATCCACAACTCCAATTAATACAAAAATTATAAATATTGAGTATGAGAATATTAAGATTTAAGATTTAGAGAGTATGAGAAATTGAGAAATTTGTGAGAAAAAAAAATTGATTTAAAAGGATATTTATCGTAGAAAATTAATGGTGTAGTGGACTAATTGGGAGGGGGAGGCACAAAATAGCCGTTGCCCCCTCCAACAGCTATTTTACAACGGTCAACAACGACCAAAACCAAAAAAAAATTTAAAAAAAAATTAACATGCACCGGTCGGCGCCGGACCGGATCCGTCCAATCGGCGCCGGAACCGGATCCGGCCAACCGGCACCGGAACCGGATCCGGCCAACCGGCACCGGAACCGGAACTACTCGAAAAAAATGCCCCTCCGCACCGGTACCGTATTCCGGGTCGTTTGGTACCGGTACAAACCGATACCGTTGCGTTACCGGACTGGACCTAACCGGAAACGAACCGGAACCGGATTAACTCCGGTCCGCTGCCACCCTTAGTTGTGCTTGGTGGTCAAAATAACCTGCTCACATTGACTACTTCGACAAACTTGCTCAAAATCTGAGTTCCAATTCAAAGGAAAACTTCTTTTTATCATTTCAACTGTAATCACTTCTTGATCGCTAGATTCGAAAACAACGCATTTTTTATCTTTGAACAGTAACATATAATCTTTTTCTAGCATTTGACCAACACTCAAAAGATTTTGGTCAAGATCAGGTACCAATAAAACATCTTGAATAAATTTAGTACCTTTAGGAGCTTCAATTGCCACAGTTCCTTTACCAACAATCTCCAACGTGGTTTTATCGACCAACTTGACAATACCTTTGGCAGATTCTAACTTCGTAAAATATTCTTGTTTGCTGGTCATGTGTTGAGTGCAACCACTATCCAGAAACCATGTGTTTTTATCATTCAATCTTGTTGCTGCCATCGCCGTAAACACGAACTCCTCTTGTTCTTCAACTTCCGAAACATTGGCTTTTTGAGTTTGTTGGTTGTTCTCCTTCTTCACTCTGCAAAACCTTTCAATATGACCAAGCTTATTGCAATATCTACACTGGAGAGATGGTTTCTTCCCCTTAAACCAACAATCATCCTCTTTATGATTGGTTTTTCTGCAATACTTGCATGGAGGGAAGTTTTCTTTCTTCTTGACTCCATTGCGAGAATCGCATTGATTATTTCTACTAGAATTAGTAGAAGTTTCTGGGATTTTGCCTTCCTCTAGCATCTGCATCTTCCCTTTGAACTTGGCTTGAAGAGCAGTTTCAGTAGTTTCTTCTAGCCTCAAGGATCTTCTTTGCTCTTAAGCTTGAAGAGCATGTACAAGTTCTAAAGGTGACAGTTTTGTGAGATCCTTCGAATCTTCGAGTGAGGAGATCTTTGCTTTAAATCTTTCCGGCAAACTCACAAGAACCTTTTCCACGATTCTTGAATCTGTAAGCTCTTCTCCCATAAGTCTGATTTGGTTTACAACCTTCATCAACTTATTGGAGAATTCTTCAATAGTTTCTGAATCATTCATTCTGAGAATTTCAAACTCTCTTCTCAAATTTATCACTTTTATTTGCTCAATCTTGTCACTTCCATGAAATTCTTCTTTCAACTTGTCCCAAGCCTCCTTTGCAGTCTCACTCGCCATAACTCTAGCGAAAATTACTTCCGAAAGTGCTGATTGTATGCAAGAGAGAGCTTTAAAGTATTTTGCAACCTCTTCTCTGTGATTCTTGATTTGCGCCATTGTTGGATTATCTGGCAAAGGATTTACCTTTCCTCCAACCTTTACCACTTGCCACAGATCATATGCTCGCAAGTATGTTCTCATTTTGATAACTCAAATCGGATAATTCTCACCAGAAAAAATTGGGGGTGAAGGAATTGAAAATTATTGGAAGCCATAAAAATATTGACTTTTTACGCAAGGTTATTTTTGGGAGTCTTCTCTCTTACAGATCCCTCAAGAAATTGGCTCTTGATACCAATTGTTGTTCTACTGAACACAGAGAAAAAGAAAACGTTTGAGGATAAAAAATATTCTTCTTGTTTATTCATCCAAATCTGAGAATATAAATAGACAAAAATACTCCTATTCTATTTCTAACTAGGAAACTAATAAAATCTTATTCAAACTTCAATTAGGATACTAATAAATCCTATTCTACATCAACTTAAATAACTGAATTTTAGAAATAAAATTACTAAACTAAAAAAGAACAATAACAGCAAATAACTCAATACTTCAACATATATCATTTATTTGCTCTAGGAAAGACTAAAAAGCAACATGTGTGCACTGTACTCCTGCTTCTGCCCAAGTACCAATATAAGAACCAAGAACAAATAGAATCCCGTAACCCCTAATTTCTTTTTCTTTAAACCTATAAGAGGATTTTTATCTTTCATTCTGAATCTGTTGTGAGCCATTATGGACAGCAAAGATCCTGAAAAGCATAACCCTGCTCTTTAAGTGTTTCTTCTTGCTTGGAACTTACTGTTTAATCTTTAGACAACCAGATAACTATCGAAAAATGTTAGAAAGGGCTTTCTTGTGTTTCAAAAGGGCATGCCTGTAGATATTTTACTATGACTAACAAAGTCGAGGATCAGTTTTTTCGATACGATAATTATACCAATTCTCTTCGAGGTTAAGTGAAACCCTTAATCTTCCATATATGCAATCCACGTTGGATAAATTTCTGCAGCATGAAGAATGATCACAGAATGCAGATTGAAGAGCTCAAAGAAGCCAAACAACAGAAAACAGTCACTCTGCTTTATCTATATGCGAATACTGCCTTGCTGTTGCCATTACAGAACCTACCAATAAACTCAGCTGGTATAGCTAGAATTTTGCTAATCAAAAGCTTTTTGTAAATCATAGGAATTTTACAGAAGATCATTATGCTCGAGAAACTGTCACATTTTTCCTATATGAGCAGTTCAGCACTTCTAGAGTTGATCATGCACTTTGAACTTCCTTAGTCCATGGATATGGGAACAACTTAAAAGCAAGATAGATGGCAAGGCTGAAGTTCAATTGGTCCACTACAACACTGACGTCACGCCAAAATGAAAGGAACAAAAAGGATATCATTTACAAATTTTGCTTTAATGCTCCACGCCTAGTGCTATATCCCTGCTTCCAGTTTCATTTGCGCATTAAACACATCAAAACCCATCCTTGAGGGTGCAATCCTCAATTATTCTATCCATTCAAACTACAAACTCCAGTTTATAGTAAACAAATAACAAACTTCAATCCAATGTAACCCTTAAACAAAACATTTTGCTACCTAAATTAGTTCCTACTTCCTCAGAAGAGCATCCCCCCCTCCCCCCTCTCTCCCTTCACCAAGAAACTAAAACATGAGCAAAAAAGAAGTACTACTAGGACTTTATCCTTAAAATTCTAAACAACAGCAACAACAACATATCCGGTATAATCCCACAAGTGGGGTCTAGAGAAGGTGATGAGAAGTGAAGATACAGAGGTTCCTGATAGACCCCAGCTCGAATAAGCACATCAAAAATCAAGTATGTAAAGCAAATACATTAGCGAAGAAGCCATGTTGAAAACAATTAAGAAAAGAACAATTAGCGACAACAAATAACATGATAACTAAAGCACAAAAGAAAACAGGTACTACTAATATCAAAGAAAAAGATAGTAAGAGAATAAGAAGAAGAAGAAGAAGAAGAATACTGACAAAGGAACTAAACAATGCTCGACTACCTACTAACCTTCCACCCTAATCCTCGTTTCATATTTTCCTATCTAAGGTCATTGTCTACAGTAAGCTGCATGTGAGTCCCTAAAGTTCTAAAGCAGAGACATAAAACTTTGCAACAGGCAATAAGACAAACATATAGAGACCATCAAATATATAAATAGTCACTAAAGCCTATCAACACCAACCTCGTCCAGGTATATAGATGATCCCTCTCCCAGTATCCAATTCAAATTCATCCCTTAAGTATCACCAATTATTTATCAAAACATACTTCAACTATTAGTTTTTCACTTTTCCTACCTAAACTATCACCAATTATTTATCAAAAGACACTTCAATGATCATTTGTTCACTTTGCCTACCTAAAATATCACCATCATTCAAGCAGAAAACTCACACACGATACATCATGTATGAAACTCGAAAACCAGATACTTTAGACGTGTTTTGATCCATAACTCGAAAGCAAAACAAACACAAAAAGACCATCAAGTATATAAATCACTAAAAACTATCAACACAAACCTCTTCCGGGTATATAGATGATCCCATTCCCAATATCCAACTTCGAATCCACCCCCGGATTATACCTTCTTATCACATCTTCACTCACATTAGCCGCTAACGCCACAGATGTCAAGTTATCCTCAGCCCTCACAGGATACGTAATAAACAACCCATAATATTCCGAAACAGCCCTATCCCCACATGAACAATTCACTACCACATCCAAACTCACAGCATTCGGTATACCAGTCTCTGGATACCTATTAAACTTCATCAACCACTCAGCATTAGTCAAATCAGAGTAATTCGACGCGATCAGACCATATGTATCACCTAATTTAACCTTATATGGAAATTTATGACCTAACACCTTCACCTCGTCCAAACAATCACAACGAAAAGGTATGTTAATTCTTGTCCCTGCAATAACACTGTCCTGATTAGGAATATTGTCTTTATTGCTGTACGAAACAATTTCGGGGATAGTAGTTGAGAACATCTGTGAGATAAAAGTGAGGTTTAAACCTCGCCAAACGTAGAATGATGCTAAAGCTAAATCGCAGCCTTTGTTGCACTGGGAGTTAACTGGTAATGGGAAATTGGATAAGTAAAAAAGGAATAGGATTATTCCTATGGTTAGTACAGTTGTTGGTTTGGATTCAGACATGTTTTATGAAGAAAACATGAAAATTTGTGAGTTGGGTATGTTGGAAATTGATACAAGAATGTTTTAGCTGGGTTTAGGAGAAGCGTTGACTTGGTTTTGATAAAGTTAAATTGGAAAGTACTAAAATAATGAAAGATTGAATTGGTATATATGTTGTAAACATCACGGACTGTATAACAGTACTACATTATTTTATTATTTTTGATTATAAAATTTGGGAAAAATAATCTGTAAGTGGGAATTAATGAAAACCGTGTTCTTACAGCTTTTGAAACTTTCTTCTGGTTTCCTTGAGACGGTCTTCTATGGCGGCATTAGGCACTAGGCAAACCGTTAGATAAACAGAAATTGATTCGAAGCCATTAATGATTCCAGTTTGACCAAAGTCATTCTACCAGTAGTGTTAGTATTATATTTTCTGATATTTCATTTGAGTATATTTTCAAAATTAAAGTAATTTGATTGTGTCTTCTTTTTTTTTCTTTTATTTTGGTACTGAAGATCATACATTTTTAGATATAAAATCATAATCTTTAATAATTTTATAGTTCATTCTAATTTTAACCGAGCTAAGATACATTCGAAATAAAGGAGATTTTTGCTCCAATTCACATCGAAAGTTATATATTTTGATTTATATGATTTGAATTCTTTTTAAATAAATTGAAATGAAAGAAGTAGAATTATGAATTTTACTTTTAAATAGTACGAGGAAGGAATATAACTTAGTTATAGATGTTTGTCAAAAAAATTGCTAATGTCAAGTTAAATTTGTGAAAATAACAGTCAAAGATAAAGTGAATTAGGTTTAATCAATCGTCTTTTTCTTTTTTGACTAGGCCGAGAAAATGTGTAAATGGATAGAATATTTAACTGAGAAAAAATAAGAAATCTGAATATTAAAGCATAAGAATTAGAGCAAAAAAAAAATAAGAAGATCGATGCTTTCTAGAAACTTGATCTTGAATTAGTGTATTACTAGTGAGAAATGATAAGTCTTTTTATGCCAATACAAGGGAATACTTAAAAGGCAAAGAGTTATACTCGCCAACTACCTAAGAAGAATGTTATTCTAGAAGTACTTAAAGTGGTGTCACATGTCTAAAGTTGGTAATACACTCGAGGTTGATTGGTATCAATCATGAAATCATTGCTTGCACATCTCGGGCGAGGCGGAGGCCCCGAGCCGCGAGGAATCGACTCATCTTCATGGGTATCTTCAGGTTCAAGGTGAGCTTTGATGTGCCTAAAGTTGTTCAATCGAAAACAACATGAGTTTATGTTACGCGCCCGACTCCAATTGCTACCTATGTTACCTCTAGGTGTCAATCCTCGACTTGATCCCTTTACTTTGCCTTTAAGAGGCGTTCAATATTTTCGGCAATCTCCTGATTGATTTAGGTTTTGTACTGTAGAGATTGCGCTCTCTTTCGATACATGGCCATGTGTACTTTCTTATATTTCTTTATTTTGGGGGTCGCTGAGGCTTCCAATAAGATTCCAAAGCAAGACAACGTTGGACTCCCGCTCTCGTTCCCGTTCTCTTCATTGTCCATGTCTTAGTCGTTTGGCCGGACCCTCATTCTTGAGTGTGTTCCGGCCCTGAAATGTTCATAGATTAGTCACAGAGAGCTCGTAGACATATAGGGACGTTGAGTTAGGAAGATCAAGGGTTTAGCATGAGTTAGAAGAATAGTTCAAATAACACCACAATTATGTATTTCCACAAATGGCGTTAAACTTTTTTTTGCAAAAATAATCATTATTACCCCTAAAAGTTAAATTTGTTTAAAAGGGGTTGAAGATATGGCACTATTAGGGTTCTTTCTCTCATGATAGTGATTGTGATAATTCCCTATTCTCTTCAGACTCTCCATTTATATAGGCCACAAGAACTGAACTATTTCTTGATATGAAATGATGACACCCTAGGCATTGAAGAGGCTATCTCATAACATACATTTATGTTCTGATGCCTCATTTGAAACTGATTAGAGTAAGTGAGTGTATTGCTTGAGATTGATTCTTGGGCTCATTATAAGCATCTCCAACTACTGGTCAATCTTCCCCAAATGGGTGGTATTCTTGGACTATTGGACAATTAGAGGATCTTTCCAACTAGTTCACTAACGACAGTAATATTTTTTAGATAAAAAGTCCCAGAAAATAAAACCAACCTATTTTAAATAGTTCAAATTGACCCTTCCTATTCTATCCATCGCAACTACAAACTTCAGTTTATACTAAACAAATTAAATTTTAATCCACGTCACCCTAAACAAAACAAAACAAAAATCCTTAATTAGTTCCTACGTCCTTCCTTCAAGGAGCATTTTCCGCGTTTTGTCACGAAACATAAACATGAATTAAGAGATCGAGGAATGGGACTACAATATTAGGGGTATTTGGGTTCATGGATGAAGTGGAATATGTAAATATTACGTTTCCTTTAGTCATGGATTTTTCTTAAAAGAATTTAAAATATTATTTGGTCATGAAATTTGGTAGGCTTTTGAAGTCTTCTTCAAAAAAATTTCAAGCTAAACTAAATTTTAGGTGAAATTTCATTTGCACTCAATTTTTTTTTTTTTTTCAAATATAAAGCATGTCCAAACACGCTTAAACTTTAAAATCTAGTTTTCAACGAACTTCAAAACTCTTTCTTTTCAAGTTCAACTAAATGTATGATCATACGTTAGCTAAATTTGTGATTAAATTTGACTTGATTGGTTAAAGATATAATTAATTCTAAAAAAAAATTATACCTCAAACTTAATATAATTTTATTTCACCCAAAAATGAAATAAATTAATCACGAAATTATGATTCCAAAACTATAATCCCAAATTAACTTTATCCCCAACAACCTCTTAGGGGTCGTTTGATCCCGAACCAAATCATCCTACGATTATATAGTCCTAAAATTACAATTTAGGGACTAATTTACCTCACTTGAGAGATGAGATACAATAATTCAAAGCTGAGATAAGGCAGAATATCCCAAGTATGATAATGCGATATAAATTTCATCCTAAGCTTAATCCTATAACATTTCACCTTACCCCGCATTACCAAACGACCCCTTTAAGGTTCTAATATAGAGGCATAAAAACTTGGTAACAGGACATAAAACACAAGACACGAGAACCATCAACACTAACCTCTTCCCGGTATGTAGATGATCCCTCTCCCAGCACTGAATTTTGCATCCAACCCTGGATTATACCTTCGTATTACACCTTCACTCACATTGCTCGTCGACGCCACATAAGTCAAGTTATCCTCCTGCCTCAAAGGGTACGTAACAAACAACCCATAATCTTCAGAAACAGCACTATCCCCACATGAACAATTCACTACCACACTTACATTCACATCATTCGGAATATTATTATCAGGATATCTATTAAACCTCCTTAACATATCCACTGTCGTTAAATCCGAATAATTAGATGCAACGAGACTGTACGTATCACTAGTGTTAACCTGGTATGGAAAAACATGGCCTAAGAATTCGTTGTTTAAGCAATCACAACGAAAAGGTATGTTAATTCTTCTCCCAGCTATGACACTATTTTGATTAGGAATGTTTGACCTGTTGCTGTAGTCCATGATTTCTTGTACAGATGAAATTGAAAACATACGTGAGATTTCGGTGGAATCTGTCCCTCGCCAAACGTAGAATGATGCCAAAGCTAAATCGCAGCCTTTGTTGCATTGGCACACAACTTGTAATGGGAAAGAGGATAGGTAAACAACGATTAGGATAATCCCTAAGGTTAATATGCTTGTTGGTCTGGATTCAAACATGTTTTATGAAGAAAACATGAAAATTTCTGAAATGATTATGTGGGAAATTGATAATTAAAACAACGTATTTTGGGAAATTTTTAGTTGGATTTTGAAGTTAGTGTTGACTTGATTTTGATAAAGTTGGATTGAAAATAGTAAAATAATGAGTTATTGAATTTGTATATATGTTAACATTAGTGACTTTTGTATTATGCTAGTTACTACAGTAATACAATTTAATACTCCGTTCATCTTAACTTATCCGTTATTAACTTTGACATATATTTTCAAAAATAATAAATAATAAAATAATCTAATTATATTATTCTTTTAATATAATAAATTTAATATTATAAAAAATATATTGAATAATAAATAGTATTTAAAATTAAAATAAGCACAAATAACTAAATTTTTTAATTAGCTTTAAATGTGTAATGGAGATAATGAATAAAATAATTTAATTTTTTAAAGTTTAAAAATATTATTAAATATCTACTTACGAACGAATAAAGACAGAGCAGGAGTATAATATTTTTGGAAAAGAATGAATGAATTTTGTCATCAGGACACTTGTCATGGCATTAATAAAAGCCGTGTTCTTGCAGCTTTTGAAATTATCTTCTTTACGGTCTCCTACGGCGGCCTTTTTACTTTTCTTTTTCATTGTTTTCTAAAAAAATCCAAATCTATTATTGAGCAATTTCTAATATTTGACCAACTTCATTACTTTTTATTTATACTTATACTAGTTTAGATTACGTGTATTACACGTGTATCAAGTATTAATTAATAATAAATATATATATAAAATAATGCACATTATTTTATTACGTAAAATTTTGAAGATAAAAAAGTATAGTTAATTAAAGAGGAACATTCACCACATAGCCAAAATAAATTTCCCGTTTCAATTTACATCATTTAACTTTTTTAAAAGTTGAGATTGTCCGAATAAATAACCACTCGAGTTTAGACATTCTATACAATATTTAGTCATTATACTTATTTCTTAATTCTAAAAGCACTTGATTTTAGCAGAGAGTTATTATTATTTTCAAGAGTATACGTTTTTATTAAAATTGAGGGTATTTTAGATGAATATACATCTTTAAGATGTTAGGGGTTGTTTGGTTATTGAATAAGAGTAGAGCTATTCATTTATTTCAACTATGTATAACTTATACAATGTTTGATAGGTGGATAAGAAATAAGTTATTAATGTATAAAATTAATATAATATTTAATTTATAGTTTAAATATTCTCATAATTATTCATGTGTAACTCATTTCACCTTTTATGTTGCATAAATAATATATGGATTCTCTTATAACTAATTCATGTATCACTAATACTTGCATAACTTTAACCAGTTATCGAATAAGTGTTTTTGAGGTTATATCTGATTAATTCAACAATATTCTAGACATTCTATATAATTTAGAGTACATGTGTTATACGCGTATCATACATTTGTTAATAAAAGTGTATTTCGACATTCATTTACTTTAAAATTTTCCTCAATAATAAATAAGTTTAAAGGGATTATTGTATAAAGTCATTGCTAAAACTTTTTTTATGGGCGACATTTTAGATAATTATACTTCTTGAACATGTTAGTGTCATTGAGATTATCCTTGATTAATTTAAAGATATTTTAATACATTGTATAAATTTTTAATTGAACATTAAAAAGTTAAAAAATATTTACTATTACTTTTCTAAAAAGAAAAAAATCATGTCAACTCAAAACTGACAAACCATTGTATAAATTTATGTGGCACTGTTATAGTTTTGAGATTCAAAATTTTAAAATTTGATAGTTAATTCAAATATAGACGTGTTCTATATTTAAATGATAGATAACATTTACTATAAATCACAATAATTTACATATTAAAATAATTAAGTTGTAACAAAATCACTTTTGATATTAAAAAACTTAGGTGTATTAGTAAAATTAAAAAATTTCAAATATTTAGAAGACATAAAATATTTTCAATCAAAAAAAATTAGTTCAATGTCTTAATATATTTCGATACTTTATTTATGGATTATGTTTTGCTCATTTGGTAATAGCATTGTATATATGAGAGCTGAAAAATTTCTCATAGTTTTACAAATTGTGGCCTTTTGTATTTTATGAGAAAAAATATAACTTAAATAATTCAAATTGTTAATCCAAACAAAATTTCAACTTCAAATCTTGATTTCATGTCTAGGGTCCTCAGTGAATGTCTTCATATTTATATTTATTGAGTACATATAAAAATAAAAAATAATAATTAATTATACTTTAATCTCAATACTGCTAATTCCAACATTATTAATATACTATCTTAAATATTATTCTTATACATTTTACCATCCGATCCCTAATCAGTAGTTGTACCACTTGATATTTAATCGAGGAAGCCAACAATTCATTTACGGCGTTGAACTCTCTAGTGGAGTCTAATTGGTTAGGATTACTACTAAGTACTCTCTCTGTTTTAAAATAATTAACTCTTATTGATTAGGAGCTTTTTTTTTTATCAAATTAGTTTTATTAATTGTGATTTGAGAATATAAATTTAAGTACACACACTTTTGTATAGTCATTTAATAATAAAGACAACATTGAAAGAATATAATAAAATTCTCTTGATTTCACAAATGAGACAACTATATTTAAATAAATATTTTTAGAAAGAGTGTCAAGTATTTTATAATGGATAAAATTACTTTTTCTAGACATCATTATCTCTTTCTTAATCAAAATACAAAAGAAGTGATACACTTGATGTGCACTTAGTAAATTGGGATTCAAATATGTAATCATCAATTGAGTCTTTGTAGCAACTGCTCAATCATTTTGATTAAGAAACTAATAATTAAATTATAGTCTCAGTTTAGAAAACAAGAAAAATTTCAGATCAACATCTATAGTCAAGTAGAGTCCATTCGATGTTTGAAATCATATTGGAGACTGATTGTCTCATTTGCATCGAGTAGAGCCCATTTAGGGGTGGTACTCACTATTAAGAATATTTTTTATAACCACCCCACACAATTCTAAGTAGATGCATTAATAGTGAATGACCCTAAACATATGTTTAATTTAATTTTTAAAGAGTGCATTTTTTAAAAATATTTCATAAAAAATAATTATAGTTCCATTAATTTTATTCTGAATCACAATTATCATATTTTGTTTAAACATGTAATTTTGAAAAATTAGTGATTATTTTTTAAAATATATTTTTTATCACAAATCTCCAAAAAATTGTTAGACACTTCGATTGTTTAGAAATATGAGAGTGAATAAATTAGTCTTTCATATAGTTTAAACATTAGAAGTAAAAGTATTTTCCAAGAATTTTATGTCCTTACTTTCGTCTTGTATCTCATTTTCTTTACGCAACTTGTTGATTTTATCTAAGAGCTCCTCCATGTAATCATTGGTGTCTCCAAGTATGGATGTTCCATCCATCTACCAAATCAATTACATAATATAATAATTGCACCAACTATATATTATAATTTGATTAAGAGAAATTAAGCAATAAGCAATTAATTAATCACCTTGCTTATTTTAGGTAAGATGGACCTAAGTATAGAGAGTCTATCATTGAATCGTTTCATTCTCCTTCTTTCAGTCATTTGACAGAATATATATATATATATATATATAAAACCCCTCAATCTTACCCGACTTCCTTATTGTTTATCCTCCACACCACTTTTGCTCGCATTTAGAGATGAGTAACAAATCAATTTTTCCTAGTCATTCTATAACCATTTGTAGCACATTATTTGAGGCCAAATAACAATGCTACTATTTTAGCTAAGTTGTTTGTTTCTTCACTAAAGAAAAATATAGAATCGGCAAAAATAATCATTTCCTTGTTATATCTGATCAGACCTCCACTTTCATATTAACCTCGAATAAAATTACCATCACTTTTGAGTTACAACTCTACTTCTCTTTACCTGCATCACCAAAAAAAAAAATTTGTAACCACTGATCCAAGCAAAAGCATGAATGTCGCTCCAATAGGCTGATATATAAGATAGTAGAGGAGGAAAAATAATAACCTTAACGATAAAGAAAATAAATTAAAGCTCGGCGACGTACAAACCTTCTACCTTAATCTTCAACCTCCTTATCTTCCTATCTAAGATCATATCCTCAATAAGTTAGCCATAGAAATCTCATCGCATGTCTGACTACCTCTCTCAAATACTTTTTCGGCCTATCTCTATCTTTTCTAATCCCGATTAGTAAGTTAATCCCAGCAAAATAAAGCAGCAATGTCATTAAAGGACCACGAATTTCACAAAATATCATAATTAAACATGAAGTTCTGTACACATCTATCTTTCAAACATCAAACAACACAAATTTAGATAACGAAAGGATATGATAGAGATGAACATTTGTAGCCAAATTCCTTGACAATTTGATTAACCAAAAATTGTGCCCAAAATTCATTATATTCTAGAAAATGACTTCTCCTTTATCTTAGTGCTCAAATGAATGACAGTATTCCTTTCTTTTTAAAATAAAACAATCTATCTTAAAAATATAATTTTTTTTGTTTCTTTTCATTATTAACAAATACAACTAAACTAAAATACAAGTTACATAAAAAGTCGAGATTATACTAACAAAGGAATTTCAACACCAACATAAGCATGTATCTTCTTTGACAACAAAAATTACAGAATAAATTGAATTTAACTTCGAACTTCAATTATTCGATAAAATATTTTATCACTTTTAAAAATTTGAAGTACGTATTTATTACAAATATATAACTAAATTACGTACATTTAGATGCAAAAAGGCAAACAATTTTAATCATTCAATATTTATATCTAGAAACAACATACTAATCATTCAGATGTGCATACAGATTCAGACGACTTAATCTTTTTTAAAAAAAATAAATACAGCCTTACCATTCAATCTCTATCACCACAAAAAGTTTTGTATGTAGAAAAAAATCACCTGATATGGACGTCCAATAACACAAATAAAAATAATAAAGCGCACTCCAACTTCTTCCAAGTTCGGGTGATTCTTTGCCTTTATGGACGTTTTCTCTTCCGCCTTGAATCAATTTTTTCTGAACTTCTATTAGTACTTTTATATAATAAAAATCTACAAAACTAATATCAATATTTGTCATATATTAAACCTTGTTGCACTTTAAAGAGTGTATCCTATTACAATCTTTAGAGGTTGCTTTCACTGATATGATGTCTTGATATGATGCTTGAGAAGTAAATACAATAATAAAAGAGGTAATTAATAGTGTTTTTGTCCATAAAAATAGTATGATGTTGAAATTTCGATACAAATCCTAATTGAATGCTCCTGCGAAGGAAAAAAAAAAAGGCACAATCAAAATTTCATGAACATAGAACAACTGTAATAATGTCTTACAATTTGCTAGCATTGTCTGCCTAAATTTTTTATGTAGAAACCTTCTAATATTTGGAGATTAACTTGGTTGAAAAATAAATTTCAAGACCCAAATATAAAATTAAACAATCAACTTTAAAAAAAAAAAACTTAAAAAATAGTCATCCTAAGTACAATTAATAATTGTAAGTTCGCCACCCAAAAAAACCTTACTTCTTAAAGATAGGAAACAATCTATACGCGTAGTCAATGGAAAAACTCCAAATTTTATTTAAAACTAATTGGACCAATTTAATAGAAACCTGAATTCTTTCAACAAAATAATTCCTTAACATATTTGATTCCCGTATCACAATTTGGCCGGTTTTTTTCTACCATTTTTTTTTTAGAAAATTCAACTGATTTTAAGGTTCAAAATTTTGGGCATATAATTTAAATAAGGTAATGTTTTCTATAAAATTTTAGGTATGTAATTTAAACTAGGTAAGGTTTAATAATTAAGTTTTAATTATTGCATATTTGAAAAAAATAGTAAAAGACGATTTTGTCTATTGCAAAGATTTTAATGAAGGGCAAAAAGTTCAAATTACTTTTCTAATTACACTTTTAATATATTATAGATATAGGGGAGAATCATAATTTTGATAGTCCTCACAAAAAAATTTTAGATATTTTTTTTTTTTGTAAAGCAAAGTTGCTACACACATCAGATTTGTAATGTATTGATGATTTTCTTTTCTTTTGTATTTCTATTTTTGTCCTCTTTTGTTTTTTATTAAGACCATCTCCTCTTGATCTTTTGTAATTGGTTTCTTCTTATTATTTATTGGATTGCCTTTTAATTATAACTTCATTTATTTATTAAAAATAATTACTTCAACTTGAAAAAATTATGCCAAAATAACTTTTAATACGAAATTAAAGTTTGCAATAATTTTTTACTACACCATTGAAATCTTTTAAAAGTCTTATTTAATTTTTTTTTAAAAAAATATAAGTACTAAATAGGGTAACTTAATAAATAATACCTTATATTTATTATTTTTCTTAGTGGACATTAAAAAAAGTAAATTAATAATTAAAATGGGAGGAAAAGCTTATTCTTTAAAGGGTGTGTAAGAAAATAAATATGACAAGTAAATAAGTAATGTATTACTGTAATTCAATTACTATTTAATGTCCTTACTCATCATTGTTAAGTTAATTTGTGTTAAGACACTAAATTAATATTCTAATTGTTTTAATATAAACTTGAAGTCATAGAAATATTTATTGTATTAAATAATTCTATAAGAAGAAAACAAGTTTTTCCATCAAAATAATTTTAATTTATCTATACTAATAAATTCATAAAAGTATCGTATTTTTTGATTTATTATTTTTTTTGAATCATAATTATTTATTTACTTATCTTCAAAAATTATTTATCTTCAAGAATTATTTATATATCTAATTCTCTGACAATATATTTATTTCTCAAAAATAATATTCTAATTTAAATTATCCAATTATATGATTATGAATTTAAATAATTCTCAATACTTATCAAAAATGCATGTTTAATATTTCATTAAATAAGATTAATTATAAGATAAAAATATGATATAAATTAATATTTAATTTTTCTATTCTAAATTAGAGCCCGGGCTTAGCATGGACGTGGGTGGAACTAGTACTATATATAGGAGAGAATATCAATTTTGATAGTCCTCACAATGTTATTTTACTTTTTTTTTTGTTAACTGTCACACCCTTTTTTCGTACTCCAAAGATTATGTTTTAAGGGTCGAAAGGGTTTTAATTATTAAAGTGACAAAAGATGAAAATTTGTTTCGAAAAAGGATTATTTTTAACAATTAAAATTCAGAGTCGCCGCTTGGCATAAATCGGGTGTGCCGAGGCACCCATGGATATCCTTTTTCAAAATGGTTTTGACTCTTTAATACTGGTTTGCGAACAGAGATTCCTGCTAAGGAATTCTATTGACCGAGGGGAAGGTGTTAGGCACCTCTCGATCCCGTGGTTTGACCACGGTCGCTTGGCAGAGCGTATCAGCTAGATTGACATTACAAATGCATAAACCACACAAAGCACACCAAAACAATCACTCAAGCAAACAAAACAAAATAATCCAAAATATAATGTCCAGTCCAATTATACAGTCCTGAAAAATGAAAAATGCGAAAATGTAAACCTATTCTATTCTAAACTAATCCTAAACTACTCTCTATTGCTTTCTCCACCCGACGTACCGAACCTTGATCGTGTGCTGTCTTCAAGTACATGATACTTCGAGGCATCTCCGGTGAATAAATACAATTCCTTCGGGGCATTCCCCGGACAAATGAGTACAATTTAAGCTTTTCGTACAATAAAGTAAAACGAACCATTCATGCATATATTCAAATATTCCAATAAATCGTTATTTCTAAATTTGACTACCTGGCCTACATTTGCCTATCCAAGTTCAACATATCACAATTCTATCGTGTTTAACATTATCAATGCATCAAAATTAATCAACATTCATTTTAGCAATTTTTAATTCCCACCCCCAATTTTATTTTAACACAAAATTTCTACAATCACGATTACTATTTCAACAATCCACAATCACTATAAACTCAATATTCATCATTCACATCACACACAATCGTAACCAACGAAATCAACAACCAATCAATACAAACAGTTATTCATCACCAACGAAGATCAAACCACACACGAATATTCAATTCGAAATACGAAACATCACAACTAATAAAATAGATGAGAGAAAGTGTAGAGTTTGACCTCGATTGAAGCTTTTATTGTGTCAAAATATGTGATTAAAAGACAAAGTCGGATCCAAAAACTCTCGATTTGAACCTCAATCACGAATTGACCAACCTAAATCAAAGCGAGATACCAACGCTAAACGAATCGGGATCGATTTATCTTTTAAATAAAAATTGGAGAGTGACGCCGTCTGCCAGCGAATCTCATCGGAACAGTATCAAAAGTGACTGTAGATGTTTCTAAGTGTGAATCCAGTGGATTTAAGTTGGATATTCACCGGAGAAAGGGACGGAGTGGCTACCGGATGTGATTTGGGTCAGAACGATTTGTTATTTCTACTTCAATTGAGCTCCGTCTAGCCAGTCGACGGCGAAAAGTGGAAGAACGATTGGGACTTACGCAACAGTAGTGTTTTTCGGCAAGAACTCGCCGGAAAAGCCTCTCTCTCACCCTTTCTCTCTTATTCTGACCCCCCTTCGTCTATCTCTATCCTATCTATTTTCTCAATCAATTTCTCCTAATTTCTCACATTTACTCTATCTCCTTCTCTACGTGTAGTGTGTACGGGTGTGTATGTGTGTATATACTGATTTTTTCTCGTCTGTGTGTGTGATGATGGAGTGGTGTGCGTATTCTGTGTGTATGTGTGTGTGTTCTATCGTGAAGAAGAAAAGAAAAAAAATGGAATTCTCTGGAATGAAAAAAAAAATCCCCCCTTAATGATTTCCTTTTTTGTTGTATATATGCCTATGGAATTGTGTGGTTGTGGGGTAGGGTAGGTGGGGTACTGAGGTGGGGGTAGGGGGAGGGGTAGGGTGTGATGTGTTTTATTTTGATTGGGTAGGTTGTTAGGATAAGATAAAATTAGTTAGGGGATTGTTATTTTTGTCATTTTGTGGAGGGATTATCACACGGGTGAGGGTACACGGTAGGATAAGGTAAAAATGGGTAAAAACGATATCGGGGAGGGATGAAATTAGGTGTCTACATTATGCCCCCTTTGAATGTAAACATAAAGTGTTTTCAGACAAAGAAGTAGACAGCGAGACCAAATTTTGACCCGACCATTATTCAAAGAAAGAAACAGAAGGAAGAAGGACAATCGGGTTTTGACTTAAGACATCCTACCTACTCACATTATGAGAGAATCAAGTCATGGG
This sequence comes from Capsicum annuum, assembly GCF_002878395.1. Lineage (NCBI taxonomy): Eukaryota > Viridiplantae > Streptophyta > Magnoliopsida > Solanales > Solanaceae > Capsicum > Capsicum annuum. Next base: position 173,354,065 of record NC_061117.1, on the reverse strand, counting down.
TGTTTCAAAGGACTGAAAGAGAAGTAGACTATACCGAGTTGGAGAGTCGAGTGAGGTTCCATCGAGGTTCCGGTCCGCGGCTCTGTCATTACATCAAAAAATGAAAATTACAAGTTAAAACATAAATGAAATTACAAAATCCTATCTATACAGCTTCTGTTGGCTCTGGACTCGACTTTTATCACCCTATTCTTCAGGCGGGCTCCTGACTTGCAATTTCTTCCAACTTGTCGCTTGGCTTTCAATTGCTTCGCTTTGTTGCTTGACTTTTCATTTCTTCACTTTGTTCTCCAGGCGGTCTCCTGACTTGCTATTTCATCACCCTGTTCTTTAGGCAGGCTCCTGACTTGCTATTTCATCACCCTGTATTTTAGGCGGGCTCCTGAAATCCAAAATTAAAACTAGAAGGAAAATTATCCCAAACAAAAATTATAGTAAAGTAATATTTCATTTTTGAAAGCGTTGTCCCATTTTTCAGGAGGATCCTGAACAGGATGTAAAGTCCCATTTTTCAGGAGGGTCCTGAGCAGAAAGTAAAATTTTATTTTTCTGGAGGGTCCTGAAAATAAAGTAAAATCCCATTTTTCATGAGGGTCTTGAACATAAAGTAAAATTCCATTTTTCAGGAGGGTCCTGAACAGAAAGTAAAATCCCATTTTTTAGGAGGGTCCTGAACATAAAGTAAAATCCCATTTTCTAGGAGGGTCCTGAACAGAAAGTAAAATTCCATTTTTCAGGAGGGTCCTGAGCATAAAGTAAAATCCCATTTTTCAGGAGGGTCCTA